>NC_041381.1:406085486-406097091 GCF_002162155.2 Triticum dicoccoides | reverse complement strand
TGTCCTATACAGCATTCATTTATAGCTATGTCTTCTCTCTTGAATCTTTTGATCTAAGTGATTGTGATCGGACCCTAACCTATTATATGCTTCTACCTCAACTCTATCTATCCAAATCATATGCATTCTATTGAAACCTGTTGATTGTCTTCTCTGAGTCCTTGTCAGTAGAGGACAATCTGACAAACATTTAAAATGTTTTTAATGATGCATCCTTATTGCCTGAAAACCGGAGAAGCCGGAACGACCACCCGACAATCCAGGCATGCGTGGGAACATGGAACAACTCTCAATGAATTGCATGTATGCCACATGTCCTTCATATGTGAACCGCCAGGGGCACCTGCGTAATTGCGCTGCGCCGCCCTCCTCTTCCTTATAAATTCTAAACTGCGCAGTCGTTATCTGTTCTTCCACCTCGCCACCACCAACAAACCCTAGCACCTCAGCTAGCTCGCGACATTGCCGGAGAAGAAGTTCTTAGCTGCCGCAACCTCTTCGTCATCGTCCTCACGCCGGTTGCGGACCTCGTCCTCTCCGCCGCCGCCGTAGGTGTCTTTCGCCGCCAAGTTATGGCGCGGGAGATCGAACTGCTTGGCTTCTCTTCCCATCCGTCTAGAAGTTCGTCAAGGGTAAATAAATCTTACTTTTGACTACCTTTTAGATCTATCAAATCCAACCACTTTTTCCAAAAGTGGTTTCTAAACTTACAAATCTGGATTTGTTCTCTTCTGCATCTCATATCATGCCTGGTATATTCACGTATGCTTCATAACTAGTTAGATTCCTCACTTGTACTTATTCATGGATTCATACAAATCTGGAACCAACTCTCTCCAAATAAGTGAATGTCTTCACATTATGAGGCCAATGTCTTCAACACTGATTTATCTTCAAAATCTTCTAAGAATGCATATGACCTCTTCCCCTTCCCTTGCATCTCTAATGCTGTCACAGGTACATGTCCGTGGGAGAATCCCTTGGTTCACATAGTCTGCATTCATTTGCAGAATACTTACAACATCACATTAAATCTCCTGAAGCCAATCAGACGGAAGCCATTCATTGTGCTGAAGCCAATCAGCTTAAACACTATGGCTTCAGAAAAGTCTGCTCGGAAGGGTGGCAGGCAACACCGAGGCAACACAGCTCTTGATCTGCCTCATGCCTTGTATGAACAATACAAGTCAGGCCCTGATGAAAACTACAACCAGCGCAAGAACCAGATTCAGTGGATCCGAAGATATTGGGCAGAGGAGTGGTTCAAGTATAAATTCGTCACGCCTGAATATGCTGAGAAGAATGCCATCAAGCATCCATGGGGAGACTGTCTGTATCGTGGCCTAGTGCAAAAGAACAAGGCTGAAGCTATTGCGTGGGAATTCTATCCTTGCACGGTCAGAGGACCACAGCCTGAAAATGCCAACCCATCCTCCCTATTATGGTGTCGTGACGACAACCTCTTCAAGCAAAACTTTCGGTTTTCCAAAGATTCTGCTATCCAGAACTTTAAAGACTTTGGCCTCAACTTTAATCCTGGCCCCTCTGCTCCCAGATCTGATGGGACACGTGAAGCCAATGAAAACAAAATTGACCCCTTTGCCAATTTCAATGGGCTTCTGTCTCACATTGCTGCTCAGAGAGCGGCACTGGAGCACTCTGATGGGGATGCTGATACTGAAGCTGCTCCCTCACCGCCCAAGGGAAAGAAGAAGAAGAAGACAAAAGCTTCAAAGCCATCTTCTTCACCAAAAGCTTCATCAAGGAAGCCTCTGAGGATTGCACTGCTTGAATCCAGTGTGCAGTCTGAAGACTTATCTCGTGTGTCCAAAAGGGCAAAGAAGCCATTACTCAAGAAGGCCACAGGACAACCACTGACACCATTCGCTATGCCTCACAACGAAGATGAAGCCATTGATCTGTCCAGTGATGACGATCTTGGTGATGATGCTCTGGAAATGCTTATCAAAAGCAAGCAAGAAGCTGAAATATTCAATGATATGCCGCTCTTTGATGTTGATATTCTCAATAACTTCATCGATGAGTGGTTTGACAACTAGGACATCAGTATTGATGATCTTCAGCTCCCAGTCGACATTAGTGTCACTTTCCATGGAGCCATTGCTGGTGAATTGGCCTTGGCTCAGAAGATTGTCGAGCTAAAGAACTAGATTGACTATGAGAAGGCTCATTTCAAGAAGAACATGGCCAAGCTTAGTGTGGCGGATGTTCAAATCTTCAAGAAGATGTTGCATGACCTCAAGGAGGAGTTCTACAAGAAACACACCGAAGCCAAAGGCTCGAGGTAGCGCATGAAGTATTTGGCTGAGAAATGTGTTCAAGCCCATAATGAAGCAGAGAAGCGTAAAGCACTTGGCCGGCCTGGCATTGACCCCAGGATGGCTGCCAAAAGAAGAAGGTTGCTGAAACCCACACTGCACCAAGGAGGAAAGAACATCGCATTGTCTTCTCAGCCAGTATGACAGGCTCGAAGCCTAAGGTCCCCTCAGTAGCTTCTGAACTGAAGAAGACAAGAGTTGCTGAAGTTGAAGCCAAGAAGCGCAAGCACAAGGAAGCATCTGACGATGCTCCTTCCAAGAAGAAGCTGAAGACTAAGGAAACTAAGTCTTCAAAGAAAGAGTGTGTTGCAGCCTCTCAGCCTCTCTTTGTTGAACCCATTGTCGGTGTCAAAACCGGCGGATCTCGGGTAGGGGGTCCCAATCTGTGCGTCTAGGCTGATGGTAATAGGAAGCAAGGGACACAGATGTTTACCCAGGTTTGGGCCCTCTCAATGGAGGTAAAACCCTACTTCCTGCTTGATTAATATTGAAGATATGGGTAGTACAAGAGTAGATCTACCACGAGATCGTAGAGGTTAAACCTGAAGAGCTAGCCTATGATGGTATGATTGTAAATGTGATCGGCCTTCTAAGGACCATCCTCTCCGGTTTATATAGACACCGGAGAGGGCTAGGGTTTACATGGAGTCGGTTACAAGGAAGGAAACACAATATCTGGATCGCCAAACTTGCCTTCCGCGCCAAGGAGAGTCCCATCCGGACATGGGCCGAAGTCTTGAGTCTTGTATCTTCACGCTTCAATAGTCCGGATGATGTATATAGTCCGGCTGTCCGGATACCCCATTATCCAGGACTCCCTCAGTAGCCCCTAGACCAGGCTTCAATGATGATGGGTCCGGCGCGTAGTCTTTTCTTTAGCATTCCAGGGCGGGTTCCTTCTCCGAATACTCCAAGATAATTGTCAAACACTTAGACCGTGTCCGGATCTGCAAGATGATCTTCACACACCATTGTAGGAAACATAACACAAATCTGATCCGCTGGCAATCTTCGTCGTGCCTTGCATCATGACCTGGTCCAACATGAACCAGTGTTCCTTGCTCCACCTCAACTCGTATTGCGAGGCGGTTTTATTGGCACGCCCTGCCAAAGCAGAGATCGTGTTCCTCTTATTACGGGATTTTTCATTAATATGGGCGTGCATGACCCCACGACGACCGTTGGTATAATTCTGCGTGTTTTTAGATAAGCCTCAAGCGGTCACGCACAGGACTCTTGATATTCATCCTCTTTATAAAGGGTTCGGGGCCTACGCCTCTTTTCCACCTCCCTTGCGCCTTCTCGCACCTCGAGCTCCAACGCCCAAGACCTAAGCCAAAACACCCCCAAATCCTCCAATATCTCCGGATCCAACCTTCAAGGCCGGTGGATGGCCTCCTCGATCCAAGAGGAAGACATTGCGAAGCTTAGGGAGGTCAGATATCTGACCGCCGATATCCGGCACAGGCTTCCCGCTCCAGGGCAGGTCATCCCTACACCGGAGCCCAATGAGTGTGTTGTGTTTCTGCTATATCAATAACCAGGATTCGTCCTTTGCAGTCCGGCTAGCAGCTCTTCTCGACAGAGTTCGCCTTTGGGGGGACCTTCCTCCGGAGATGATGGAGAGTGAGACTCCGCCCGCCCCTCCGACTCATGAAGCGGGCGACACCAAGGTGTCGTCACGGAGGAGTCCGGATCTGCCGAAGACGGAGGCCAATGCGTCAGCCGCCCTGAGCCCGGAGCGTTTGGCTCGCGCGGGGGGCGATGGGAAGGGTCCGGCACAGTTCAATGTCCGGCCAGACGTACTGACTGGCCTACTGGAGCGAGCTACGCTCTCGGAGGAGCACCGCTCACTGATGAGCGAAGTGCTCAAGAAGATTTCATCCGCTACAAGCGGTTTGAATGAAGCGTTTACCAGCCTGCTCAGAGGCTTTGAGGTATGTAGTGAATAATTCGCTATTATTTTTTTGGTTGTGTGGCACGCGCTAGGTGTGCTCCATATAGATAGTAGCCCCTAAGACTCTGTTTGCCCGCCCTAGGCGGCAAACGGGGGATCATAAATCAATGACTGCGCTATAAATATGTGCAGGTACCTGCGGGTCCGGCTGCCGACCAGTCCGTTGAAGTTGCCAAACTAACGAGGCGGATTGGATTGATTGATGCCGATATCATGTTGGTGAACGAGCGGATGGATACAGCACAAGGTATGTGCTCTGCCTTCTGTTGTATAGGGAAATATGAACGCGGCATGATGTTAATGCAATATGTTTGGACTGCAGATGGTGCTGCTGCCGTGGAGGCCCTGAGGGCGGAACTTGCTCAAGCCAAGGAAAAAGCTCGGGTGAGCAATGCGGCTGCCCTAAAGGCGGCCGAGGAATTGAGAGCAGAACAGGCTGCTCATCGCCGAAGCGAGGAAAAGATAGCCGAAATGGCTGTTGAGTTAAAAAATGCCACTAACCGATATGAGCTCCTTAAAAAGGAGCATAAGGATAGTTCGGCCGATCTGGACAAGGCACTGAATGCCACCAAGGAGATACGGACCAAACTCAGGGGTGCGCGGGAGGAGCTCCAATAGGCCGGAAAAATCACAGCCTGGGGATCCTACTTGCTGCGGACGAAGTTTTGCGATTCGAAGTACGCTCCCCTGGATGGACGCTGGAGTCCTACGGACACGTATGCAGATTTGGCGAGGAGTACACCTGACGCTGCCAAGTTCTTCGAAGATCAGGGTGACAAAGAAGTGGAGAAGCTTTTCTGGTCGCAATTCAATGCTCCCACTCGCCCGCTGCTGTTAAGTGACAAGATGGCTGCTGTAGCGGAGCTTCACAGGCTGTCCGGGCTTGCAATGCGGTTTGTAATAGAACATTTTTGGCCAAAGGGGCCTAAGCCGGACAGTTACTTTGGCTTGGTGCAACAACTCCTTGGGGCCGTGCCTCGGATCGATGCCATGAGAAGGTCGACGTGCATAGAGGGTGCGCGGATGGCTCTTGCCCGGGTTAAAGCCTATTGGACGGATATGGAGGCCACCGTTATAGCGACTCATGATTCGGCGGGGGGCCAATATCCGGCCGAGCACTACTTGGCGCAGGTCACAGAAGGTGCCCGCCTGATAGAGGCGTAGTGCTCGAAGGGTGTGTTGTTCGAATGATGACTCGAATCATTGTAAAAACAATGTTTATTTTGATTATGAGGCAATATTTATACTGTTTGCCTGAAAATATGATTATTTCCCCTGTGCGGTAATTCCTGCTCGTCCTCGAGTAGGTAAATGATAAAAAGGAATAATTTTGATGTGGAATGCTACCTAGCATAATCTTGATCATATGTCTAATCATGGCATGAATATTAAGACACGATTGATTCAAAGCAATAGTCTATCATTTGACAAAAAAACAATAATACTTCGAGCGTACCAATAAAGCAATCATGTCTTTTCAAAACAACAAGGCCAAAGCAAGCTTATCCCTACAAAATCATATAGTTTGGCCATGCTTCATTTTCGTCACACAAAATGCCCCCATCATGCACAACCCCGATGACGAGCCGAGCAATTGGTTCATACTTTTTAACGCGCTTCAACTTTTTCAACCCTCACGCAATACATGAGCGTAAGCCATGGATATAGCACTATAGGTGGAATAGAATATAATGGTGGAGGTTATGTGGAGAAGACAAAAAAGGAGAAAGTCTCACATCGACGCGGCTAATCAACGGGCTATGGAGATGCCCATCAATTGATGTCAATGCGAGGAGTAGGGATCGCCATGCAACGGATGCACTAGAGCTATAAGTGTATGAAAGCTCAACAAAAGAAACTAAGTGGGTGTGCAACCAACTTGCTTGCTCATGAAGACCTAGGGCATTTGAGGAAGCCCATCGTTGGAATATACAAGCCAAGTTCTATAATGAAAATTCCCACTAGTATATGAAAGTGATAACATAGGAGACAATCTATATGAAGAACATGGTGCTACTTTGAAGCACAAGATATGAGACTCACTACATGAAGAACATGGTGCTACTTTGAAGCACAAGTGTGGAAAAAGAGATAGTAACATTGCCCCTTTTCTTTTCTTTTCTTTTCCTTTTTTTTGGTGGGCTTCTTTGGCCCCCTTTTTTATTTAGGCTTCTTTGGCATTTCCCTTTTTTTATGGGGCAATGTTCTATAATGATGATCATCACACTTTACTTACAACCCAATATTACAACTCGATACTAGAACAAAGATATGACTCTATATGAATGCTTCCGGTGGTGTACCGGGATGTGCAATGATCTAGCGTACCAATGATATCAAAAAATAGACAAGCCATGAAAACATCATGCTAGCTATCTTACGATCATGCAAAGCAATATGACAATGAATGCTCAAGTCATGTATATGATGATGATGGAAGTTGCATGGCAATATATCTCGGAATGGCTATGGAAATGCCATGATAGGTAGGTATGGTGGCTGTTTTGAGGAAGATATAATGAGGCTTATGTGTGATAGAGCGTATCGTATCACGGGGTTTGGATGCACCGGCGAAGTTTGCACCAACTCTCAAGGTGAGAAAGGGCAATGCACGGTACCGAAGAGGCTAGCAATGATGGAAAGGTAAAAGTGCGTATAATCCATGGACTCACATTAGTCATAAAGAACTCATTTACTTATTGCAAAAATTTACTTAGCCCTCGAAGCAAAGTACTACTATGCATGCCCCTAGGGGGATAGATTGGTAGGAAAAGACCATCGCTCGTCCCCGACTGCCACTCATAAGGAAGACAGTCAAAGAAACACTCCATGCTTCAAATTTGTCACACAACGGTTACCATACGTGCATGCTACGAGACTTGCAAACCTCAACACAAGTGTCTCTACAATCCACAACCACCCACTAGCATGACTCTAATATCACCATCTTTATATCGCAAAACTATTGCAAGGAATCAAACATATCATATTCAGCGATCTACAAGTTTATGTAGGATTTTATGACTAACCATGTGAATGGCCAATTCCTGTCATCTCTCTAAATAGATATAAGTGAATCAAGAGAGTTAAATTCTTTCTACAAAATATATGCCCACGCTCTAACAAATATAAGTGAAGAAAAAGAGCATTCTACAAATGGCGGTTTTCTATGTGAAGATAAACAGGCAATCCAGACTTCAAATGATATAAGTGAAGCACATGAAGCATTCTATAAATCCATACTCAAAAGATTTAAGTGAAGTGCAATGAGCATTCTATAAATCAACCAAGGACTATCTCATACCAGCATGGTGCATAAAAGAAAAATTAAAACTAAATGCAAAAGACGCTCCAAGACTTGCACATAATGCATGAACGAAACGAATTCGAAAACATACCGATACTTGTTGAAGAAAGAGGGGATGCCTCCCCAGCATCCCCAAGCTTAGACGCTTGAGTCTCCTTGAATATTTACTTGGAGTGTCTCGGGCATCCCCAAGCTTGAGCTCCTGCCTCTCTTCCTTTTCCTCATATCGAGACATCCTCGATTAGACACTACATCCACACAAAACTTCAACAGAAAACTCGGTAAGATCCGTTAGTATAATAAAGCAAATCACCACTCTAAGTACTATTGCAAACCAATTCATATTTTGTTTTTGCATTGTGTCTACTGTAATATAACTTTTCCATGGCTTAATCCACTGATATAAATTGATAGATTCATCAAAACAAGCAAACTATGCATCAAAAACAGAATCTGTCAAAAACAGAACAGTCTGTAGCAATCTGAACATCCACCATACTTCTGATACCCCAAAAATTCTACAAAAATTAGGAAAAATAAAAAAGTTGTATAGCAAGACATTCAAAAGGAATCAGAACCAATTGACGTTCCAGGTAAAAATGTAAAATCACGCACTACAGCCAAAGTTTCTGTCCTGCACCGTACAAACCAACAAGCATTGTAAACATCCTAAAGGCAAACCTTAGAACATTATTTTTATAATACAATGGAATTGTACAAGGGGATAATTATTTTTTTGAAAAGTTTCTGTAATCAAGATTCACAAAGTTTCCGTGAGCATGAACAAAGTTCAAGGAGCTCTCCCACTTCAACAATGTTTGTCTTCCTCACTTTCACTTTCCTTTTTGAAAAAATTTTAGGTTCCCCTCTTTATTTTTTTTTGTTTTTAAACTATATGAAAGCACTCAACAGAAATAAATGACTCTCTAAACCTTCCGGGTTGTCTCCCTGGCAGTGCTTTCTTTAAAGCCATTAAGTTAGGCATTTAGTACTCAAGTAATGGATCCACCCGGATCCCAAGGTATATCAAAGCCAATCTTAATTAACAATGATTTGTAATTTAGTAGTGAGCACAAAGTAACATAAATCATATAATGACGAAGTCTAACTCTCTTCCTATGCATCGGCATGTCATAAAATAACAATTCATGCACACATAGTAAAGGCCAATGCATAGTATAAAAAGTTTCTTGCAATTCTATCGTGTTGGAAACATAGAGAGGTGGAGAAAGAGTTCCTCTCTCATAATAATTGCAAGTAGGAGCAGCAAGCACATGCATATTATATTCATCAAAATCATCATGTGCAATGGTAAAAGGAAACCCATCAATATAATCCTTAATAAGCACAAACTTCTCCTATAAAGTGTAGTTTGGAGAATTCAAAAAGATAATAGGACTATCATGTGTGGGTGCAATAGCAACAATTTCATGTTTAACATAAGGAACTATAGCAAGTTCATCTCCATAAGCATCATTCATATTGGCATCTTGGCCACAAGCATAGCAAGCATCATCAAAAAGGGATATTTCAAGAGAATTAATGAGATCATAATAGTCATTATAGCAATCATCCTTCGGTAAGCACGAAGGGGAATTAAACAGTGTATGAGTTGAAGAGTTACTCTCATTAGAAGGTGGACATGGGTGATCAATCCGCTCTTCCTCCTTTTGTTCTTCGCTCTCCTCATCATCTTTTTCATCTAATGAGCTCACAGTTTCATCAATTTCTTCTTCCATAGCTTCCTGCAAAATATTAGTCTTTTCTTGGACAGCGGAGACTTTCTTAATGAATGCATTAATTTCATAATTGTATTTATAATTCTCATAGCAATATTTGAGGATAGCTAAATTTTTAGATCTATAACAAGCATCATCAAAATCCTCGAACTCTTTAAACATGGATTCAATTTCATAAGCACCCGTAAAAGCAACAAATTCTTCTATTTGTTCCACATCATAGTAATCATATATACCTCTGGCATAAGAAGCCAAGGTTTCATTATCATTAAATTTGCATGCAAAGGGGAGGTGTGGAGCATTCATCCTAGAGCAACAAGTATAATCATATTCCGAGCATAGTTGTCTAGCATACCACTTCAACATATTAATTTGATCCCATAATAGTTTCCCTTTTTGTGTTGAGCGATAATCCCTAAAGTATTCACGTTGATCCAATGTTACTCCCATTATAAAGTTGAATGGGGTTTTCTCAGGATTATCAAAGTAGTACAAAATATTTTTCTCATGCTGAGAATCGAGGGTTTTAGGAGTTACCCCATCCTCATGAGTAGCAAGTACAGCTAATTTTTTTGGTATTTTGCGTTCCATATCCATAACTAAAGATAGAGAACAACTAAGAACAGCAAATAAAAATTACTTAGTGATAAAGCAAACAAGCACACACGAGAATATTCACCCCACGCTATGACTCCCCGGCAATGGCGCCAGAAAAAGGTCTTGATAACCCACAAGTACAGGGGATCGCAACCGTTTTTGATAAGTAAGAGTGTCAAACCCAACGAGGAGCTAAAGGTAGAATAAATATTCCCTCAAGTTCTATCGACCACCGATACAACTCTACGCATGCTTGACGTTCGCTTTATCTAGAACAAGTATGAAACTAGAAGTACTTTGTAGGTGTGACGGGATAGGTTTGCAAGATAATAAAGAGCACGTAAACATAAACTAGGGGCTATTAAGATAAAGAAGCAATAAAGAGTAAATATAGAGAGTGTGGAAAAGTGATGGTAGGAGTTGTGGAATTGTCCCTAGGCAACTGACTATGTTACTAGACTGGTAATCACTATTGCAATTCTATTTGAGGGAGAGGCATAAGCTAACATACTTTCTCTACTTGGATCATATGCACTTATGATTGGAACTCTAGCAAGCATCCGCAACTACTAAAGATTCATTAAGGTAAAACCCAACCATAGCATTAAAGTATCAAGTCCCCTTTATCCCATACGCAAACAACCTACTTACTTGGGTCTGTGCTTCTGTCACTCACGCCACCCACCATAAGCAAATCATAAACATATTGCAAACCCTACATCGGGAATCCCTCACGCTTGCGCGACACGGAGGGCACAATAGGACAGCACCAATAATAAAATATGCAACTCAAACCAATCAAAGCAATTCATCAATCACCGATAGGACAATGGAAATCTACTCAGACATCATAGGATGGCAACACATCATTGGATAATAATATGAAGCATAAAGCACCATGTTCAAGTAGAGGGCACAACGGGTTGCGGGAGAGTGGACCACTGTAGATAGAAGGGAGAAGGTGATGGAGATGTTGGTGAACATGGCGGAGGTGTTGGTGAAGATCGCGGTGATGATGATGGCCCCCGGCGGCGTTCCGGCGCCACCGGAAGCAAGGGGAGAGAGCCCCCCTTCTTCTTCTTCTTCCTTGGCATTCTCCCTAGATGGGAGAAGGGTTTACCCTCTGGTACTTAGCTCCCATGGGTTGGGAGGGGCGAGAGCCCCTCCGAGATTGGATCTATCTCTCTGTTCCTGCGTTGGCAGATTCTACCCCTTCACCATTTCCTTTATATCCGGAGATCCGTAACTCCGATTGGGGTGAATCTTTCACCCAGATATTTCTCAGAAAATTAGCTTTCTTGCGCCAGAAGGAGAGCGTCAACCGGCTTACGGTGGGCTCACGAGGGTCAGGGGCGCGCCTGGGGGGGTAGGGCGCGCCCCCTACCTCGTGCCCACCTCGGATACTGTTTCACGTTGATTTTACTTCCAGAAAATCATAAATATTCCAAAAAAAATCTCCGTCCGTTTTTTTCCGTTTGGACTCCGTTTGATATTGGTTTTCTGCGAAACAAAAAACATGCAACAGACAGGAACCGGCACTGGGCACTGGATCAATATGTTAGTCCCAAAAATAATATAAAAAGTTGCCAAAGGTATATGAAAGTGAATAATATTGGCATGGAACAATCAAAAATTATAAATACGACGGAGACGTATCATGCGTCCG
>NC_041381.1:406075726-406085315 GCF_002162155.2 Triticum dicoccoides | reverse complement strand
TGTAATCCGAAACTTAGCAGTCGTTGGCTTCAGCCCCCACGCATATAATGCGGGGGTGTTCGAGAAAAAATATGCATAGTCACACTTGATCCAACGTCTTGGTCCATTAAGGAGGTGATCGCACGTCGAACTAGGCAACCGGACTATATAGCTGTAACGCTTTCGCTTAGCCATGGGGGTCTAATGTTGGGGCTACTATGTAGCCCCTGGTACTTTCGCTTTCATCTGAATACGGGTGCGTGTGTACATGACTAGGAAACGGTCCTTTGTTAATGCGGAGGGATCCTAAAGATTCCGATAAGTATTCGAGTGGTTGATCAGTCTCTCCCTGTATCATGATAGTCAGTTTTCGGCTTTCTCTACTAAGGTGCTCATCCGGAATAACCAGGGCAAAATCGCAGTAGTTCTCCTTTGGCCACCTTAGCCGATAATAACGGAACATAAGGCGGCAAACCCAGGAGTCGGGCAAACCAACATTTGACCAAAGACATGATTCGAAGCTGATGCATATAAGGCCAAACTCATGATGCCAAACACTCCCGAAGGTATTCGGACTTTAAAACAGATGATGAGCTCAAGAATGCCCATTCATTATAAACCCTGCGTTTCCAGGTACGTGCGTAAGACTGTCGTGGCGAAATGCCAATAACGACAGGATCCTCTGTGGGTATGAAACCCATGGGATGGTTAAACAACAAGAGGCAATAGAAAAGGTTTACACAGGGGCTTAATCTAAAAAGAAACCTATTGAGCGGGGCCCTGCTGCACGTCTGCACCTTTGTCTCTGTTGTGCCGTATCCTGGAAGGGCATCGTGCAAATGTTGCCTGTGAAAAAGAGAACTCGTAGGAGAGTACAACATAAGTATGCGATGGATAATAAAAGTGTAAGATGTTGGCCTGCTAATAAAGTTGAGCCAAGTGTGGGGCTTTATTAGATGTTTATAGCCCCTGGTGTCCTTTGTGGGATTACATATACGGTGCCCTGGTTCGATTTTATCTAGGATACCGGACTCGTCTAACCGTGTATGTGGTCTTAACGACCAGTCATGTTTTTGTGATATTGGAGGCCTCTTATAGTCCGGCCGATAGGGCCGTCGCGTGTTCCTCTGCGCATGAAGAGCGCTCTGTAATCCGCTAATGGTGATGGTGCCATGTGGACCAGGCATCTTGAGTGTAAGGTAGCCATAGTGCGGCAGTGCGTTAAAGCGGGTGAAGGCCGTTCTTCCAAGCAATGCGTGATAGCCGCTTTGGAAGGGTGCGATGGTGAAGAGTAGTTATTCGCTTCTAGAGTTACCTGGGGAGCCGAATGTTACTTCCAGTATGAAGGAGCCCCTGTCGTAGGCTTCAACGCCTGGTATCACCCCTTCAAAGGTGGTGTTGCTTTGGCTAATTCTGGATGGGTCTATCCCCATTCTGCGGACAGTGTCCTCATATATTAGATTGAGACTACTGCCGTCATCCATGAGGACATGGGTGAGACAGTATCCGTCGATTATTGGGTTAAGCACCAAGGCCTCTGATCCTTCGCGCCGAATACTAGTTCTGCCATCCATGTGATCGAAAGTGATCGGACGAGACATCCAGTAGTCATATATGGGTACGATGGGCTCTACATCGTGCTCGTCTATGAGCGCGCGTTCGTGCCTTATGTAAGTCGCGTGGATGATGTTTACTTTTTTAACCTCTGGCGGGAATTTTTTCTATCCCCCAGTGTTCGACTGGCAAGGTTCATCCTCGTCTTCACTTGGTGTTTCCCTTCCCTTGTGTTCGATGTTTAATTTGCCGCCCTACTTGAAGACCCAGCACTCTCTGTGCGTGTGGTTCGCAGGTTTGTCAGGGGTGCCATGAATTTGCCATAGTCTGTCCAGGACTCTGTTCAGACCAGACGGTCCCTCTTTACTGCCTTTAGGTGGCTTATTTTGCTGATTAGGTTGAGAGCCCATGAATCTGGCATTAACCGTTGTGTTATCCGGGCTCTCTTCCTTGTTTTGGCGTTTATTTTTATTACGCCGTGGCTTCCCATTGCCATCCCTTATTTCGGATGTGCTGGGGTCGCTAGTGTCTTTACGGGCTAACTAGCTATCTTCACCCGCGCAAAAGTGGGTCATAAGACTTGTTAGGGCTGCCATTGTCCTTGGCTTTTCTTGGCCGACGTGTCTGGCGAGCCACTCGTCGCGGATGCTGCGTTTGAATGCCGCTAAAGCTTCGGCATTTAGACAATCAACAATTTGATTCTTTTTAGTGAGGAATCCGTTCCAAAGCTTGCAGGCTGACTCTCCGGGATGTTGGATTATGTGATTTAAATCATCAGCATCCAGAGGCCGGACATAAGTCCCTTGAAAATTGGCCCTGAAAGCATCCTCGAGTTCCTCCCAACTCCCAATTGGATTTTCGGGGAGGCTTTTCAACCAGTGTCGGGCTGGTCCCTTTAGCTTGAGGGGAAGATATTTGATGGCGTGGAGGTCATCCCTACGAGCCATATGTATATGCAGGATAAAGTCCTCGATCCAGACCCCTGGGTCTGTCGTTCCATCGTATGCCTCTATGTTCACAGGTTTAAAGCCCTATGGAAATTCATGGTCCAGTACTTCTTCGGTAAAGCACAGGGGATGAGAAGCCCCTCTGTATCTGGACTTCTTGTGGCATGCTGTCGGCTGTTGTTGTGTACGGTGTTTATTCCAAACTGGTATTTGGCTTGTATGAGCGTTTGGGTGACCATAGTCCCTCACCGGGGTGTGTCCTTTAGATCCGTAGATGGACCTGGCTGCACCGGCTTTCCTATCCAGATGCTCACGTTGATCGTGCGCGGCGTCAGTAGCCGCTCTGTTGTGGTTGTGAAGCGGTACGTCTGGTCTCCTGGTCGTATTATTCTTTGGTTGAACGGCCTCGTCATCAAATTCTAGCAGTAGTTTGCGTTTTGGATAGCTTTTAGTATGGCGGTCGTCGCCATATCTTTCTTTAGTGTCTAGCACTTTATTCCATCTGTGACTAAGCGTTTCCTGTGTGGCTTTAAGCCGTTGCTTCTGCTTCTTCAGACTTCTCGCTGTGGCCATAAGCTTTCTGTGGAGGTTATCTCGTTCCACACGTTCTTCCGGTATGGTGAATGCATCATCGTCTGGACTGTCGTCTTGTCCTGGGCCGGTTTGGTGATCTCGTCCCTCTGGATCATTGTTCTCGGGCGTCTTCTCCAAACTGCGTTCGGCGTGACCTAGCTCGTCATGCTCCATCGCTGGTTCCGTTTGGTCATTGTTGCCTTCGGGGTTGGCTGGAGCATCGATCTTTCTCGCGCTCTTGCCGCTGTCTTTACTGTTGCTAGACTTGGAACGGCGTCTGTGCCGTCGCTTTGGCTTTTGCCCGACGGTTTTATCTTCCGGATTGTCGCCATTGTCCTTCTTGGGCGTATCCACCATGTATATGTTGTGTGACAAGGCGGAAGTCCGGCACCCCATAGATTCTAAATCTTCTCCTGCATCATCGTACATACCGTCGATGCTTTTGGAGTTGAAGTCAAGCATGTCGGTTAAATCATCCACCGTGGCTATTAAGTGGGTGGTGGGTGGGCAACGAATTCCTTCGTCACCTGCTTCCCACTCAAGCCGGACATAGTTCAGCCCTGAGCCTCCTGACAAAGAGAGAGACTTTAATGAGTTCAGCATGTCACCAAAGGGCGAGTGCTGAAGGATGTCCGCAGTGGTGAACTCCATAACTGGAGCCCAGCCAGACTTGGCGGGCTCAGGAGCACGCAGACTGGGACCTACAACCGGATACGAGTCCGGGGGTCCGGGGTTGGAGGCCTCCATAGAGGTGAGACCCGTGTTCGGCTCCACCGCCGATGAGTATGCGGCCTGCGGGGCGGGGTCCACCCCTCCATCCTTGGGCAACGCAACCTGCCCTGGATTTAGATCGGGGGCTACTGCATGGGTGATATCTCGAGCTTTGTCCGACAGCAGGTCTAGGCCATGCTCGTTGTGACTGTCCGGCACTCCTGGCACATGCCCGAATCCGTCGAAGATCAAGTCTCCGCGGGTATCCGCCATGTAGTTCAAGTTTCCGAACTTGACCTGGTGGCTAGGGGCGTAGCTGTCGATCTGCTCCAAATGGCCAAGCGAATTGGCCCGCAGGGCGAAGCCGCCGAACAAAAGATTTGTCCGGGGAGGAAAGTCTCGCCCTGGACCATGTTGTTGACGATTGGAGGAGCCATCGAGCCTTACAGCGACGACACAGAGGAATTCTCAATGAAAGCACCAATGTCGGTGTCAAAACCGGCGGATCTCGGGTAGGGGGTCCTGATCTGTGTGTCTAGGCTGATGGTAACAGGAAGCAAGGGACACAGATGTTTACCCAGGTTTGGGCCCTCTCTATGGAGGTAAAACCCTACTTCCTGCTTGATTAATATTGAAGATATGGGTAGTACAAGAGTAGATCTACCACGAGATCGTAGAGGCTAAACCCTAAGAGCTAGCCTATGATGGTATGATTGTAAATGTGATCGGCCTTCTAAGGACCATCCTCTCCGGTTTATATAGACACGGGAGAGGGCTAGGGTTTACATGGAGTCGGTTACAAGGAAGGAAACACAATATCCAGATCGCCAAGCTTGCCTTCCACGCTGATAACCCACAAGTATAGGGGATCGCAACAGTTTTCGAGGGTAGAGTATTCAACCCAAATTTATTGATTCGACACAAGGGGAGCCAAAGAATATTCTCAAGTATTAGCAGCTGAGTTGTCAATTCAACCACACCTGGAAACTTAGTATCTGCAGCAAAGTGTTTAGTAGCAAAGTAATATGATAGTGGTGGTAACGGTAACAAAGTAAAGACAGCAAAATTAATGTTTTTGGTATTTTGTAGTGATGATAACAGTAGCAACGGAAAAGTAAATAAGCGTAAACCAGTATATGGAAAACTCGTAGGCACCAAATCAGTGATGGATAATTATGCCGGATGTGGTTCGTCATGTAACAGTTACAACATAGGGTGACACAGAACTAGCTCCAGTTCATCAATGTAATGTAGGCATGTATTCCGTATATAGTCATACGTGCTTATGGAAAAGAACTTGCATGACATCTTTTGTCCTACCCTCCCGTGGCAGCGGGGTCCTATTGGAAACTAAGGGATATTAAGGCCTCCTTTAATAGAGAACCGGAACAAAGCAATAGCACATAGTGAATACATGAACTCCTCAAACTGTGGTCATCACCGGGAGTGGTCCCGATTATTGTCACTTCGGGGTTGCCGGATCATAACACATAGTAGGTGACTATAGACTTGCAAGATAGGATCTAGAACACACATATATTCATGAAAACATAATAGGTTTAGATCTGAAATCATGGCACTCGGGCCCTAGTGACAAGCATTAAGCATAGCAAGGTCATAGCAACATCAATCTCAGAACATAATGGATACCAGGGATCAAACCCTAACAAAACTAACTCGATTACATGATAATCTCATCCAACCCATCACCGTCCAGCAAGCCTACGATGCAATTACTCACGCACGGTGGTAAGCATCATGAAATTGGTGATGGAGGATGGTTGATGATGACGACGGCGACGAATCCCCCTCTCCGGAGCCTCGAACGGACTCCAGATCAGCCCTCCCGAGAGAGATTAGGGCTTGGCGGCGGCTCCATATCGTAAAATGCGATGAAACTTTCTCTCTGATTTTTTTTCTCCCCGAAAGCCAATATATGGAGTTGGAGTTGGCGTCGGAGGGCCACCAGAGGGCCCACGAGGTAGGGGGCCCGCCCAGGGGGGAGGGGCGCGCCCCCCACCCTCGTGAACAGGGTGTGGGCCCCCTGGCCTTCATCTTTGCCGAGGATTTTTTATTATTTATTCTAAGATATTCCGTGGAGTTTCAAGACATTCCGAGAACTTATATTTTCTGCACATAAAACAACACCATGGCAGTTCTGCTGAAAACAGCGTCAGTCCGGGTTAGTTCCATTCAAATCATACAAGTTAGAGTCCAAAACAAGGGCAAAAGTGTTTGGAAAAGTAGATACGACGAAGACGTATCAACTCCCCCAAGCTTAAACCCTTGCTTGTCCTCAAGCAATTCAGTTGACAAACTAAAAGAGAAAAAGAAAAACTTTTACAAACTCTGTTTGCTCTTGTTGTTGTAAGCATGAAAAGCCAGCATTCAAGTTTCAGCAATTATTATGAACTAACCATACTCACAATGACACGTAGGTCTCACAATTACTCATATCAATAGCATAATCAGCTAGCGAGCCATAATAATAAAACTCGGATGACAACACTTTCTCAAAATAATCATAACATGATATAACAAAATGGTATCTCGCTAGCCCTTTCTGAGACTGCAAAACATAAATGCAGAGCACCTTTAAAGATCAAGGACTGACTAAACATTGTAATTCATGGTAAAAGAGATCCAGTCAAGTCATACCCAATATAAACCAGTCATAATGAATGCAAATGACAGTGTGCTCTCCAGCGGGTGCTTTTTAATAAGAAGGGTGATGACTCAACATAAAAGTAAATAGATAGGCCCTTCGTAGAGGGAAGCAGGGATTTGTAGAGGTGCCAGAGCTCGATTTTGAAATAGAGATAAATTATATTTTGAGCGGCATACTTTCATTGTCAACATAACAACTAAAAGACGACGGTATCTTCCATGCTAAACAGATTATAGGCGGTTCCCAAACAGAATGGTAAAGTTTATACTCCCCTTCCTCCACAAGCATCAATCCATGGCTTGCTCGAAACAACGAGTGCCTCCAACATTCAACGGGTCCGAAGGGGAGTTTTGTTTGCAGTTATTTTGATTTAGTTTACACGAAGCATGGGACTGGGCATCCCGGATACCAGCCATTTTCTCGTGAATGAGGAGCGGAGTCCACTCCTCTTGAGAATAACTCGCCTAACACGGAAGATAAGGGCAGCTCTAGTTGACATATGAGCTATTCGAGCATGCAAAATAGAATGTTTATTTGAAGGTTTAGAGTTTGGCACATACAAATTTACTAGGAACGGCAGGTAAATACCGCATATAGGAAGGTATAGTGGACTCATATGGGATAACTTTGGGGTTTAAGGAGTTTGGATGCACAAGCAGTATTCCCGCTTAGTACAGGTGAAGGCTAGCAAAAGACTGGGAAGCGACCAACTCATAGAGCGACAACAGTCGTAAACATGCATTAAAATTAATTCACACCGAGTACAAGCATGAGTAGGATATAATCCACCATGAACATAAATATCATGAAGGCTATGTTGATTTGATTCAACTACATGCGTGAACATGTGCCAAGTCTAGTCACTCAATACATTTAAGGGAGGATACCATCCCATCATACCACATCATAATCATTCTAATAGCGTGTTGGCATGCAAGGTAAACTATTATAACTCATAGCTAATCAAGCATGGCACAAGCAACTATAATCTCTAAATGTCATTGCAAATATGTTTACTTCATAACAACTGAATCAGGAACGATGAATCATCATATTTACAAAAACAAGAGAGGTTGAGTTCATACCAGCTTTTCTCTTCCCAATAAGTCCATCATATATCATCATTATTGCCTTTCACTTTCACGACCGAACAGTGTGTATAATGATAAGAGTGCACGTGCATTGGACTAAGCTGGAATCTGCAGGCATTCAACTCAAGAGAGAAGACAAGTAATATGGGCTCTAGGTTTAAATAATCAATCATGCATATAAGAGCCACTAAGCATTTTCAATATGGTCTTCTCGACCCCCAAAGAAAAAGAAAAGAAATAAAAACTATTTACACGGGAAAGCTCCCAACAAGCAAAAGAAGAACGGGAAATATTTTTGGGTTTTATTTTTAATTATTACCACTACAGCAGGAAAAATAAACTACTACTAATTGTTTTTGGTTTTTCTTAAGGTTTATTAAACACACAAGAAGAAAGCAGGAAAAAGGGAAATAAACTAGCATGGATATTACAGTGAAAGAATATGAGCACCGACATCTAGCAATGAGTGTGTGTGAACATAAATGTAATGTCGGTGGGAAATACATACTCCCCCAAGCTTAGGCTTTTGGCCTAAGTTGGTCTATTGCCAGGGATGGCCTGGCGGATATCCATAGGTGTAGTTGGGGTCATAGTGTGACGAAGAAGACTCTGACTGCCACTGGCTGGCAGCCTCCTCTGGATCCCAAGAATAAACAGATAATCGTGGAGGCTCGTCTTGTGGCTCCGGCTCCGGGGCTGGTGCAGGGTTCCGATAGGCTTGAACAGCCGACCACGGAACAATGTGAGGTTCTGCAAACAAGTTAAACAAAGAAGGAGCAGGCAAGGTAATAGTCTCAAGGTGATGTTTATCAAAGTATAATTTATATTTGAGCTCCCTATCGCGACTCTTAACAAGGAAATCATGCGCTATCATACTCTTGTAATCTAAATAAGCACGGGGCAGTGCCGTTTCTTCTTTCTCCTCATGCCTAATAGGCATTTCAAAATGTTCAGCAAGGCGTGAAGCATAAATGCCTCCAAAGATGGGGCCCTTAGTACGGTTAAGACTTAACCGTCTAGCAACAATTCCACCCATACTGACAGATTTATTGCGGTATAAACCATGGAGCAAAATAATAATATCGGGAATACTAAGGTTCCCACAGTTCCCGCGTCCAATCAAGCAACGACTAGCAAATAGGGCAAAGTAGCGTAAAACGGGATAATGAATGCTAGTGATCCTTGCATCAGAAACCTTCCTGGTTTCTCCCACTATGATGGTGTTAACAAAAGCTTCTAATTCGTTACGGTGGGGTTCATCTAAGCTGCCCTCAAAGGGTATTCTGCAAACCTCGCAGAATTCTGCTAATGTCATCTCTTTAACAACGTCATATAAATGAAACTCTACTGTTGGAGGTGATTTCTTAGGGAAAAAGTAGAAGTTTTGCACAAAAGTATTTGTGAGTAAGAGATACTGATGACGTTGGTCGTGGAGGAAGTTGGTGAGGCCAGCATTCTCAATCAATAAATAGAAATCTTCATAAATCCCAGCTCTCCTCAAGAAGTCATCGGAAGACCATTCACAAGGCCGGACCTTCGCGGTGCGAGGTAAATTAAATTTGGGCTTCTCCTCTTTTTCCTTTTGTTTTTCCTTAGAGCTTCAGCTCGATGAGCCCCTCAAAAGTCTCTTCATTATTTCTGAAACAATCTGAAATTTTTAGTAACTTCAAATAAAAGTGAACCAACTTCAATAAAATTGATAGCAACAACTCCCACAAGTGCCTAGGGCCTATATAAAGCATTGGAACCACTTGGAACCATATAAATTTGACATGCAAGCTCAAGAACATGGTCACCTATGCAGCACAAATTTGCAATGAATAAAGCACTAGAACAAAAACTAATTGGACCAATGGAGGAGTCACATATCAAGGAACAATCTCCCCAAGCAGTTTTGCGAGAGGTGCTTTGAGCAAGGACATCGAAAATCACAGCAACGGGGGCTGGAACTCGTGCTTGAGTTGGTTTTTTGTGTTCGTGTGAGGCAGAGGAAGAAGATGGGTGCAGGAATAAGTGGAGGAGGGCCACTGTGGGCCCATGAGGCAGGGAGGCGCGCCCAGGGGGTA
>NC_041381.1:406062670-406075477 GCF_002162155.2 Triticum dicoccoides | reverse complement strand
GGTAGTTTTTGCACAGTAAATTTTCAAATATTCCCGAAAAAATCATATTAAATTGGCATGGCATTCTGAGGACTTTTATTTTCGGGATATTTTTATATTCCACAGATAAGTCAGGAGACATACAGAAAATACTTTTTTTACTTTATTTCTACTAAATAACAGAAAATATAAAGAGGGTACAGAAGGTTGTGCTTCTAGTTTCATCCATCTCGTGATCATCAAAATGAACCCGCTAACAAGGTTGATCAAGTCTTGTTAACAAACTCATTCCGAATAATCCCGGAACCGGAGAAATTTCGAATAACACTAAGTTACCTCAACGAGGATATGAAAATCCCCAACAATAAGAATATCATACTTTTTCTTGATAGTAGGGAGAGGAAATTCAAAACCTCCAAATATAATCGATGGAACTTTTCCAATAGAGTTGATACTATAAACTTGAGGTTGTTTCCTCGGAAAATGCACCATGTGCTCATTGCCATTAACATGAAAAGTGGCATTGCCTTTGTTGCAATCAATAACAGCCCCTGCAGTATTAAGGAAAGGTCTTCCAAGAATAATAGACATACTATCGTCCTCGGGAATATCAAGAATAACAAAGTCTGTTAAAATAGTAACGTTTGCAACCACAACAGGCACATCCTCACAAATACCGACAGGTATAGCAGTTGATTTATCAGCCATTTGCAAAGATATTTCAGTAGGTGTTAACTTATTCAAGTCAAGTCTACGATATAAAGAGAGAGGCATAACACTAACACCGGCTCCAAGATCACATAAAGCAGTTTTAACATAATTTCTTTTAATGGAGCATGGTATAGTAGGTACTCCTGGATCTCCAAGTTTCTTTGGTATTCCACCCTTAAAAGTATAATTAGCAAGCATGGTGGAAATTTCAGCTTCAGGTATCTTTCTTTTATTAGTAATAATATCCTTCATATACTTAGCATAAGGATTTGTTTTGAGCACATCAGGTAAACGCATACGCAAAAAGATAGGTCTAATCATTTCAGCAAAGTGCTCAAAATCCTCATCATCCTTTTTCTTGGATGGTTTGGGAGGAAAAGTCATGGGTTTCTGAACCCATGGTTCCCTTTCTTTACCATGTTTCCTAGCAATGAAGTCTCTTTTATCATAACGTTGATTCTTTGATTGTGGGTTATCAAGATCAACAGCAGGTTCAACTTCTACACCATTATCATTACTAGGTTGAGCATCAACATGAACATTATCATTAACATTATCACTTGGTTCATGTTCATCACCTGATTGTGTTTCAGCATCAGAAATAGAGATATCATTTGGATTATCAGGTTGTTCAGCAATAGGTTCACTAGAAGTTTGCACAGTCCTATCATTTTTCTTTTTCTTCCTCTTAGAAGAACTAGGTACATCAATATTGTTTCTCTGAGAATCTTGCTCGATTCTCTTAGGGTGGCCTTCAGGATACAAAGGTTCTTGAGTCATTCTACCAGTTCTAGTAGCCACTCTAACAGCATAATCATTTTTCTTACTATTCATTTCATCAAGCGCTTCTTTCTGAGCTTTAAGTACTTGTTCTACTTGAGTGGTAACCGTAGAAGCATGTTTGCTAACAAGTTTAAGTTCACCTCTAATATCAGCCATATAATCACTCAAGCATTTAATCATAGAGGTATTCTGTTTTAGTTGTCTACCAAAATAAGCATTAAAGTCATCTTTCTTAAACATAAAGTCATCAAACTCATCCAAGCACTGACTAGCAATTTTAGTAGGAGGGACTTCAGCTTTATCATATCTATAGAGAGAATTTACCTTTACTACCTGTGTCGGGATATCGGGAGGTTCTTCAGTAAATAAATAATTGAGATCATACACTTCTTCAATAGGCGGTAAATTAATACCATGTATTTCTTTAACAGGAGGTAAATTCTTAACATCTTCAGCTTTAATACCTTTTTCTTTCATGGATTTCTTTGCCTCTTGCATATCTTCGGGACTGAGAAATAGAACACCTCTCTTCTTCGGAGTTGGTTTAGGAATAGGCTCAGTAATTGGCTCAGGAGTTGGCTCAGGAGGTGCCCAATTATTTTCATTTGCCAACATATTATTCAATAGAATTTCAGCGTCATCCGGTGTTCTTTCCCTGAAAAGAGAACCAGCACAACTATCCAGGTAATCTCTGGAAGCATCAGTTAGTCCATTATAAAAGATATCAAATATTTCAGGTTTCTTAAGAGGATGATCAGGCAAAGCATTAAGTAACTTGAGAAGCCTACCCCAAGCTTGTGGGAGACTCTCTTCTTCAATTTGCACAAAGTTGTATATTTCCCTCAAAGCAGCTTGTTTCTTATGAGTAGGGAAATATTTAGCAGAGAAGTAATAAATCATATCCTGGGGACTTTGCACACAACTAGGATCAAGAGAATTAAACCATTTCTTAGCATCACCCTTTAATGAGAACGGAAATATTTTGAGCAAATAAAGGTGGTGCGATCTCAGATTATTAGTAAACAGGGCAGCTATATCATCTAACTTACGAAGATGTGCCACAATAGTTTCAGATTCATAGCCATAAAAAGGATCAGATTCAACCAAAGTAATTATATCTGGATCAACAGAAATATCATAATAATCCTGATCAAGCACACAGATAGGCGAAGTAGCAAAAGCAGGGTCGGGTCTCATTCTACCTCTAAAAGATTCTTTACTCCACTTAACTAGCAACCTCTTACGTTCACGTTTATCCTGGCAAGCAAGAACAGCTTCAAAAGATTCAGCATTAAAAAGATAACCCTCAAGAATAGAAGGCATAGGTTCATCATCACTAACATCATCGTGTTCAGGTTCAATAATTTCTCTTTCTCTAGACGTAGCAATTTGCTCATCAGGAAATTCACCAACTGGCACAGTAGTATCAAGCATAGAAGTAGTTTCATCATAAGTATCATGCATAGCAGAAGTGGCATCATCAATAACATGCGACATATCAGAATTAATAGCAGTAGTCGGATTAGGTGTCGCAAACTTACTCATAACAGAAGGAGAATCTAGTGCAGATCTAGATGGCAGTTCCTTACCTCCCCTCGTAGTTGAGGGATAAATTTTTGTCTTAGCGTCTTTCAAGTTCTTCATACTGTCCAGCAGATATAAATCCCAAGTGACTCAAAGAATAGAGCTATGCTCCCCGGCAATAGTGCCAGAAAAAGGTCTTGATAACCCACAAGTATAGGGGATCGCAACAGTTTTCAAGGGTAGAGTATTCAACCCAAATTTATTGATTCGACACAAGGGGAGCCAAAGAATATTCTCAAGTATTAGCAGTTGAGTTGTCAATTCAACCACACCTGGAAACTTAGTATCTGCAGCAAAGTGTTTAGTAGCAAAGTAATATGATAGTGGTGGTAACGGTAACAAAGTAAAGACAGCAAAATTAATGTTTTTGGTATTTTGTAGTGATGATAACAGTAGCAACGGAAAAGTAAATAAGCGTAAACCAGTATATGGAAAACTCGTAGGCACCGGATCAGTGATGGATAATTATGCCGGATGTGGTTCGTCATGTAACAGTTACTAGGGTGACACAGAACTAGCTCCAGTTCATCAATGTAATGTAGGCATGTATTCCGTATATAGTCATACGTGCTTATGGAAAAGAACTTGCATGACATCTTTTGTCCTACCCTCCCGTGGCAGCGGGGTCCTATTGGAAACTAAGGGATATTAAGGCCTCCTTTTAATAGAGAACCGGAACAAAGCAATAGCACATAGTGAATACATGAACTCCTCAAACTGTGGTCATCACCGGGAGTGGTCCCGATTATTGTCACTTCGGGGTTGCCGGATCATAACACATAGTAGGTGACTATAGACTTGCAAGATAGGATCTAGAACACACATATATTCATGAAAACATAATAGGTTCAGATCTGAAATCATGGCACTAGGGCCCTAGTGACAAGCATTAAGCATAGCAAAGTCATAGCAACATCAATCTCAGAACATAATGGAACTAGGGATCAAACCCTAACAAAACTAACTCGATTACATGATAAATCTCATCCAACCCATCACCGTCCAGCAAGCCTACGATGCAATTACTCACGCACGACGGTGAGCATCATGAAATTGGTGATGGAGGATGGTTGATGATGACGACGGCGATGAATCCCCCTCTCCGGAGCCCCGAACAGACTCCAGATCAGCCCTCTCGAGAGAGATTAGGGCTTGGCGGTGGCTCCGTATCGTAAAGCGTGATGAAACTTTCTCTCTGATTTTTTTCTCCCCGAAAGCCAATATATGGAGTTGGAGTTGGCGTCGGAGGGCCACCAGGGGGCCCACGAGGTAGGGGGCGCGCCCAGGGGGGAGGGGCGCGCCCCCCACCCTCGTGAACAGGGTGTGGGCCCCTGGCCTTCATCTTTGGCGAGGATTTTTTATTATTTATTCTAAGATATTCCCTGGAGTTTCAGGACATTCCGAGAACTTTTATTTTCTGCACATAAAATAACACCATGGCAGTTCTGCTGAAAACAGCGTCAGTCCGGGTTAGTTCCATTCAAATCATACAAGTTAGAGTCCAAAACAAGGGCAACAGTGTGTGGAAAAGTAGATACGATGGAGACGTATCACACGCCAAGGAGAGTCCCATCCGGACACGGGCCGAAGTCTTGAGTCTTGTATCTTCATGCTTCAATAGTCCGGACGATGTATACAGTCCGGCTGTCCGGATACCCCCTTATCCAGGACTCCCTCACCCATCTCTGTTGCTCCCCCTGCTGCCACAAACCAAGAACGTCGAGTTATACTCCACCAGCCTGCTTCCACAGAGGCTCACGAAGAAGAGCAAGTTCCAACTGTTGACCCCAACGTAGCTGAAGACATTAGTCATGAAGACAATGTTATTGATGATGAAGTCCTTCCTCAGATAGAGCATCAGTTGGTATCATTGCCTGCTCCAACGAGCAGTGAATACATCAGCATTGGTCGTCCATTGACGCCAATTGCTCAGGATGATTCATGGGCTGAGCGCCCATAAGAAGAAACTCCAGTTCGAGATGCAACACCCCGTACTCCACCAGCGCAAGTCACTAGCCCAATGGTGAATGACGACAACTACATGGAGACCACACCATCGCCAAAGGCATCGCCCGTGTTCCAACAGCTTCGCAAAGGCCTCGGGCCATTGGTCTCCATGTCCACCATCCCAGAAGAAGATTCACAACAATCCAGCTCAGTGGCACGTCAAGTGTTCCCTAAAGAAAATCCTTCTGCGACAGTTCCTAAGTCTGAAGCCAAAACTACTGAAGACATTCCGGCTGCATCAGCCGATGAAGAAGAAAGAAGAGAAGAGAGAGTTTCTACACCCCCTGCCCCTGATCAAGTCATTCTTGAGGAGAATGTGATCGTGCAAGAGCCTCCATTCATTGACCATATGGAGGTTGAAAACAATCGGGCAACCACAAACACTGTTGAAGCCAATGACCCTGTCTTGGCTGAAGATCGTGTGGAGCCTGAAGCCAATGTCAACCCTAAAGCTTCTGTCACGCTGGTCCCCGATGACGGTGTTGTCCCTCCCCCAAGGCCTCACACTATTGAAACAGCTTACAATCATGAGGGGGAGTTGGTCATTGTTCGTTGGCCCATTCTGGCTCCTCCCACTAGTCCAGGGCCCCAATATGATTATCATGTGCAGCAGCAACCACAAGTACAGAAGCCTAAGCCAAGGCTGCCAAGACTTCCAGGTGCTGCAACAGCCCCAGGATCCTTCTGTGTCAATAGCTTCAGAGCCCACAATACCTTCTTTGACAGTGACAAGAATCCCTACTCGCAGCCAAGGATCTCCTCTGATCACTTCTGGAGCCATCAACAGCGCAGCTACTATTCTTGTGTTCTCTACAATCAAGAGAGAATTTTCCCTCACATGCGCCTTGATAATGAAGCTATGGCTGGGCTCCCTTGTCTTGAAGAAGCTATGGATTGCTTTCATGATGCTGGCCTTCTGGAATTTGTCACAACCAAAGAGCACTGGAATGAAGAGTTACTGTTGCAGTTCTATGCTACTCTTCACATTCGTGGATACAACAAGGATCCGAAGACATGGATCCTTGAGTGGATGACAGGTGATGTGCACCATGAATCCAAAGCTCGAGACATCATTGAGCTCACCTCCCTGCCCACTCTAGGTGAATTGTACGAGCCTGGTTGTCAGCTCCACACAGATGCATTGCAGAGCATTTTCCAGCGGCCTAAGCCCAATATGAGTCAGATGCTCAGCATGATGAAGCCATTGCTGCAAGATGCAGAATATCCCAAGGAATTCTTTGTCCAGGACCTTGAGTACTTGCCCCTCATAGTTTATCATATCCTAAGGCGTACTCTCTGGCCAATCAAGGGACATTCTTCTGAAGCCAAACTTGAAGGGGCTATGAAGACTTTGGTCTTCTATATTGTCAATGGCATCAAGTTCAACTCCCAGGATTTCTTCATCAGACAGCTTGCTGCATCTGGGATTGACCTTTTTGGCTTGAAGTTTTATGCTCCATGGGTGATGCGCCTAATCAAGCTTCATTCAACTGTCAACTATCAGCCTTTTGCACGTAATCATCTAGTTTTCTTGCCTGAGGTTGATCTATCAGTTGAAGCCATCTACCCCGAGCCTGCCAAAGGCCACTTACTCTTCACAATGCTGATCATCAAAGCTTCACGCAGCCCATCGAAGGAGTTCATGTTCCTGCCTATCCGCTTGTTGGCAATGTGCGTCTGCCACACCGTGCTAATACCGAAGCCACTGCCAGTACAGTTGCTCAAAGGCCTCGGAATCGTTCTCGAGTCCTCAATGATCGTGAATGGCTTGCGGCCTTACATCAGAAGCAGCACAAGAACCATGACTGGCTGAAGCGTCGAATGCATAGTCTCTTAGTGGATGTCAATCGCATTCGCAATCTGGCAACCAAGAACTCTTTTGTTGCCCATGAGAATGCAAGGCAGTCCTGGAAGAGCCTCACTCTACTATGTTCTGAAGATGATCTTCGAGTAGATGGCTTCACCGAAAGCTTCAAGTTTGACTCTAGGCCTCCACCTAATGCAAGCTGGCGCCACACTCCCTCTCTTGAAGATTCTGAGTATTCATCTTCGGCTGCAACTGTTGTTGCCAATGTCGTCGATGAAGAAGATGATGCCACTTCACCCACTGTGACTGCACTATGTATCGACTATGCACCAGGCCCATCTGCATCACCAAACTCTAGAACTGACCCTGCTCCACCGTCTGCTCCTTCAGGGAATGAGTAGATGCTCTGTGTCTTCAAACCTTTTTGGTCATTACTGACAAAAGGGGGAGAAGCATATGAGTTGATAGTCTTCAAGCGGGTCCTTATGGGTGGCTGCATTACCTTTTTTCCAAGTCTTACAACTCTCGTCTTTTGATACTTTTGGTTCTCTGAGTTGTAACACTTAAACTTGATGGTCGTCTGCTACTTTATCTGCTATTCTATGATGCGATGATAAATCTTGCATGAAGTCATTCTGCAGATGTCCATTTTCCATTATGCATATCGTTATCTTCTTTACTTGCTTATATGCATAATGCATTGTCTTCACACTTTGATGATGGCCTCCACAAAGCAAAACCTGTCATGCGCATTTGCATTCAAACGCAACTCATCTATATGAACATCTTCAGGGGGAGCCTCGTCTTATGTATGAAGACAATACTCACAACACTAAAACTTTCACATATTTTTATCCCCGTTGAAAACTTCAACCAGTTTATCATCAATCACCAAAAAGGGAGAGATTGTAAGTGCATCTAGTGCCACCCCTAGTTGGTTTTGGAGTATTGACGACAAACCTGTATGAGGGACTAATGTGTTTGTGAGAATTGCAGGATAACAAGGAAGTAGTCCCATATTGATTCGGTTTACCTACCAGAGATGACCCCTAAAAATGTGTGAAGACATTGAAGACAATGGTGGTCTGTGAAGACATTCACATTGAAGACTATGACAAGGGAAGACATCATGTGAAGACTATGGAGTGCGAAGACATAGTTGTCTTGCAGTTTCTTTTTCTTCTTTGTTGAGTCATAGGAACCACCGTACTGTTAAGTGGGGTCCAAGTGAACAAAGTCAGAGTGACTAATGTGATGCTCAACCAAATCCTATGTCTTTGGGCAAAGACAATGAGAGCAAATCTTATCCAGAGCTGGATGAGTCAGCTCGGCTTGTAGCCCAAGTTAAGCTGCCACGTGTGATTGAAATCTGACCGTTGGACACGTGTCAGTTCCTTAGTGACCCAGGGTCATTTTGGACATATCGGTCGGGTTGCCTCCTGGCTATAAATAGCCCACCCCCTACACCATAAATTGGTGGCTGCTCAGAGTTAGTACACGGCTTTTGTCGTTTGAGAGCAACCCGCCTCCGAAGCCTTTGAGAGAGAATCCTTGCGAGGACAAAGCCCAAAACACCCAAAGCCAAAGAGTGTTAGGCATCACTGAAGTCTTTCTGTCCACGTGATCTGAAGACTTATAACACTTGAGGACTGTGAATCCTCCAGCCGGTTAGGCGCCGCGTTCTGAGCATCCAAGAGTCATTGTGGATTGTCGGTGAACGAAGTCTGTGAAGGTTTGGAACTCTCCCTTGAAGACTTACCTGAGTGATTGGGCGAGGACTAAGTGTTCTCAGCTCAAGGGGAATAAGGTGAAGACACGGTCTTCTGAGTTGAATCTCAGCCTCCCTAACCATACGTACAGTTGTCACAGCAACTGGAACTGGTCCAACAAACCCCTTATCCTCTCTGAGCAACTGGTTCTATCCTACCTCTCTCACCTTACTTCAGTTTGTCTTCATGAAGTCCTTGCATGCTTGCCTGATCCGTTTGACTTCACTGTGTGAAGACTATTGTCTATTTGGCTTCATACTATCTTCCACCCTGATCCATACTACCTAGCTGCTCATAGTCTTCGTGCTTTCATTACATTGCTTACTTGACTATGGCTTGTCTAGTCTAGTCTACCTTCCGCTGCATATCGATAGGGTCATTTCTATTGTTTGTCTTAGAAACCCACCTGTTTTGAAGACATTCATAAAAATCGCCTATTCACCCCCCCCCCCTCTAGTCGAATACCCCATAATGTAAAGAAGACCACTAAGAGGTACAAGGAGCCAGTTCTTGGCATGGATGAGATGCCTCTATCTGAGTTCATCATTCGAAGGAGAATCAACCCCTATGTGAACCCTCATGAGAATGTCAGAGGGAATGAGTTGTTCTGGACCAAGCAGCAGAATGTCATATACATCGATGTGATCAAGTCCAAGCACAACCTCTGTGTCCCAATGTAGTGGATTGATATGACTCATCTGAGGAAGAACCAGGACTACTTTGGTGAGGCTTTGGATTTGGTGGAGCAGTTTGGCATTGAAGACTTCATCACATTCCATATGGACTTTGACCCGGAGCTTGTGGCATAGTTCTTTGCCTCTGTTCACTTCCACACAAATGGGGAGCGGACTATGTCTTGGATGACCAATGGGAAGAAGTTGTCTGCCACCTGGAAGGAATTCATGACGCTGCTCAATGTCCGTGATGAGGGGCCTGATGTGCCCGTTGGCGCCCGCCCTCACGGCGACCCTGAGTCAGCCAACAAGGACAAGCTTATGCCATTTATGGTGGAGAAGAAGCTCCCCAATGGCTCTCAGTCTTGGGTGCTCAACCCCTTCCTCGATGTCATGCACCGAATCTTCCGCAACATCCTCTTTCCTCGCGTCGGTGACAAAGATAAGGTGCATGCTTATCTCGTGGATATGATGCTTCTGCGTGAGGAGGCGCGTCAGCATGCTGCCCAGCCTCTGGATATCTCTCATATCATGTGGAATGAGCTCAGGTTTGCGGTCTACAATCGCAAAGTTCCCATCTATGGTCCTTATATGCACCATCTGATCTCGAAGACTTGGGACAAGATGTTTCCGGAGGAAGACTTCTCTACACCAAACTGGATACGCCACGAGCCTATCAAGCTGCGTCTGAAGAACAAGTGGGCCAATACCACTACCAGGGCTGAGGTTGGGGGTGCTAGGATGAATGTGGATGAGGATGCGGTTGAGGAGGAGGAGGTTAAGGACAGTTCTGCTGGGTATGCTCCTCCATCTACTGAGCCCTCTTGGGCTAAGAAGCTGAAGGCCAAGATGAAGACCCTGTTCTATATGCAAGTCAAGGGGCAGTACAGGACCCATGTTGCTTCCAAGGAGAGCCGCCAGCGCGACAAGAGGATCTTGAGGACTTTTGGCGAGACTGTGGAGAGCGGGTCAGAGGTAAACATCACTCTGGGGGCTGACTGGATCGCCAAGCAGGGCTATCAGTGGACTGAGTCAGAGGAGGAGACCATCCCAGCTGCCGAGTCCAATGAGGAGTGTGCTGAGTGATCATTGTAGAGGGTGCTACCACCTATGTCGTAGGTGTCCTCTCTGCCCTTTTGGTGTCTCGATGCCAAAGTGGGAGAGAGTGTAGGATTTGCTTCCGTTCGTGTCTTTGCTTTCATTTCGTTGGAACTTCGTTTGTGTTGCTTTGGTTTGATTTGTGCTTGTGAGACCTGCTATCCTATCATATGGTGTAAGACATATGCACTCAAGCTTACCTTCTTGTCTTTTATGCTTAGAGTTATTTACATTGTTGCAAGGAATGCCTCATCTATAAAATATAGGGGGAGTGTTGATCCTAGCATGTCTGTCGTGCAGTCCAAAGCATTCATATAGAGTGCACACATCTAGGGGGAGCCTGTCTATATTTTGTAGAAGCTGGGATCACTTATATTCATGTGTGTACTCTTATGAGCAAATCTCGTATTGTCATCAATCCACCAAAAAGGGGGAGATTGTAAGGGCATATTCACCCTAAGTGGTTTTGGTGATTGATGACAATGCTTTTGCAAAATAATCGAGTGCATTGAGCATTTCAGATATCTCAGGTTTTGGCACAAGAGGATTCGATGCCCCTCAGAGCCTAGTGAAGACGGTGTTTCTCTATGTTTCCTTTTGGTGGATTTAAGTCGTAGGAAAGCCGTACTATTAAGAGGGGGTCCGCTTCGGAAAGGTTAGGGTGGAATCATCACGTACATGTATGTTCCTTTGCATCACCTTTCCCTTGCCTCTTTGGAGCGCCGATCAGTTATCCATGTCTTTGCAAAATGAATGACTCCAAGTGATAGTGTGATGTGGCGTGCGGTAGTACTACTCAAGGGAGCAGTAGTATCGCAGAGGCTCATGGTAGTACCACACCACCTTGCGGTAGTATCGCTCCTAGGATGCGGTAGTACCATGACTTCCGGTCCAGCACTGCTACTCACGCGGAAGTAGGGGCGGATATAATTTTTTACATCCGTGCCCTTTGCGGTAGTACCACTCCCTGGATGCGGTAGTACCGTGTCGGATTTTTGCACTGATCTAAACTCAGCGGAAGTAGTCACAGATGTAATTTTATTCATCCGTGCCTTCCTAGCCCAGTCGAACCCTGCCTTGCGGTAGTACTGCAAGGGCGCATGGTAGTACCGCTCCGGCGGTTGTACCGCTCATAGCGTCAATGCAAAAGGGCTTCTTCTGGTATCTGTCGTGGGTGCGGCTGTACCGCACCTCCTAGAGGTAGTATCACGACGCCTTGCGGTAGTACCGCTTGTCTGGTGCGGTAGTACCACATGTCGCGGGTTGGTTAAGTGGATAATGGTTGGACTTGTCCCTTCACTATAAAAGGGGAGTCTTCTTCTCCGAGTTGACTACCTCTTCCATCCCCAAGCTCCATTGATGCTCTAAGCTCCATTTTTGCCCGATCTCTCTCCCTAGCCAATCAAACTTGTTGATTCTCTAGGGATTGGTTGAGAAGGCCTCGATCTACACTTCCACCAAAATAAATTTGATTCCCCCCACTAATCCCTTGTGAATCTTGTTACTCTTGGGTGTTTGAGTATCCTAGACGGTTGAGGTCACCGCGGAGCCATAGTCCATTGTGGTGAAGCTTCATGGTGTCGTTGGGAGCCTCCAATTAAGTTGTGGAGATTGCCCCAACTTTGTTTGTAAAGGTTCGGTCGCCGCCTCCAAGGGCACCAATAGTGGAATCACGGCATCTCGCATTGTGTGAGGGCGTGAGGAGAATATGGTGGCCCTAGTGTCTTCTTGGGGAGCATTGTGCCTCCACACCACTCCAACGGAGACATACTTCCCCTCAAAGGGAAGGAACTTCGGTAACACATCCTCGTCTCCATCGGTTCCACTTTTGGTTATCTCTCACCTTTACTTGTGCAAGCTATATTGTGTTATATCCTTTGCTTGCTTGTGTGCTTGTTGTTGTTGCATCATATAGGTTGCTCACCTAGTTGCATATCTAGACAACCTACTTTGATGCAAAGTTTAATTTGGTAAAGAAAAGCTAAAAATTGTTAGTTGCCTATGTTGGGGAACGTTGCATAAAATAAAATTTTCCTACGTTCACCAAGATCCATCTATGAGTTCATCTAGCAACGAGAGAGGGGAGTGCATCTACATACCCTTGTAGATCGCGAGCGGAAGCATTCAAGAGAACGGGGTTGAGGGAGTCGTACTCGTCGTGATCCAAATTACCGGAGATCCTAGCGCCGAACGGATGGCACCTCCGCGTTCAACACACGTACGGTCAGTGTGACATCTCCTCCTTCTTGATCTAGCAAGGGGGGAGGAGAGGTTGATGAAGATCCAGCAGCATGACAGCGTGGTGGTGGATGCAGCAGAGTTTCGGCAGGGCTTCGCCAAGCGACTACGGGAGGAGGAGGTGTAGCAAGGGGAGAGGGAGGCGCCAAGACTTCAG
>NC_041381.1:405958592-406062419 GCF_002162155.2 Triticum dicoccoides | reverse complement strand
CCCCCTGGGGGGCGCCGGCCCTGGAGATGGGATCTCCCAAGGGGGCGGCGGCCAAGGGGGTGCAGTGCCCCCCAAGGCAAGTGGAGGCACCCCCCACCCTATGGTTTCCAACCCTAGGTGCAGGGGGGGCCAAAGGGGGCGCTCCATCCCACTAGGGTCTGGTCCCCTCCCCACTTCAGCCCACGGGGCCCTCTGGGATAGGTGGCCCCACCCGGTGGACCCCCGGGACCCTTCCGATGGTCCCGGTACAATACCAGTGACCCCCGAAACTCTCTCGATGGCCGAAACTGCACTTCCTATATATAATTCTTTACCTCCGGACCATTCCGGAACTCCTCGTGACATCCAGGATCTCATCCGGGACTCCGAACAACTTTCGGTTTGCTACATACTCATATCTCTACAACCCTAGCGTCACCGAACCTTAAGTGTGTAGACCCTACGGGTTCGGGAGACACATAGACATGACTGAGACGGTTCTCCGGTCAATAACCAACAGCGGGATCTGGATACCCATGTTGGCTCCCACATGCTCCTCGATGATCTCATCGGATGAACCACGATGTCGAGGATTCAAGCAACCCCGTATTCAATTCCCTTTGTCAATCGGTATTTTACTTGCCCGAGATTCGATCGTCGGTATCCCAATACCTTGTTCAATCTTGTTACCGGCAAGTCACTTTACTCATACCGTAATGCATGATCCCGTGACCAGACACTTGGTCACTTTGAGCTCATTATGATGATGCACTATCGAGTGGGCCCAGAGATACCTCTCCGTCATACGGAGTGACAAATCCCAGTCTCGATCCGTGTCAACCCAACAGACATTTTCGGAGATACCTGTAGTGCACCTTTATAGTCACCCAGTTACGTTGTGATGTTTGGTACACCCAAAGCACTCCTACGGTATCCAGGAGTTACACGATCTCATGGTCTAAGGAGAAGATACTTGACATTGGAAAAAGCTGTAGCATACGAACTACACGATCTTGTGCTATGCTTAGGATTGGGTCTTGTCCATCACATCATTCTCCTAATGATGTGATCCCGTTACCAATGACATCCAATGTCCATAGTCAGGAAACCATGACTATCTGTTGATCAATGAGCTAGTCAACTAGAGGCTCACTAGGGACATATTGTGGTCTATGTATTCACACGTGTATTACGATTTCTGGATAATACAATTATAGCATGAATAAAAGACAATTATCATGAACAAGGAAATATAATAATAATAATCCTTTTATTATTGCCTCTAGGGCATATTTCCAACAGTCTCCCACTTGCACTAGAGTCAATAATCTAGTTACATTGTGATGAATCGAGCACCCATAGAGTTCTGGTGTTGATCATGTTTTGCTCACGGAAGAGGTTTAGTCAACGGATCTGCGACATTCAGATCCGTATGTACTTTGCAAATATCTATGTCTCCATCTTGAACATTTTAACGGATGGAGTTGAAACGACGCTTGATGTGCCTGGTCTTCTTGTGAAACCTGGGCTCCTTGGCAAGGGCAATAGCTCTAGTGTTGTCACAGAAGAGAGTGATTGGCCCCGACGCATTGGGTATGACTCCTAGGTCGGTGATGAACTCCTTCATCCATATTGCTTCATGCGCTGCCTCCGAGGCTACCATGTACTCCGCTTCACATGTAGATCCCGCCACGACACTCTGCTTGCAACTGCACCAGCTTACTACTCCACGATTCAACATATACACGTACCAGTTTGTGACTTAGAGTCATCCAGATCTGTGTCGAAGCTAGCATCGATGTAACCCTTTACGACGAGCTCTTCGTCACCTCCATAAACGAGAAACATGTCCTTTGTCCTTTTCAGGTACTTCAGGATATTCTTGACCGCTGTCCAGTGTTCCTTGTCGGGATTACTTTGGTACCTTCCTACCAAACTTACGGCAAGGTTTACATCAGGTCTGGTGCACAGCATGGCATACATAATAGATCCTATGGCTGAAGCATAGGGGATGGCACTCATCTCTTCTTTATCTTCTGCCGTGGTCGGGCATTGAGCCGAGCTCAATGTCACACCTTGCAATACAGGAAAGAACCCTTTCTTGGACTGATCCATTTTGAACTTCTTCAATATCTTATCAACGTATGTGCTTTGTGAAAGACCTATGAGGCGTCTCGATCTATCCCTATAGATCTTGATGCCTAATATGTAAGTAGCTTCTCCAAGGTCCTTCATTGAAAAACACTTATTCAAGTAGGCCTTAATGATGTCCATCATTTCCCATATAATATGAGAAATGCTACAGAGCTCCCACTCACTTTCTTGTAAATGCAGGCTTCTCCATAAGTCTGCATAAACCCATACGCGTTGATCATCTCATCAAAGCGAATGTTCCAACTCCGAGATGCTTGCACCAGCCCATAAATGGATTGCTGGAGCTTGCATACCTTGTTAGCATTCTTAGGATCGACAAAACCCTCCGGCTGCATCATATACAGTTCTTCCTTAAGCTATCCGTTAAGGAATGCCGTTTTGACGTCCATCTGCCATATCTCATAATCATAGTATGCGGCAATTGCTAACATGATTTGGACGGACTTCGGCTTCGCTATGGGAGAGAAAGTCTCATCGTAGTCAACCCCTTGAACTTGCCGATAACCCTTAGCGACAAGTCGAGCTTTATAGATGGTAACATTACCATCCGTGTCCCTCTTCTTCTTAAAGATCCATTTGTTTTCTATCGCTCGCCGATCATCAGGCAAGTCTGTCAAAGTCCATACTTTGTTTTCATACATGGATTCTATCTCGGATTGCATGGCTTCAAGCCATTTGTTGGAATCTGGGCCCGCCATCGCTTCTTCATAGTTCGAAGGTTCACCGTTGTCTAACAACATGATTTCCAGGACAGGGTTGCCATACCACTCTGGTGTGGAACGTGTCCTTGTGGACCTACGAAGTTCAGTAGCAACTTGATCCGAAGTACCTTGATCATCATCATTAATTTCCTCTCCAGTCGGTGTAGGCACCACAGGAACATTTTCCTGAGCTGCACTACTTTCCGGTTCAAGAGGTAGTACTTCATCGAGTTCTACTTTCCTCCCACTTACTCCTTTCGAGAGAAACTCTTTTTCTAGAAAGGATCCATTCTTGGCAACAAAGATCTTGCCCTCGGATCTTAAGTAGAAGGTATACCCAATGGTTTCCTTAGGGTATCCTATGAAGACGCATTTTTCCGACTTGGGTTCGAGCTTTTCAGGTTGAAGTTTCTTGACATAAGCATCGCATCCCCAAACTTTTAGAAACGACAGCTTAGGTTTCTCCCCAAACCATAATTCATACGGTGTCGTCTCAACGGATTTAGACAGAGCCCTATTTAAAGTGAATGTAGTTGTCTCTAGAGCGTATCCCCAAAATGATAGCGGTAAATCGGTAAGAGACATCATAGATCGCACAATATCCAATAGAGTGCGATTACGACGTTCGGACACACCGTTACGCTGAGGTGTTCCAGGCGGCGTGAGTTGTGGAACGATTCCACATTTCCTTAAGTGCGTACCAAATTCGTGACTTAAATATTCTCCTCCATGATCTGCTCGTAAGAACTTTATCTTTCGGTCATGTTGATTCTCTACCTCATTCTGAAATTCCTTGAACTTTTCAAAGGTTTCAGACTTGTGTCTCATCAAGTAGACATACCCATATCTACTCAAGTCATCAGTGAGAGTGAGAACATAATGATATCCTCCGCGAGCCTCAACGCTCATTGGACCGCACACATCGGTATGTATGATTCCCAATAAGTTGGTTGCTCGCTCCATTGTTCCGAAGAACGGAGTCTTGGTCATTTTGCCCATGAGGCATGGTTCGCATGTGTCAAATGATTCATAATCGAGAGACTCTAAAAGTCCATCAGCATGGAGCTTCTTCATGCGCTTGACACCAATGTGACCAAGGCGGCAGTGCCACAAGTATGTGGGACTATCATTATCAACTTTACATCTTTTGGTATTCACACTATGAATATGTGTAACATTACGTTCGAGATTCATTAAGAATAAACCATTGACCATCGGAGCATGACCATAAAAATATCTCTCATATAAATAGAACAATCATTATTCTCGGATTTAAATGAGTAGCCATCTCGTATTAAACGAGATCCAGATACAATGTTCATGCTCAAACTTGGCACTAAATAACAATTATTGAGGTTTAAAACTAATCCCGTAGGTAAATGTAGAGGTAGCGTGCCGACGGCGATCACATCGACCTTGGAACCATTCCCTATGCGCATTGTCTCCTCGTACTTCGCCAATCTCCGCTTATTCCGCAGCTCCTGTTGTGAGTTACAAATATGAGCAACGGCACCGGTATCAAATACCCAGGAGTTACTACGAGTACTGGTAAGGTACACATCAATTACATGTATATCAAATATACCTTTAGTGTTGCCGGCCTTCTTGTCTGCTAAGTATTTGCGGCAGTTCCGCTTCCAGTGACCCTTCCCTTTGCAATAAAAGCACTCAGTCTCAGGCTTGGGTCCATTCTTTGACTTCTTCCCGGCAACTGGCTTACCGGGTGCGGCAACATCCTTGCCGTCCTTCTTGAAGTTCTTCTTACCCTTGCCCTTCTTGAACTTAGTGGTTTTATTGACCATCAACACTTGATGTTCCTTCTTGATTTCTACCTCTGCTGACTTCAGCATTGAAAATACTTCAGGAATAGTTTTCACCATCCCCTGCATATTGTAGTTCATCACAAAGCTCTTGTAGCTCGGTGGGAGCAACTGAAGGATTCTGTCAATGACCGCCTCGTCCGGGAGGTTAATGTCCAGCTGGGACAGGCGGTTGTGCAACCCAGACATTTTGAGTATGTGCTCACTGACAGAACTATTTTCCTCCATCTTACAACTATAGAACTTGTCGGAGACTTCATACCTCTCGACCCGGGCATGAGCTTGGAAAACCATTTTCAGCTCCTCGAACATCTCATATGCTCCGTGTTGCTCAAAACGCTTTTGGAGCCCCGGTTCTAAGCTGTAAAGCATGCCGCACTGAACGAGGGAGTAATCATCAGCACGTGACTGCCAAGCGTTCATAACGTCTTGGTTCTCTAGGATGGGTGCTTCACCTAGCGGTCCTTCTAGGACATATGCTTTCTTGGCAGCTATGAGGATGATCCTCAGGTTCCGGACCCAGTCCGTATAGTTGCTGCCATCATCTTTCAGCTTGGTTTTCTCTAGGAACGCGTTGAAGTTCATGTTGACATGAGCGTTGGCCATTTGATCTACAAGACATATTTTGCAAAGACTTTAGACTAAGTTCATGATAACTAAATTCATCTAATCAAATTATTTAATGAACTCCCACTCAGATTAGACATCCCTCTAGTCATCTAAGTGTTACATGATCCGAGTCGACTAGGCCGTGTCCGATCATCACGTGAGACGGACTAGTCATCATCGGTGAACATCTCCATGTTGATCGTATCTTCCATACGACTCATGTTCGACCTTTCGGTCTCTATGTTCCGAGGCCATGTCTGTACATGCTAGGCTCGTCATGTTAACCTAAGTGTGTAAAACTATCTTACACCCGTTGTATGTGAACGTAGGAATCTATCACACCCGATCATCACGTGGTGCTTCGAAACGACGAACTTTAGCAATGGCGCATAGTTAGGGAGAACACTTTCTTGAAATTATCATAAGGGATCATCTTATTTACTACCGTCGTTCTAAGTAAATAAGATGCATAAACATAATAAACATCAAATGCAATTATACAGTAGTGACGTGATATGGCCAATATCATATAGCTCCTTTGATCCATCTTCGGGGCTCCATGATCATCTTCGTCACCGGCATGACACCATGATCTCCATCATCATGATCTCCATCATCGTGTCTCCATGAAGTTGCTCGCCAACTATTACTTCTACTACTATGGCTAACGGTTTAGCAATAACGTAAAGTAATTACATGGCGTTAAATCATTGACACGCAGGTCATACAATAATTAAGACAACTCCTATGGCTCCTGCCGGTTGTCATACTCATTGACATGCAAGTCGTGATTCCTATTACAAGAACATGATCTCATACATCACAATATATCATTCATCATTCATCACAACTTTTGGCCATATCACATCATAAGGCAATTGCTGCAAAAACAAGTTAGACGTCCTCTAATTGTTGTTGCATCTTTTACGTGGCTGCAATAGGGTTCTAGCAAGAACGTTTTCTTACCTACGAAAAATCCACAACGTGATTTGTCAACTTCTATTTACCCTTCATAAGGACCCTTTTCATCGAATCCGCTCCAACTAAAGTGGGAGAGACAGACACCCGCTAGCCACCTTATGCAACTAGTGCATGTCAGTCGGTGGAATCTGTCTCATGTAAGCGTACATGAAAGGTCGGTCCGGGCCGCTTCATCCCACAATACCGCTGAAGCAAAATAAGACTAGTAGTGGCAAGAAAGTCGACAACATCTACGCCCACAACAGATTTGTGTTCTACTCGTGCAATAGAGAACTACGCATAGACCTAGCTCATGATGCCACTGTTGGGGAATGTTGCATAAAATAAAATTTTCCTACGTTCACCAAGATCCATCTATGAGTTCATCTAGCAACGAGAGAGGGGAGTGCATCTACATACCCTTGTAGATCATGAGCAGAAGCGTTCAAGAGAATGGGGTTGAGGGAGTCGTACTCGTCGTGATCCAACTTACCGGAGATCCTAGCGCCGAACGGATGGCACCTCCGCGTTCAACACACGTACGGTTAGCGTGACGTTTCCTCCTTATTGATCCAGCAAGGGGGAAGGAGAGGTTGATGAAGATCCAGCAGCACGACGTCGTGGTGGTGGATGCAGCAGAGTTCCGGCAGGGCTTCGCCAAGCGACTACGGGAGGAGGAGGTGTAGCAAGGGGAGAGGGAGGCGCCAATACTTCAGGGGTGCGGCTGCCCTCCCTCCCCCCTCCTTTATATAGGCCCCCTGGGGGGGCGTCGGCCCTGGAGATGGGATCTCCCAAGGGGGCGGCGGCCAGGGGGGTGGAGTGTCCCCCAAGGCAAGTGGAGGCGCCCCCCCCCCCCACCCTAGGGTTTCCAACCCTAGGCGCAGGGGGGGCAAGGGGGGCGCACCAGCCCACTAGGGGCTCGTCCCCTCCCCACTTCAGCCCACGGGGCCCTCCAGGATAGGTGGCCCCACCCGATGGACCGCCGGGACCCTTCCGGTGGTCCCGGTACAATACCGGTGACCCCCGAAACTCTCCCGATGGCCGAAACTGCACTTCCTATATATAATTCTTTACCTCCGAACCATTCCGAAACTCCACGTGACGTCCGGGATCTCATCTGGGACTCCGAACAACTTTCGGTTTGCTGCATACTCATATCTCTACAACCCTAGCGTCATCGAACCTTAAGTGTGTAGACCCTACGGGTTCGGGAGACACGTAGACATGACGGAGACGGTTCTCCGGTCAATAACCAACAGCGGGATCTGGATACCCATGTTGGATCCCACATGCTCCTCGATGATCTCATCGGATGAACCACGATGTCAAGGATTCAAGCAACCCCGTATTCAATTCCCTTTGTCAATCGGTATTTTACTTGCCCGAGATTCGATCGTCGGTATCCCAATACCTTGTTCAATCTCGTTACCGGCAAGTCACTTTACTCATACCGTAATGCATGATCCTGTGACCAGACACTTGGTCACTTTGAGCTCATTATGATGATGCACTACCGAGTGGGCCCAGAGATACCTCTCCGTCATACGGAGTGACAAATCCCAGTCTCGATCCGTGTCAACCCAACAGACACTTTCGGAGATACCTGTAGTGCACCTTTATAGTCACCCAGTTACGTTGTGACGTTTGGTACACCCAAAGCACTCCTACGGTATCCGGGAGTTACACGATCTCATGGTCTAAGGAGAAGATACTTGACATTGGAAAAAGCTCTAGCATACGAACTACACGATCTTGTGCTATGCTTAGGATTGGGTCTTGTCCATCACATCATTCTCCTAATGATGTGATCTCGTTACCAATGACATCCAATGTCCATAGTCAGGAAACCATGACTATCTGTTGATCAACGAGCTAGTCAACTAGAGGCTCACTAGGGACATATTGTGGTCTATGTATTCACACGTGTATTACGATTTCCGGATAATACAATTATACAATGAATAAAAGACAATTATCATGAACAAGGAAATATAATAATAATCCTTTTATTATTGCCTCTAGGGCATATTTCCAACAGCCTATTCACCCCCCCCCCCCTCTAGTCAACTATATTGATCCTTTCAAATGGAAATTGCAATGATCTGAGACAATGTGAAGGAGTCGGATAAAAAGACCATGGCTCGTTTCCTCAATAGACTCAACCATCTAATCAAGTGGATTGAGGATTTTCAACCATACAGTAACTTTCTTGAGTTGGTACATCAAGCCACAAAGTGAAGAAACAAGTACCAGAAGATGTCAAGTGCTTCAAGTACTCTACTTGTCATCAAGAACCTAAGACACCAACACTCAAGCTCCCCCGAGTGTGATGCCTTATACTTAAGCTACCCTCTAGTGGTGGTCATTCAAGCTCCAAGGCACCGCTAACTATACCAATTACCAATATTCCAAGGGACTCAAACGACAAGACAATCAAGGTTGAATGATTCATTTGCAAATGCCCCGGCCGCGAGTCATTTGAGTGCCCTGGTACGAGTCTTTGAGTGGAGCAATCGAAGCTTTGCAATAAGTTGCTCGTCATCGCCATCTCAATCAAGACAAACATGATCAAGTGTTGTGTGACACTGATAGGAGCCCTAATCTCGTTATCTCAAAAATCTTGACACTTCAACAACACAATGATGATGACCAACATGTCCATATCATCCACACAAAGCGAGCATTCATGGAAGATCCATCAAAGTCATAACTGATGGAGGAAGCTGCCAGAATTTGGCAAGTGAAGAACTATGATCCAAGTTGCATCTTCCAAAGAAGCGCCATCCTAGACCATAAAAGTTCCAATGGTTGAGTGATTCCGGTTGTATCAAAAGCGAGCACATAGTTGAAATTACTTTCAAAATTAGAGCATATGAGGCTACCGTGAATGAGATGTGGTGCCCATGACCGTTTACCACCTTCTCTTGGGACACCCTTGGCTTTATGACCGTGACATCATGCCAACCACTATAGCTTCAAGTGGAGGGGTGTTGGAATAAGGGGACAACCCTCCCTCTCCCGGGAGATCCGGAGTGTAGAACCAAGCCGTTTGCCAGCTCCATACTAACTTCAGGAGGCCGAGCCCCAAGCAATCAGACTACAAGCATAGCTGGATGTTAGCACCTCCGCGGTCACAGACGGCTTTGTTGTTCTTCTTGAATTTAACATGGAAGAAGTACCACCACAACTTGAAATGTGGCTCCTTCTCAAGGAAGCATTCACATAGTGTGATGAAATTGGCTATGTGGGAAACCACATTGGGCGAGATGTGGTGCCGCTGGCGCCCGTAGAAATGAACAAGGATGTCCACAAAGTTGTGCAGTGGCAGGAAGAGCCCTCTGCACACGAACATAGTGTGGATCACATGGTACTGGCCCTCGGCCTGACCTTTCTTCGCTGGCGACCAAGGAAACACATTCTTCCTCGACAAGAATCCCTTTTGTCGGGGATATACCCCGTGGCGTAAACCGGCCGGAAGTTTAACCCGGACGGACTTGGCGGTTTATCTGAAGACCCGGCTGGCACTTGGCGATTCACCGGGTGACCCGTTTGGACCTGGCGGTTCACGACTCATTGGTAACCCGGCAGGTGGGTGCGAGGAGCGACAAGACCTGGTGGCCCAACGGGCGGTTCATGAAGGCCGGTTCATACTATGGTGGGCCGATTTAAGAGGAAAGGCATAAGGAATATTTGTCTTACAAGGAGTTAGGACCTGGACTTGTATCCGGTTTGTATTAGAGATAGACTAGTCCTAATCCTAATAGGACTCCACATGTAACCCGCCCCTTCAACATATATAAGGAGGGGCAGGGCTCCCCAAAGAGGGACAAGGGACAAGCTACAAGCAAGAAGAAACAATCTTAGGGCTAGACACAAAGAGGAGAGCCGGTTTACGGCGACTCCCTCGTGATGATAATGAGACCTAGCCTCAAACAGCATGTAGGGTTTTTACCGGATGATGTTTCCCGGGGCCCGAAGCTGTCTAAATCCCTGTCTTGTGTTGCGTCTCTCGATTCCACTCAACCCCTCTCAAGCTACCACATAGATGCGTTGGCCTCGCGACTAAGTCCTGACACTAAGGACATCTGACGTGACAAATCCACGACAGTTGGCGCCCACCGTGGGGCCTGCGCACGATGGTGATGAGTTCTTGGAGGGATCTCAACTAGGGTTCGAGAAGTTCGCAATTTTCCGGCTCAAACCAGCGTGGAAGGATTCATTAGTCAAGATCAAAGAAGTCATCGGCGGCGGCATATACAAAATTGAGATCGCAAAAGATTAGGGTTACAGTTTTTGTCAGCCGCTGTCTCGTGATTGGTTTGTTTTCAAGTCGCCAAGACCGGCAATAATTGTTTCTCGAAGCGCTGAGACGAACGGATTTCTGAAGAAAACGCATCAACTCTGAGTCGGCCCCGTGGCCTATGTCGTCAAGTTACTGTCACCGCCTCTGGCTCTCCTAGTCTCTGTCTCGGTCCCGGCAAACAAGTCGCCAGGCTACACCTCTTGAGCCGCCTGTTATTTTTTGATTCGCCGTCGCCGCCGAGCGTGGCTGGATTTTTTTTGCTGCGGCACATGCGCAACAACGGGTTAGATACTGTTCCACTGCTATTCCTTGGCATGACAACCGAAGGCTACAGATCAATTGACAAATCTGGATGGAAGAAAAGTCAAAGTTGAATCGGGCTGCCGCGGACGCCGTCCACCTCCGCTATGAATCGGGCTGCCGTCCACCTTCTGCTTGCCTAACTACTGTCGCGAAATCGCCAAGGGCTCCGTTTCACCTGCGAGTCACCGCCCCCGCCGCTGTGGTTAAACCGGCCCCGCTTCTACTTCCGTGGCCGAACCAACCCGGATTCGCCTTCACCGAGCCGTCGCCGTAACCCGCCCGGTCTACGGGCCTCTGCCGCATTAAACCGCCGCAAACCACAGCAGCTCTCTCTACTCCAAGTCGCCTCGCCAGGAATGTTTTGAGTCGCCAGCGATCAACCCGCCCCTGCTCCGCTGTGCCACGCGCCTAGACCAGCCCATAAGTCGCCACCAACACCGCCGGCATCTCCCTTTGCAGCAGCATCGGGTCTGGACTGACCCGTCACGCCTGAAGTCGCCCTTGCCGGTGTGCCAAGCCGCCGCTTTGGCCTGCCTTAACCTCACGCTTCTGCCGCCGCGGCTGCACCGAGTCTTCCTCAAAACGCAGCAATGGGAAAACCGACCTCGCTGCAGGCTCCGACCGCGCGGCGCCCGACGCCATGAGCTGCCCGTCGCGCCGGCCCCGCCTCCTGCTGCGCGCTGCTGCTGCCCTGAGTTGATTTGAGCCGGCCATGTTGCTAGGCCGCCTCCACGACTGCCGCGCCGCATCGCCGGGTTACTGCTGTTGCGGTCACGGATGCGCCATAAACCGCCTTGAGCTGGCCAGGCCGTCTGTGCTCCACCTCACCTACGGACTCTGCCCCACTATGCCACGCCCGCCGGCTCCGGTCGCATTACTACTGCCTTCGAGCTGCGTCGGGCCTCGCTTCTCTGCTAAACTTGGTTGCCGGGTTGAGCTGCCGTCCTCTTAAACAAATGGGTTCTTCCAAAACCAAAACAAACGCCACGGCTGCATCTCTCCAACCCGCCGCTCGAGCCTGCAGTGCTGCTTCTAAGTCGCTCTTGACGACCTCACCTGAGTTGCCGTGTTCTTGCTGCCAAAACCGCCCCTGCTGGTTTCTGCTGTTCCCAATAGCCGCTGTTGAATCGCCGGCCCCGAGCCGTCCGGATCACCCCCATCTCCGTCGAGTTACCTCCACTGCTGCTGCTCTCGCCCGTCAATCCACCTGGAGATTTGTTGACCCGCCGCTGCGGAGATGGAGATTGGCTCCTCTGCAATCTGCCAAGATGGACGCATATTTACAAATCGCCTCGGTACACACGCGCCTTGCCTGCTGCGAGCTTGCCGGCGCTCTGAGCTGCTGCCGCGTCCTGCCTTAACTCGCCGTGCCGCCCGATTTGACCCTGCTACCGCACTCTCTACGGTTTGTCGCTGCAAGCACCGGGCTGGGCTCGCCTCTGCCGCGACCCGCCCACGTGTGCCGGCCTCTAGCCCTGCTCACCTGAAGAAAGAGTAAAGGGAAAAATAGCCGGATGCTTATGAAAAAAAAAGGTTGTATATACTTGTCGTATGGACAGAACTGGATATTCAAGGTCATGGCGCACAACCTTTGTTGATGTCAAACTCCATATCAATCATCATCAACCATGCGGTTGAATATCATCTCACGAAAAATTCCAGGTGATATTTACCTTGTCTATTTTTTTGGTGCATATTTATTCTTTAAAAAGAACAATTACTTTGGTCTGCATATTTTTATGTGCAGGGCAATGATTCATTATAAGGGTGGCGGTATGCTATGCCTATGAAGTGTGTGTCAGCATCATCATGCGTTTGCATCTGCACTCGTTTGTTGTTGAACGGGTGTGTGATAGCCACCGCCCGTGCAGCTCGATCCACCTCAACTCGCTCGGACCACGCCCGCGATTGATTCACCGTCCGTGCGGTATACCGTGTCTGCAACTGACTCATCTGCCTGCTGACGCGGCCGACTCAGACATGATTGATTTCAACTTAACCTAGTGATCATCAACTTCATGGCGGATTATTTCTGGCCTGGCACATCAGGTGATATCCATTTTAAATATATTTTATTGGCACATATTATTTTTGTCAAAAAGCAGTTTATCTTTGCCTTGGTCTGCAATATTGTTGATGCAGGACAATTGTTCACTACATCAAAATGACGCGATTAACTCGCCCGTCCGTGCCGGTTTACGACACCGGTGCTGATCTTCCCCGTCCGCACCGGTTTACAATGCCACGGCCGACTCATCTATCCGAGCTGCCTTTGATGTTGCGGTTGTTTTTGTCGTCCGTCTCTCGCGGCCTGGTCTACATCAACATACCGGGCCGCACCTGTCTGCATGAGCTGTTTATTGAGTATGAGCAAGTCATAGCTTGGGTAGCCCGGTTTTTCTTTCAACAAAAAGGAGGCAAATTATCATATACTATCAACCGCCGTCTACACTGGATGGCTCAATGGGCATGCGCACAAGTCGCCGCCGCTACAGTTTGGTTAACTTCAAATCACCAGTTGGAAGGAACCATTGGCTGAGTTGCTGACACGGCTCATACGGGATCATTTATAACTCGCCGCAGTCACCTCAACCTTCTGTGGATTTACATCGTGCTATCAACACCAATGATATACAAGTTATGTCGATATATATCATGGTCAAATATGAAGAGTTTCAAGCCAACTCCTCGAGTCACCTTGAGACTCGGGGGCTACGATGACATGACTCAGCAAATCTTGCTAGTTTCAGCAAATTTAAGAACCCTAGGACGATGGAGGGAAATATAACCCGGTCCAGGAGGCTACTGTTATTTGAAAGCCGTCAGAAAATTTCCGGCTTAGAAAGTATATGACAGTTACAAAATCCCGGCTCAATGAAGAAGATCCGGGTCATCAGAAAGGATTCCGATTTAAAATCCGGCTCCAGGGAAGTCAGTCTCATTGAAGCTCTCAAATATCTGGTTTACAATCCGGTTCAAGGGAAATCTGTTCTCCCACAAAGCTCTGAAGCGCCCAAATCCGGTTTAACAATGTCCGGTTCAAAAAGGAATTAACTTCTCGCAAGTTCGAGTTTAAAGACCGTCAGAAAATTTCCGGCTGAAAATGAAGATTCCGGTTTAAAATCCGGGTCAAGGGAAAGATGTCTCCCACAAAGCTTTGAAGCTCTCAATATCCGGTTCAAGATCCCGGTTCAAGAAGAATTTATCTCTTGCAAGAAAGTTAAAAATTGCCGAAGAGGACCTGCTGCCATGATGCGCGGTTCAAACATGGGTATCCTGCCTTATTGGCCTAACATATTATTGATCTCATGGGGGCTTCTGCTTCATAAAGCGGGGTCTCTGTTCTTTTTTACATCATGCGTGGTTACATGGAGTGGTTCTGTTTTAAAGCGGCCTCCGATTTACCCCTTGAAATTTGCTTTTCAAAAAAGCTTTGTGATATCACTTGGGGCCTTGGTCGTGTCCGAACCAATGCGACACCTTTTGATAGGCGAAAGCCACCAGATCACTTGGGGACATGGTCAAGTCTGAACCAGTCACGCCTCTTAATCGGTCTAAGGCCACAGAATCACTTGGGGGCTTGGTCGAACCCGAACCATTGCCACGCCTTTTGATCGGCATAAATGCCACGGTTTCATTTGGGGACCCGGCTGACTTGAACCATTGTCACTCCTATTGGGGGCTTGGTCCTGTCCGACCGTGGTAACACCATCTGATCAGCTCAGTAAAGCATGTTTTTGCAAACGGTTTTTATTATTGCCTTTGCTTCTATATTTTTTCATAACTGTTATTTGATTTTTTGTTGCGTTTTTTAAACCGACATTGTTAATCCGGTTCAAACTGTCAATTACAAATTGGCGGAACACGGTTAAATCCTAATCCGGAGACTATCTGCCCGGTTTGATTTTATGTTACCATCTTATTATGGAGTAAACCGGTGTTCATTAACCCAGCTTGACTTTCAATTACAAATTGTCAGCACATGATCAAATCATAATCCAGAGACTATCCGCCCGGTCTGGTTTGACTACGAGTCGCCAGTATTATATATGGTTAAACCGGTGTTTATCACAACCCGGTACGGTTTTATCATAAACCGGCACAATGTGAAAGGAGATATCATTACTCAAGATTGGAGTTATCACCATTACTACAAAAAGTTGGTAAACCAATGATGTGATTCAATGTCACAGGTATGATATATTTCATTGGTTATTCTTAAGTGCAGCCTTGGTTACAAACCTGGGTTATATGTTGGGCATTATGACCCGTCCGGCGGTAAACCGCCAGGACACTTTAAACTTGTTGTATGCAGAGACAGGTTGAATAAAGCATGATGATAAATTATCCGGTGTTTGTTAACCCGGCCTGGCTTTGGACTATAAGTCGCCAGTACATATTTGGATTGCGCCATTGGAATCATGCGCTTATAAATCATTGGGTTATATTATTCAAATAGCCAAACTTGGCTGAATTTTCATTATGATATTGAATGAATAAGGTTTTCCATACCAGATTATATTATCTTGAATAGCCAACACGGCTGGATTTTTATTATGGTTATCAATAACCAATATGATAATTGAGGTTTTCAAAGTCGCTTTTAGCGCAATGGTTATCATATTATTAATGGATATGATTTATTCTACAATTGAAGGAATAGTCCCGAGTCGCTACAGGCTTACGACCCGGCACTTGGGGGCTACATTATTTAAATTGAGATTACATCAAATGTGCAAGTCTCATGTCGCTACAAGCATGCACCATGACACTTGAAGGTACAAAGCTTTTTATTCATTATATTGAAGGGTCCACTGCTCAGTTGGTAAAGCACAAGGCTCTTAACCTTGTGGACGTGGATTCAAGTCCCATGATGGGGGGTTACATCATATGATGTTATTTTCATTGAAGTATATATTAAGTCCCAGCTCAAAATTATCTTACTGAGCCGGCTCTTGGGGGCTACACATCATTGCTCAAATCTACATGATTATACCTACAAAGTCCCTGCTCATTATTGCATAATGACCCGGCCCTTGGGGCTACACTGGTTGAAGTTTTTATGAGTATAAGACAATTACAAGTCCCAGGTTGCTGCAAGCATGACAACCCGGCACTTGGGGGCTACATAGTATGGAGTATTCAGTTTTTACTAGTCACTGGGATGAACAACATGGATTTCTTTGAAAGTGGCAGTATTTATATTAAAGCAAAAGTCTTAAGCCACCACTTTGTTCTGCTCAAAGACTTGGGGGCTACAGGTATTATATTATTATGGAATAAATATTTTCAAATTCTCTGATTGAGAAAACTAGGTTGAACCGGCGTCACCAATCATTATGCCCCTGTGGCTGCAACCCGATAGTCTTTGGCAATGATAAAACCGGCAAGTTCTACATCTTCAAACCGGTTGAATATCAGATGAATACTTCAAGACCAATATTTCTTAAACCGGTGCTTTGGAAGCCGACTCAAGTGGATTATTCTTCACAATATTTTTTCTATAAGAAGCCAACATCAGGTTATTGACCCAGATTTTCTAGGAGGAAATGACAAGGACTAAGGATGATCAGATGCCGATTTACAAGAATTCTTAATCCGGAGCACAACCTGTCAAATTTGTTCTTGTGTTTATTTTGCAGCATAAGTTTACCATGGATAAATCCAAGCTAAACTTGGGGGCTAATGTCGGGGATATACCCCGCGGCGTAAACCGGCCGGAAGTTTAACCCGGCCGGACTTGGCGGTTTATCTGAAGACCCCGCTGGCACTTGGCGATTCACCGGGCGACCCGTTTGGACCTGGCGGTTCACGACTCATTGGTAACCCGGCAGGTGGGTGCGAGGAGCGACAAGACCTGGTGGCCCAACGGGCGGTTCATGAAGGCCGGTTCATACTATGGTGGGCCGGTTTAAGAGGAAAGGCATAAGGAATATTTGTCTTACAAGGAGTTAGGACCTGGACTTGTATCCGGTTTGTATTAGAGATAGACTAGTCCTAATCCTAATAGGACTCCACATGTAACCCGCCCCTTCAACATATATAAGGAGGGGCAGGGCTCCCCAAAGAGGGACAAGGGACAAGCTACAAGCAAGAAGAAACAATCTTAGGGCTAGACACAAAGAGGAGAGCCGGTTTACGGCGACTCCCTCGTGATGATAATGAGACCTAGCCTCAAACCGCATGTAGGGTTTTTACCGGATGATGTTTCCCGGGGCCCGAAGCTGTCTAAATCCCTGTCTTGTGTTGCGTCTCTCGATTCCGCTCAGCCCCTCTCAAGCTACCACATAGATGCGTTGGCCTCGCGACTAAGTCCTGACACTAAGGACATCTGACGTGACAAATCCACGACACCTTTGCCACAAGATCCCTCAGGTGCTTACACTTGGTGGTGGAAGAGAGACACTTCCCTTTCGTACTGTTGGCAACACCCTCCTTTTTGGCCTTGCCAACAACGCTGCTCCGTCCACCGCTTCCTCGGTCCACGCCGCTTCTGCCCCTGTTGTCGCATCTGTGACCCCTCGCTACACATCATTGAATGGCTTTGGCTTGGTTGTAGAGGAATAAGAGGAAACGGAGCAGCTCAAGAGCTAGCAACAATGATGGGAAGGCTCACGGGGAGGAGGAGAAGATAGAGGACGGGCAACGAAATGTGGAATGAGCCTGCATTTGTTGTGACCTCCCCTTTATAGCCGCTCAGGACGCCCAAGCGCCGGCTTGGGCGTGGTGGCACATGCCTACTGCATCGATAGATTCGCCCACTACACGTGTTGCAGGCGCAAAGATCAAGGCGCCATCATAGCCAAAAGGAAACTAAATCGATAGCATTTGGTTGTTCTCCTACACTTACGACGGCAATGCTGGGATATGACCATCGTGAAGCCCTAGGACACCTTGATCCCTGCGTGGGGCCAGACCCGTTTGATCTGGGTAGATACGACGTATCTCTTTTGACCGGATGGTCAAGCCTAGCTGCGAGGGATGACGTCACGCCACCCACAACGCTTCGCGGCATGTCCATATGGGAATCTTACAGGTCATCGTCCTCGTCGGAAGGGAAATCAGAATGATTGAAAGTCGGATGATCGTTCAATTGAATAAGAAATCAGACTCCAACTAACCCGTCAATTTTCGGTCCTCGAGCTGTTAGAGAAACCAAATTAAGATGAAGCAGCTTTATCTACTCATCTAGCAAAAGGAGAAAAAGGAGACCGTCAAGATTTTGCCCTGGGCGATGCAGAGAGGGTGCACGGTCAAATTCAGGACAAGCCCGAAAGCTACCGACGATACATAGTACCAGGGGTGGCCTGTTAACTGAGAAGTCGGTCACCAGGTCGGCCTCAAGGCACAACATGCCGAGGCATAGCCCGGGCCCCTCTTCCCGCGTGAAGCGCGCCTTCCAAAAAATCTATCATCTTTACATACAAATTAGGTCTACTCTAGTGCTCTATGCCGGTTAGTCGATCAGGTCTTGTCCCACTTTATAAGGGGGGTCTACGGGATAGTAGAGACAGAACAATCTCCATCCATCAGCAGTTCACCAGCTCGTGTGCTATCCCCTCTGGTACTACCAGACTCGCCCACCTTGTTAGTACAAGTATCATCAACATGCTCTCGCAATGCTATCCCCTCTGGTACTTCCAGACTCACCCACACCTTATCAGTACTATTGCCCACATCTATGAAGCTTGATTGGCCATTCACCCTACGTGAGGGCTCCAATGAGGGTTCCCCACTTTGGACACCCATGCACCCGAACCAGTGGTTGGGGGTCAGGGGTGTTGTTGTATATACCATTGACCCTAAAGTCTCCTAACGAGAACTCCAAAGCTCAAAATATATTCCATTCTTCACAAAATTTTGCACACATTTAGAAGACATAAACATGTTTTATGTAATAAAAAAAGAGAGCTAAATTTCATTTAAGCTCATGGTCGAGAATGCCTTCCCCCAACAAATAACTGCAACACGAAGATCAAAAGCAAGCATGAAGAACCAAAGCAGACACAAAAATCATGAGCAGCATACGAGGGTGAAACTTCAACCGTGTCAAACCTTACAAATTACTCCCTCCGTCCCAAAATATAAGATCATTTTTGACACTATCGATGGTGTAAAAAATGATCTTATATATTAGGACTTAGTGTCAAAAATGATTTTATATTTTGGGACGGAGGGAATAGCAAACTTATAACAAGTTGCATGCACGATTAGATGTCCACTTTCTAGTTGTCGTATTTCCTTTCAATTTAATCTCTCAGCTTTCATCAGCTACACTTGGATCAAAAAGGAAGGCAAAACAGAAGCAGTAAAACCGCAGAAAGCTCCTAAAAATTACAACAATATAGGAAGAAATAACACGCAAGAAATATTTCTGCAGCACCCACTTATTTTTCAGTCTTGCGCCTTTTCTTAGCAGCAGTTTCAAGATTCGGCATTTTCTTAGCAGCAGTTTCAATATTCGGTATTTTCTTATCAGCAGTTCCATTGTTCGGCCTTGCACCTTCCTTTCCAGAGTTGTGTCTCTGGTCTTTGTCCTTGAGACGATTCTGCGACCTCTGTAAGAAACAACCAGTGCAAAGAATATCAGGATAGTGGGTGTGGAAGCACCAAGCAACTTTAAGAACTAAGACCAATACAGGACAAACAAAATTGGACTATTGTGGTTTCTCAAAAAAAAAAATGAATATATATCCGTTCGCCAAAAAAATCGGATTATTCTGTGTCCATCATCTTACTGTAACCTCCATGATGGCATGCTGCTGGAGATCATTTCAGCGCAGTCCAGTCTGCCTTTTAATATGGCGCCTAAAAGCCTTCGATGTGTATTGTGCCTAGATGCTAATACAACTACGGAGGATGTGATCCCATACCTTCTGTCTTCTCCGATTTTGTCGCTGCCTGCCTGAATCCTTCTTGGGCTTTTGTACTTGCTGAACATTTAGCAGGTATAAACAGATTAAATTCCATATGAAATACAAATCCAGATTTAGAAAACATTTCTGTTGCACAAAATCAGTAATTTCAACGAGTGCCAACACCTGAGCAAGAGCTATAGTTCGGGCATGTCGTTCAGCATGTGTCTCTGCCTCCTCCTCCAGCTCACCATCACTGTTGAGCACCATCTTAAGCCTACCTTCTCCCAGTAGTTTCTTTGATCGAGCATGTCTCTAAAATAGAAAAAAATAAAATGAAGAAATGTGGCAACAGTAGCATTCACAAGTGACAGCAAGTAACTCTTATGAATTTTCAACAAAGAGAGGTAACTCTTATCATTTGTCTTATATATGTAGAACAGCAAGCCTTCTTCATTTGACGTCTAACAGGTGGGAAACATTATAGTAGCTTTCTGAGTTACATACCTTTGATTCAAGATGTACCCTGACCATCTCCTCACTTAAGCACATGATTCTGGGACAAAGCTTGCACTTATACACAGATTTGCACTTCAGAATGTAGTTACTGAAATCGACCTCAACAGCGTCATCCTTGTTAACAGCACCTTTGGCAGAATCAGCATCACCACTTGATGCTTTCTTAACAGGCAAACTGATTGCTTGGTATTGTTCATACACCAGACTGCTGTTCTCATCTGAAAGTAAACCTATAGTTAGTCGTTAAAGTTGCTTGAAGAGAGTACAATCATGTGATAACACTAATTAACCAATAGAGCGACTTATGCTAATATTGAAACATTACATGGTATGTTTAGGTAATGATACTTCACATTGAAGTTGTCTAACTCTATGTTCAATCCTCCAATACCCCAACACAGTATACTGAGATCAAATTCCACACCCTACGGTCATTGACTAGTAAACTTAGAACCCATTGGTAACATCCTAAGGTAACACAGAGCAGTTCTTAGTTGCCAAACAACAAGGTGGAGGCAGCATAGGAAGACAATTGTGCTTCTCTTAGCATGAAAGTAGTTTTGTGAGATGACACTAAAAGGCTAGTGTTCCTATGTTCGAAAAATACAAACAAAAGGTCCCTCAAGCCTCAAAGACACTAAACAAGGCAGTGAAACACCTGGAAAGGCAAGAAAAAGGGTGATACCACGGACCACGACAATACTTAACTCCCAACATCTCGTACGACAGAATCTAATACGGAAGACAGAAGTGTCCTGGTATGTAATCAAAGACAGTATTAGCTATACTTCACTACAAGAGAGAGGGTAACTTAGCCCAAATCACAGCTTTCTTCGAACCTCCTTTCCATCAAAAAATACAATCTCTACTAATCCAAATTGAAGGGGACATGAAAGCGAGAACGAAGAATACCTGCACAAGGACTATCAACATGATGTCCAGAGCTATCCTCACTTTGGTATCCTGAACCTGATAGACAGGAGCAACCAATGAGAAAAAGAACACATTACAATATCTGCACATTAATGTATTATAGTGATTCGTGAACCATCAAAACCAACAACATGCAACAGATATACCATGCAAGAATATTAAACAAATACTGAGGCTTTGGCAGGACAGAGCAAATCAACAACAGCAAATGATGATTACTCTACTCCGGTGGTTTTAATATGACATCACCCTCTGAGGGTTGCACGCTCAGTATATGAAGCAATAGTACAGGTCGAATATGTCCATGGAATCAAAGTCGAATATGTCCATGGAATCAAAGTGAGCAAATTCACTAGTACAAACAAATCGGCTACGCATGACGCATGGAGAATGACCTGAACAGCGCATGTAAATGGCACCAAGTAGATAGTAGTAATAAAGAAGAGCTTACCCTCATCTTCCGCCTGCTCATCTACTTCCGTTTCCTGTTCTTCCCCCGACTCCACCTCCGCTTCTTCATCATCATCTTCTTCTTCTTTTACTTGTTCTTGATCCTCTTCTACTTCCTCCTCCGAGACCTCTTCTTCCGCGGGGTCGCGGTCCGAATCTGAACCCGACGAGGAGGAGGACGAGGAGGCGCTATTGTCGCCGTGGTCTTGCCTGAAGTAGCGCCTCTTGATCATCTTGCCCGATGCCGCCGCCGCCGCCGCCGCCTGTTCTCTCGGGTGAGGTGGTTTTGGGGGTTATGCTGGACGAAGCAGAAGACGGCGTAGGAGGGAGGGCTGTGTAGGCGCAGAGAAGCCCAGGCCGTTCGATCTAGGTCATACGCCAGTTCCTCTTCTTTTTATTCCGTGCGTTGGGGCTCAACAGCTCGTCCGATGGACCGCCAAGCTGAAGCTGGTTCCTTTTGCCGATTGGGTCTTCTTTCCGGTTGGGTGTGTACAGCGCTCTGCTTCTCGCCCAGGCGGCCCAGCTCGCCCGCTCGACCGCCTACGCCGGGGGGTTTTCCCGGTTGGGTGTACAGCACTCGGCTTCCTTCCTGTGCCGTTTTTCTCTATTTGCTTTTCTTTTTATAATTTATTTATTTTATTATTATTTTTGTGGGGTTTTTCTATTTTTTACAAAAAATCTGTGACCACTTTCAAAATTGGAATGAATCATTTTTAAATGCTTGTACACTTCTAAATATGTATAGGGGCGTGGCCCATCACGGATCAAAAATCATGTTTGACGAAACAAAGTAAAAAATAAAACAAAAATTCTAGCCAGCTATCTACGGTAGGAAAGATGTTTCCCGGCAACGGCGCGAGGAAAAAAAAGGTTGATTACCTTTGATCTGATCTCGGATATAAATAGTATTTACCTTTTTCCCCCATAAGTAACCCTGAGTGGTTGTTTGGATACAGGGAATTAGATGTGAGATTTAGAAAACAAGTTTTTGGAGGATTTATAGGAATATCAGTTTTAGAGCATCTACAGCCGGGCGCCTCAAACCAGCTTTATACGCCCCAATGGGTCGCCCGGTTACTGTCCGGTCACAACGGTTGCAGTTTAATTTAGGGAGTCCCAACCCTGTGAAGCTTAACACACAAAGAAAACGATAGAGACTTCCGGATATAGAGTGACGACCTTAATGAATCAAGTATTCAGGTGGCAAAGTTTTTAGACCTAGACAGGCGCCTCAAACGGGCCTCAAACGCCCGGACTGACCGGCACCCCTCATATCGAGCCCAAATATGGGGCGGATATGGGGGCGCCCGGGCACGCCTGCCACGTCGAACCAGGCCCACGCCGGCCGACCTGACCCCACATATATTCCTCCCCATCCGCTCATCGGACCAAACCCTAGCTACTTCACTCCACTCCACTTCGCCACCCAAGCTCGTCCCCGGCATCATCCGGTCGTCTCCGGCATGGCGGGCAATGGATACGAGTCCTTCACCTCCAGATCCGTCGACCCCGAGCTCATCCCACGTGAGGGAGTCCTGGATAAAGGGTGTATCCGGACAGCCGGACTATGTACTTTGGCCGGACTGTTGGACTATGAAGATACAAGATTGAAGACTTCGTCCCGTGTCCGGATGGGACTCTCCTTTGCGTGGAAGGCAAGCTTGGTGATTCGGATGTTAGATCTCCTTCTTTGTAACCGACTCTGTGTAACCCTAACCCCCCTCCGGTGCCTATATAAACCGGAGGGTTTAGTCCGTAGGACAACAACAATCATACCATAGGCTAGCTTCTAGGGTTTAGCCTCTACGATCTCGTGGTAGATCAACTCTTGTAATACTCATATCATCAAGATCAATCAAGCAGGAAGTAGGGTATTACCTCCATCGAGAGGGCCCGAACCTGGGTAAAACATCGTGTCCCTTGCCTCTTGTTACCATCAACCTTAGACGCACAGTTCGGGGTCCCCTACCCGAGATCCACCGGTTTTGACACCGACATTGGTGCTTTCATTGAGAGTTCCTCTGTGTCGTCGCTGTAAGGCTCGATGGCTCCCTCAACCTTCAACAACGCAGTCCAGGGCGAGACTTTTCTCCGCGGACAGATCTTCGTATTCGGCGGCTTCGCACTGCGGGCCATCTGGAGCAGATCGACAGCTACGCCCCTGGCCATCAGGTCAGGTTCGGTAACTTGAATTAAACGGCCGATATCCGCGGAGACTTGATCTTCGACGGATTCGGGCCCATATCAGGAGCGCCGAACAGTCGCAACGAGCACGACTTAAATCTGCTGTCGGATAGTACTTGGGATATCGCCCCTGCTGCTACTCCGGACCTAAATCCGGGGCTGATTGCATCGTCCGAGGACGGGTGGATGGACCCCACCATGGAGGCCGCATACTCTTCGGCGGTAGAGCCGAACACATACTCCACCGTTAAGGGAATCTGCGTCACCAGACCCCCGGACTTGTGTCCGGATTCGGGTTTCGAACCGCGCGTGTCCGGGCCCATCGAGTCCGATTGGGCTCCAGTAATGGAGTTCACCGCCGTGGATATCTTTCAGCACTCCCCCTTTGGCGATGTGCTAAATTCATTAAGGTCTATCTCTCTCTGACAGGAGATTCCTGGCCGAACTATGTCCGACTCGAATGGGAAGCATGCGACGAAGAAATTCGTTACCCACCCACCACCCACTTAATAGCCACTATCGATGATTTGACCGACGTGCTTGACTTCGACTCCGAAGACATCGACGGTATAAACGATGATGCGGGAGAAGAACAGGAACCACCGCCCACAGGACGCTGGACAACCACCTCTTCGTATGATATATACATGATGGACACCCCCAAAGAAAACAATGGCGATGAGGCAACAGAAGATAACCCCTTAGGGAAGAAACCAAAGCATGGGCGTCATCGGCGCCGCTCCGAGCCCCGCCATAGCAATACCGGCACAGGAGAAAACAACCCAGATGGTGCCGAAGAGGAATACAATCCTGATCAGCCTACCTTTGAACAGGCCGAACAGGAATATGGGCAGATCAGCCCAGAGGAACAGGCGACGGACGGATACGTGGATGATGACAACTATATGCCTCCCTCCGAAGACGAGGTGAGCCTCGGCGACGATGAATTCGGCGTACCCGAAGATCCAATAGAGCAGGAGCGCTTTAAGCGCCGGCTTATTGCCACTGCGAGAAGCCTGAAAAAGAAGCAGCAACAGCTCCAAGCTGATCAAGATCTGCTCGCAGACAGATGGACCGAGGTCCTGGCGGCCAAGGAATACAGACTCGAGCCCCCACCAAGGGTTACCCAAAGCACAAGTTGCTAACTCAACTAGAGGAGGAGGCCATAGAGCCTACACTACCAACACAAGACGAGGCTGACCGGCCACCTCGTGGCCGGGATAAAACGGCGTATCAGGCCGAATACCAGCCCGCACCCCCACGCCAGTTCACCACGGCCCGGGGCAATACGCAGGACCTACGAGACATATTGGAAAATAACGCAGGACAACCAAGATTGATCTACGGATCATGGGGGCGCGCCACAGCACATGACAATGACCGTCATGCCGGATACACCAATAATAAGTCCGGCCAGGCCGAACATAACCGACCAGACTTAGTCAGACTGCGTCGTGACATAGCCCGGCATAGAGGCGCCGCACACCCCCTCTGCTTCACCGATGAAGTAATGGATCATGAATTCCCAGAAGGGTTTAAACCCGTCAACATCGAATCATACGATGGCACAACAGACCCCGCGGTATGGATCGAAGATTTCCTTCTCCATATTCACATGGCTCGTGGTGATGATCTACATGCCATCAAGCATCTCCCCCTTAAGCTCAAAGGACCAGCTAGACATTGGCTGAATAGCCTGCCGGCGAACTCCATCGGCAGTTGGGAAAATCTTGAGGACGCATTCCTCGACAACTTCCAAGGTACTTACGTGCGACCACAGGATGCTGATGACTTAAGTCACATTACCCAACAGCCCGGAGAGTCAGCCAGGAAACTCTGGACTTGGTTCCTAACTAAAAATAACCAAATTGTCGACTGTCCGGACACCGAGGCCCTGGCGGCCTTCAAGCATAATATTCGCAACGAGTGGCTCACCCGACACCTGGGCCAAGAAAAGCCAAAGTCCATGGCGTCCCTCACGACACTCATGACCCGCTTTTGCGTGGGCGAGGACAGCTAGCTGGCTCGTAGTGGCACCACGCCAAGAAACCCCGGCACTTTAGATGTCCGCGACAGTAACGGAAAGCCACGGCGCAATAGACATAAGCGTCGAAATAATGGAGACAACACCGAAGATACGGCAGTCAATGCCGGATTCAGCAACTCAAAATCCGGTCAGTGGAAAAAGCCGTTCAAAAGAAACAATCCGGGATCGTCCAGTCTGGACCGCATACTCGACCGCTCGTGCCAAATTCACGGCACCCCCGACAAACCAGCCAATCACACTAACAGAGATTGATGGGTGTTCAAACAGGCCGGCAAATTGAATGCTCAAAACAAGAACAAGGGGCTACACAGTTGATGTAGGGCAGAACCCTAAGTGGTCGATCTTTCACGTTTGGAGGGATCCTACGGGGAATCACGAAGAACACGCGGAAGAACTAGAGGGAAAACACGGGGAGAACAAGAGAAACACTCAACCGACATAGAATCAATCACACGAGTGCTAGATCACCGAACACAAAGAGATGCATATGATCCACAATCAACAAAGGTAAGGATACAAAGGACAGTTCATCTCCTAACGGAGGTCTTGGGGGTCTTCCCTAGAAAGGGGGCTTGAATCCGCTTGGGGGATCTTCTCCGAAGAGGTCCTGAACTCCGAGGAGAAGTATCCAAGTGGATGAGCAAAGGCTCTCTCACAAATATGAGCTAATCCAGTGCTAACCATAATACGAAGCTAGGAGACGAGTATTAGTGCTAAGTCACGAAGGGGTAAGTGCACTTCGCGCAGGCAGGCCGGTAGTACCGGTCATGGGGCCGGTAGTACCGCTGAGAGCTCCTGAGGGGCGGTAGTTCCGGTCGTGGAAGGCGGTACTACCGCTGGGTGTCGGGCGCTGGCTTCTGGATGTGGGCGTCGAAGGAGTCAGCGGTTGTACCGGAAGTTGGGGCGGTTGTACCGGTCTTCGGGCAGAAACCGGTAGAACCGGTGCTGTACCGGCCTTGCACCGCTTGCTCACAGAATAGCGGCCGGTTGTTGGGCGGTGGCTGGCCGGTTGTTCCGCCCGGGCGGTGGTGGGGCGGTTGTATCGGTCCTCTCAGGCTGGGTGGAATGCCTCCTTGATCTCGATGTCCATCTTGCACCACTCCTCCTAGGATGCTTTCATGGTACCTGAGCACACAAAGTGTCTCTGTTTGAGGTAGTAGCCATGTCTCAATTGGGTCAAAGGGAAATTCAACAAGGAGAGAGTTAACCTCGGATTGGATGGCACATGCTCGGGCTCTTGTCATGGGTCCTCTTGGAGCAAGTGTGGTCGAAGTAGAGTCCATGGGGATGATGGAAGGATGCTCCGCATCATCTCCCCTCCCTTGGGAAAGATCCGACCTCGGATCAAAATCTGCATCACCATGGAAAGGCGCGAGGTCTTTGACGTTGAAGATGTCGCTCACGGTGTACTTGTCTCGTGGGAGTTCAATCTTGTAGGCGTTGTTGTTGTAGCGTGCTAGCACCTTGAAGGGTCCGTCGGCTCGAGGGAGAAGCTTGGACTTGCGTTCGTTGGGGAAGCGGTCTTTGCGAAGGTGTAGCCACACGAGGTCTCCAATGTTGAATACCATGGGTTGCTTGTTGATGTTGAGCTTGGTCACTAGTCGTTGTACTTGGCGCTCGATGGTGTGTCTTGTATCTTCATGCATCTTCTTGATGTAGCTTGCCCGTGCACTCGCATCCATGTTGGTGCGCTCTTGTAGAGGAAGAGGTAGAATGTCCAATGGTGACAACGGGTTGAAGCCATAGACGACCTCGAAAGGGGACTTGCCGGTAGTCGAATGTCTTGCACGGTTGTAGGCGTACTCGGTGATGGGTAGACACGCCTCCCACTCCTTGATGTTCTTCTTGATCAACACGCGAAGTAGAGTGGATAGTGTCTGGTTCGTCACCTCCGTTTGGCCGTCGGTTTGAGGATGATATGCGGATGAGAACAAGAGCTTGATTCCGAGCTTGGCGCATAGCGTCTTCCAAAAGTAACTCAAGAACTTGACATCACGGTCGGAGACGATCGTCTTTGGCAATCCATGAAGTCGCAAGATTTCCCTACAAAAGAGATTAGCAATATGTGAAGCATCGTCTATCTTGTTGCAAGGAATGAAATGTGCCATCTTAGAAAATCTGTCCACAATAACAAAGACGGAATCCTTGCCATTTTGAGTTCTAGGCAAACCAAGTATAAAATCCATGCTAATGTCTTCCCAAGGTTGGTAAGGAATGGGAAGGGGCATGTAAAGACCATGGGATTGAGCTTTTGACTTAGCTTTGCGACATGTAGAGCAACGGTTGGTGAAGCGTGAGACATCACGAAACATCTTGGGCCAAAAGTAGTTCTTGGAGAGCGTGGCGAAAGTCTTGTCTCGTCCAAAGTGTCCCATGAGTCCGCCTCCATGAGCCTCTTGCAAAAGGAGCAAACGAAGAGAAGACTCGGGAATGCAAAATTTGTTAGCTCTCATAAGATAATCATCCTTTAGGTAGTATCGTTCCCAAGACGTGTGTGTCAAACACTTAGCGTAAGGAGTAGAAAAAGAAGGATCATGCTCATACAAGTCTTTTATGTACTCAAAACCAATAACATTCAACTCAAGTTGAGTGACAAGCATGCATATGCGTGAAAGCGCATCCGCAACAACATTTTCTTTACCCTTAATATACTTGATCACATAAGGAAAAGATTCAATGAATTCTCCATTTGGCATGATGCTTGTTCAATTTAGTTTGACCTTTTAGGTACTTAAGCGTTTCATGATCGGTATGTATGACAAATTCATGAGGTCTAAGATAATGTTCCCAAACATGTAGCACACGCACTAAAGCATACAATTCTTTGTCATAGATGGGATAATTAAGTTGAGCACCGGAGAGTTTTTCACTAAAAAAAGCAACAGCTCGTTTTTCTTGCATCAAAACTCCGCCAATTCCGGTACCACTTGCATCACAATGAACCTCAAAAGTTTTGTCAAAATTGGGTAAAGCAAGAATCGGAGCATGAGTAAGCAAAGTCTTGAGCTCATCAAAAGCGGTGGATTGCAAAGATCCCCAAACAAAAGGAGCATTCTTCTTACTCAAGGTATGCAAAGGAGCGGCAATTGTGCTAAAGTTTTTCACAAATCGGCGATAAAATCCTGCGAGACCAAGAAAACTACGCACTTGTTGCAAATTGGTTGGTTGGGGCCAAGTTTTAATTGCCTCAATTTTAGTTTTGTCAACATGAACACCTTTTGAAGAGACAACAAAACCCAGGAAAACCACTTTGTCAACGCCAAAAGTGCATTTTTTCAAGTTTGCATAAAGGCGTTCCTTGCGAAGAGTTTGCAACACAGATTTAACATGATTAATATGCTCTTTCATGGTTTTGCTAAACACAAGGATATCATCAAAGTAAACCACAACGAAGACTCCAATGTAAGGTCTAAGCACATGATGCATAAGACGCACGAATGTTCCGGGTGCTTCCGACAAACCCATAGGCATCACTAACCACTCATATAAGCCAAATTTGGTTTTGAAAGCGGTTTTCCATTCATCACCTTTTTGAATGCGGATTTGATAATAGCCACTTTTAAGATCTATTTTTGAGAAAAAGTTGGCTCCGCTAAGTTCATCAAGCATATCATCTAAGCGAGGAATGGGATGCCTATAGCGAACGGTAATAGCATTTATAGGTCTACAATCGGAACACAAGTGGAAACTTCCATCGGGCTTAGGCACAAGTATAACGGGAACGGCACAAGGGCTTAAGCTTTCACGTACATGACCGTTGTCGATGAGTTGTTGTACTTGCCGTTGGATTTCCCTTGTCTCTTCGGGGTTGACACGGTATGGAGCTTTGTTTGGAAGTGGCGCTCCGGGGATGAGGTCGATTCGATGCTCAATGCCTCGAAGTGGAGGTAGACCCGGAGGTAGCTCATCGGGGAAAACATCTTGGAATTCCTGCAAAAGAGATTGAAACACTAAAGGTAGCTCGTGAGAAGTGTTAGATTTTGGTTCTCCATCCTTGCACACAAGGACAAAGTGCATCACACTCGATGGGTTCTCATACACTTCTCTTATCTCACTTTTGGTGGCAAATAGGATGAGGTTTTTCTCTTTTGGCGAAGAGGCGCTCATATTTGGCTTGTGGCTCTCACTCGCTTTTGGGTGGGTCACTTTCTCACTCTTCTCGCCATGGTGGGTGGCTTGCTTGTCGGCTATCACTTGACTAGGAGACATAGGTCGTAGCACATACTCCTTCCCTTTCATCTTGAAGCTATAGTGATTGGTGCGCCCATTGTGGATGACACCACGGTCGAATTGCCATGGTCGACCAAGAAGGAGGTGGCAAACGGTCATTGGGACCACATCACATTCCAAAGTGTCTTCATAAGCACCTATTTTGAAAGAGACTTGGACCGTATGCTCGACTCGTATAGTGCCGGAGTCACTTAGCCATTGAACCTTGTAGGGGTGCGGGTGCTTCCTCTTGACCAATTGAAGCTTGGAGCATAGTTCTTCACTTGCCAAGTTGTGGCAACTACCTCCATCGATGATGACCTTGACGGACCTTCCATTGATGTCGGCCTTTGTGTGGAAGATGTGGCATCTTTGGTCTTCTTCTTGTTGATGTTGAAGTGTCAAGACTTTGGAGACAACGAGAGCGGGGCTCGAATCCTCATCACAAAAGACTTGATCATCTTCATCTTCGTTCACGCGCTGGTGCATGGCCACTTGCTCAAGGGCTTCCATCTCCTCTTCACTCATTGAGTCATATGTGCCGTCATCGTTGAGGATCATGGTGCGCTTGTTCGTGCATTCATAGGACTTGTGGCCTCGGCCGCCGCAAGTGAAACACTTGAAGGAGCTTGTTTTGACGGTCTCATCGGTCGGAGTAGATGATGAAGCACGCGGCTTGAATTTGCTTGTAGTAGGAGGAAGACGACTTGAACTTGTCGGATTTTTCTTGTAACTTGACTTGTCGTCGTTGCTTGGAGAAGGTTTTGTTGACGTAGATGTTGGAGGAGTCGTTGAAGCTTGGATGTTGGAAAGCCGTAGGTCTTGGATGAGTACTCGGCGTACTTGAAGTCATCTTGCACTTGACGTTCCGCCTTGGTTGCTTGATGCACGAGCTCAATGAGGTTGGAATATGGTTGGAAGTCGGCGATCTTTTTGATGGGATGATTGAGTCCATTCAAGAAACGTGCCATTGTTTGCTCATCATCTTCCTTGACATTGGCTCGAATCATGGCAATCTCCATTTCCTTGTAGTATTCTTCAACACTCTTTGTTCCTTGCTTGAGGAGTTGTAGCTTCTTGAAGAGATCGCGGTTGTAGTAGGTTGGTACAAAGCGTGCCCGCATGACATCCTTCATTTGAGTCCAAGTGGTGATTGGAGGTTCACCTCTTGCTTCACGGCGTTCAAGGACTTGTTCCCACCATATGAGCACATAGTCTTGGAACTCAAGTGATGCCATAGCGATCTTCTTCTCTTCCTCATAGTTGTGCAAACGAAAGATTTTGTCGACCTTCAATGCCCATGAGAGGTACTCTTCTGGATCATTGCTTCCTTTGAACTTGGGCATTGTGAACTTGAGCTTGCCATAGCGTTGCTCTTCATTGTGTTGTTGGCGATGGTGATGATGACGTCCTTGACGTGGAGGGTAGTCATCCTCATGTTGCTCTTGGCGCGTAGGAAGTCCATGATCAACTTGCTCTTGTTGACCTTGAGGTTGAAGTGGAGCTTGACGAGCTTGTGGAGGGGCTTGAGGAGCTTGACGTTGCACACGCGGTAGGTAGTTCCTCTCTTGGATTTCTTCTCGAAGAGCTTCCTCTTGATTTCACCGTTCGCGGTTGCGGTTGGCGATGGCTCGACTTGATTCTTGAAGGGCACGTTGCACCTCAAGCGCTTGCGCCTCTCGTTGTTGTTGTTGAAGACGTTGAGCCTCGGCGTCTTGTTCTTCTTGGTGTAGACGCGCTCGTTCTTCTTCTTGGCGCCGTAGTCGTTGTCGTTCTTGAGCTTGAGCAAAAGCCACTTGGTTTGATTGAGGATGAGGGACTTGCTCATCGTCTTGCTCTTGTGAATGCTTGTCTTGTAGTGGGTTCCGAGATGCATGACGGTCTTGACGCGTGGCTCGTCGAAGAATGGTCGATGACGGTGTACTTGAGCCGGAGAAGGTATCGTCGGAGTGTCGACTTGAGCGGCTCCGTCTTGAGGATGAAGAAGTGGAATGATGCCGGTTCCTCATCAAGGCGCGGATCTCATCCATTCTTGCATCATTTTCTTGCTTGTGAGAGTCGAACTTGTCGTCGAAGTAGTCTCTTGTACGTTGCTCGGAGAGTCGCAAGTCGGTGGCGAGGTTGTCGATGCGGTCGCTCATAGCTTGTTGCTCTTGGTGTAACGCCCTTTGAGCACCAAAGAGGTGGCTCTTTGTGACGAATGATGACATGTCGTCGCCGTTCTCGAGGAAAGGTGGATTTGTAGAAGAACTTGGCCTATCCATCATACCAAGCAAAATGTAAGTGGTAGAAGGAAAAGAACGTGTACCAAATGTACCTTGACCGATGTTGAAGATGAATCAAGTTCACTCAAATGCGGACAATGAAATAGCACTGTTGGTACCAATTCTTGTCGGTTCTCACACCTACACAAGTAAAAGCTTATGGTGGAGCTTGGTTAGGATGGCGGCACAAAATTGATTGCAATCGTTAGTTTGACTCAAAGATGTTGAAAAAGATTCGCAAATTCGCAAATGTAACAAGTAGACCAAGCAAGTAATGGTACACGGAAACACACACGCAAATAGATAAGTGGGATTGTGCAAACCAAAAGTGAGCCAAAATGTGGAAACCACGAAATGCTCTTGTTGCACAATACTAGAGAGACGCTAGCACGATTGCACAATAGGCGGATACGCAAACTTGTGCACAACCTACTAGACAAAAATGCTACGATCTCTATCCCAAGTATGCTATATGTATGATATTTTAGTGCTATGATCCAAGATGATCGGATATGACAATCTTAATGTTGTATGATGCTATGGTTCTCGCTTATAAGCTCTTTGCTTATCTTTCTCTTTTGCTTAAAAGCTTTGGTGGCTCTTCACTTTTGAGATCTTTTGTCATGCAAAACTTCACGAACCAAGATAGCAATTGCGTATGCTATGACAACTTTGTGACACACAAGTTGATCTCAAGATATGCACCACTATGGTATGATATGTATGCTATGTTGTATGATCACTAATGTGCACAAGTCACGTTGCCGGCAATACTCAATGGCTAGTCTCGATGGGTAAGCAACGCAAAAGTAAGGCTATGTGGTTATCAATGCAATTGCAAGAGATGACAAAGATGTCGTCGATGTTACCGTCCTTGACGATGATGAGTCCTTGACGAAGATGAGCGGTGGTGATGTTGACGATGAACCGTACCTATATAGCCGAAACACAATAGGACACGGGAACCACAACTCAAATTCTCAAAGACCAAAACAACAATGGTGGAAGCAGAAAGTGGAGGTGGATGTGGGAGTTATGCTGGAAATTGCTTGGGCGGTAGTACCGCTCAGAAGGCCGGTTGTACCGCTTGTGGTACTCAGCGGTGGTACCGCTCGGACGGGCGGTTGTACCGCTCGTGTCGGGATTCGACACAGGATGAAACAGGGCGCGATTTTGGGGCGGAATTGGATGGTTTCGGGGGCAAAATTCAGAGGGTTTCGTGGATGGAAAGAGGGGAAACTCGGGGGAATGCTAAATCTACTTGAAACCAAGCAAATCCATGGATCAAAATCAACAAAACATCATCAAACCAACAAATCACAAAAAAAATGGGGCTATTTTTGGTGGGGATTTTCGAATTTAGGACGAAAACAACAAAATCAAGCTAGAAAACACGGGGTAGGGGCTCCAAAAACGTGATCAACGTGGCTCATGATACCAAGATGATGTAGGGCAGAACCCTAAGTGGTCGATCTTTCACGTTTGGAGGGATCCTACGGGGAATCACGAAGAACACGCGGAAGAACTAGAGGGAAAACACGGGGAGAACAAGAGAAACACTCAACCGACATAGAATCAATCACACGAGTGCTAGATCACCGAACACAAAGACATGCATATGATCCACAATCAACAAAGGTAAGGATACAAAGGACAGTTCATCTCCTAACGGAGGTCTTGGGGGTCTTCCCTAGAAAGGGGGCTTGAATCCGCTTGGGGGATCTTCTCCGAAGAGGTCCTGAACTCCGAGGAGAAGTATCCAAGTGGATGAGCAAAGGCTCTCTCACAAATATGAGCTAATCCAGTGCTAACCCTAATACGAAGCTAGGAGACGAGTATATATAATGCTAAGTCACGAAGGGGTAAGTGCACTGCGCGCAGGCAGGCCGGTAGTACCGGTCATGGGGCCGGTAGTACCGCTGAGAGCTCCCGAGGGGCGGTAGTTCCGGTCGTGGAAGGCGGTACTACCGCTGGGTGTCGAGCGCTGGCTTCTGGATGTGGGCGTCGAAGGAGTCAGTGGTTGTATCAGAAGTTGGGGCGGTTGTACTGGTCTTCGGGAAGAAACCGGTAGAACCGGTGCTGTACCGGCCTTGCACCGCTTGCTCACAGAATAGCGGCCGGTTGTTGGGCGGTGGCTGGCCGGTTGTTCCACCCGGGCGGTGGTGGGGCGGTTGTACCGGTCCTCCCAGGCTGGGTGGAATGCCTCCTTGATCTCGATGTCCATCTTGCACCACTCCTTCTCCTAGGATGCTTTCATGGTACCTGAGCACACAAAGTGTCTCCGTTTGAGGTAGTAGCCATGTCTCAATTGGGTCAAAGGGAAATTCAACAAGGAGAGAGTTAACCTCGGATTGGATGGCACGTGCTCGGGCTCTTGTCATGGGTTCTCTTGCAGCAAGTGTGGTCGAAGTAGAGTCCATCGGGATGATGGAAGGATGCTCCGCATCAACAGTGATGATGACGAGGAGCCCCGGCGTCCGAACACCGAGGGACAGAAGAAATTTCCCCCCAGGTGAAAACGGTAAACATGATCTACGCCACCCACATTCCCAAACGGGAATGAAAGCGTGCACTTAGGGATGTCTACATGATGGAGCCAGTCGCCCCAAAGTTCAACCCATGGTCATCCTGTCCGATCACCTTCGATCATAGGGACCATCCTACCAGCATCCGTCACGGCGGCTCAGCCGCATTGGTCCTTGACCCAATAATCGACAGATTTCATCTCACGCGAGTCCTTATGGACGGTGGCAGTAGCCTGAACCTGCTCTATCAGGACACAGTGCGCAAAATGGGCATCGATCCCTCACGGATCAAACCCACAAAAACCACCTTTAAAGGTGTAATTCCAGGCATAGAGGCCCGCTGTACGGGCTCAATAACACTGGAAGTGGTCTTTGGATCTCCGGATAACTCCCGAAGCGAGGAATTAATCTTCGATATCGTCCCTTTCCGTAGTGGCTATCATGCACTACTTGGGCAAATCGCGTTCGCTCCATTCAATGTGGTACCTCACTATGCATACCTTAAGCTCAAGATGCCAGCACCTCGTGGGGTTATAACAGTCAATGGAAACATAGAACGCTCCCTCCGTACGGAGGAGCACACTACGGCCCTCGCAGCAGAAGTACAAAGTAGCCTTCTTCGGCAGACAGCCCATTCGGCAACGACAACCCCGAACACCGTCAAGCGAGTCTGGAGCACCCTGCAACAGGATCGTCAGGCATGCCAAGAGCTCGATTAGCAATGCGGCCTCCGCCCCATCCCCATTCAGGCGGCATTCGTGCCACGCGTACACAACTACGCACTCAAAATACCATGGGCATAGGTGGAGGCAAGTCGACGATGCAGGCCACACCGTGGTTTAGCCGTCACGAGGCCCGCATACACTTCTTCTTTCTTTCTTTTAGGACCCTACTTTCGGGCAGCCCCTTCAGAGAACCGGACCATCAGACTCATCACAGGAGGGAACACCAAGGACGCAAGAGGCTTGCACACAAGGGAATACCCAGGTGGTCTCTGTCAATGATCGTTATACCTGTTTTCCATACGTGCATGCAGCCTGCCCTTGGACAGGACATGTCAAATAGTCCTATTTGTTTCCGCTTAATGCATTAATTGTACACATACGCCTTGCCATATTATACAAACAACAACAGGAAATAGTATACAACGTCAGCATTTTATTGCTATCTTCATATTTCCCCTTGAATATTTATTTAATATTGCATCCGTACACCTTGGTACGATCAGTTTGCCAGGGGCTTCTTATTGAGCCCCATAATATGGCAAGAAAAGTCCGAACACTTTCGACAGTGCGGCACCCCGAACTTATATCATTATATGCATCAGCTCCGAATCATGTCTTGGGTCAATAGTTGGGTTAGCCCGGCTCCCTTGTTTTGGTACCTTACATTCCGTTATATCGGCTAAGGTAGCGCAGGGAGAACTACTGTGATTGTGTCTCGGTTCTTCCGGACGAGCACCTCAGTAGAGAAAGCCGAAAGCTGACTGTCATGATGCGGCGAGAGCTGGTCGCTGTTCGAGAGGTACTAAATCCCTAAAGATTTTTTTCGCTTAAGGCGAGGAATCGGCCTTGTTCGATTTAAGGCGTGTATAGCGCCCCAGTTCGGCCTTCCGAATACTAGGGGCTTCACCAAAATTTAAAATTATAGACTTCTATGGCCAAGTGAGAGTTATAAAGCCGTATAGTCCGATTGCCTTGTTCGCTGCGCCAAACACCTTCTTAAAGGACCAAAAACTTGGATAAAGAGTGTTTGGGTTTTCCACGAACACCCCAGTACTAGTTACACGGGGGCGGAAGCCAACAACTGGCCTACTTTCAGAATTTTATAAACGGCCGCACAGAAGGTAATATTTTAAATCAACAAAGCGTTATATAGCGCAAACAAACTCGTTCTTATATTACAAAGACGACATGAGTACATTCACTCAAAGATCATGTTCTTAGTGCATTCATCGGCCATAAGGCGAGCGCCTTTCATAACACCATCATAATATTTTTTTGGGTAGCGATGCTCCTTACCCTCCGGGGGTCCGTCCTTCACCAGCTTCTCAGCATCCAGTTTGGCCCAATGCATCTTCGCGCGGGCAAAGGCCCGGCGGGCACCCTCAATGCAGACGAATTGCTTGATAACCTCAAGTTGCGGACATGCATTTACCATTCGCTTTATAAGGCCAAAGTAGCTATTGGGAAGAGGCTCTCCAGGCCACATCCGGACTATCAAGCCCTTCATGGCCAGTTCGGCCGCCTTGTGGAGTTCGACCAATTGCTTCAGTTGGTCACTCAAGGTCATCGGGTGATCGGTTCCGGCATACTGGGACCAAAACAACTTCTCCGTTGAGCTCCCTTCTTCGTCACGATAGAACTCCGTGGCATCCGATATGTTGCGTGGCAGATCTGCGAATGCCCCTGGAGAGCTCCGAATTCGGTTAAGTAAAAGAAAGGTCTCCTCCACATGCTTGCTCTGCGTTGTCCAAAGGCTATCTTCTTGGCCGCCTGGATTTCTTGGAGGGACTTTTGGGCTTCGGCCTTGGCATCTTTCACGCTCTCACGGGCTATGGCAAGCTCGGACCGCTTGCATCTTGAAGTCATGCTCCAAGGACTCGAACTTCTTGCCGAACTCCTGGAGTTCTTGTTGTACCTCCCCCACCCGAGCATCTTGCTTTTCACGCTCGGTGCGCTCGGTGGCCGCCTTGGCTTCGGCCTCGGACAACGCTTTCTTCAGGGCCGCCACTTCGATTGCAGCCCCTATTAAAAATCATGATGCTTTTTGTTAGCATCATCAATTTTTCTCCTCTACATGACACACGGACGGGGTATAACTTACCCTTGTCCTCCTCGAGCTGCCTCTTCACGAGGCCGAGCTCTTCTTCAGCCCGCCCCAGGTCCTGCCTGAGTCCGGCGACCTCAGCTGTGCATGCAGTGGCGCTCAGCAGTAACGCCTGCTTATTAACATAGACAAGTACTGTCAGACTCCTGCGGATTAATAATTGACCCTCCGTTTGGATTTTCTTTTCGAACACCAAATAGAGTATCAGGGGATGCAGTCTATCGGGTGATATTTTCTCACACCTTTTTACTTACCTCAAAGCCTGCTAGGAGGCTGGTGCAGGCTTCGATCAATCCACCTTTGGCGGACTGGACCTTCTCAATCACCGTACTCATAAGAGTATGGTGATCTTCGTCAATGGAAGCACCGCGAAACACTTCTAGCAAATTATCCGATGCCTCCGGCTGGGCGGAGGTCATCGGCACGTCCGACTCGCTCTCCTTAGCGAGGGGTTGCCCACTTGAATTCGGGACCTGTGGAGGATCCGATACAGTAACCGGCAGGGAGCCAGACTTGCTGTGGCTCCCGTCCGCGTAATCCATGTGGATCTTACCCCCCATGTGCCCGGCATCTGGGATTTTGCCTTGGGGCATCTCCAGAACCGCCGCCCCCTGCTCTGGTATCCTTTGGGACAACACCTCGGTGTCATCCGCAGGTCGTGGGGAGGTGGCCGTCGGGAGTGAATCCATCTCCGACTCACTCAAGGACCCATCCGAAGAGGATACCCCGAGATTAGACTGGGCCGGACTACATACATGTGTTCGGCGTTATTACAAACTATGAAGTTAAAGTCGCACGAAAGGTATTACAGAGTGTGGATACTTACGACCTCGCCCGGGGCTTGCCCCTGGGCAGCCACTCCTCCTCGCTGTAGGAGGCCGTGGTGGAGTGATCTGGAAGGGATGCCTTTCCCTTCTTCGGCGTACTAGCCTCCCCTTGTGGGGCAGCTTTCCTTTTCTTCTCCTCCCCAGTGCGGGGAGGAGGCATTTCTTCACGTTTCCTCCCGTCTCCATGGGAGGAAACTGCCTCGGCGTCCTCGGACGACGAGTCTATCACGGCCTTGCGCCGGAGACCTTTCCTGGTCCCCGCGGTCGCTTTCTTGGACCTTTCGGCCTCCCCGGATGGGGAGACCTTCCTCTTCTCCTCCCCTTCATGGGAGGAGTGCGCCTCATCGTCTTCGGGCGAGGCGTCCGGTGCAACCTCACGCCGGAGACCCTTCCTGGTCCCCGTGGCCTTCTTTTCGGCCTTCTTCTCTAGCACCTTGTAAAGCGCCGGAGCCAACATCTCCGTCAGGAGTGTCGTCGCTGGATCTTCAGGTAGCGGAGCCGTACAGTCGATTCGCTCCACCGTCTCCACGTAATCATGTTTTGTCAGTATGATGACTTAAAGTCCTCCCACGAACGCGTTGGGAAAGATACACCTTGCGATACTCAGAGGACTTACCGAATTGACAAGGCGCTTTGCGCTGAGTCCACGGTCGTCGGAAGTAGGGGGAGGAACTTCGCCGGCTTTGAACAGCACCTTCCAGACGTCCTTATGCGTCATGTTGAAGAGCTCATGCAGCGTCTGGTGTTCGGCCGTATTGAACTCCCACATATTGAATGCCCGTCTTTGACACCGGAGTATCCGGCGGACGAGCAAGACCTGGACCACGTTGACGAGCTTAATCTTCTTGTCCCTCATACCTTCGATGCATGTCTTGAGTCCGGTCAGCTCCGCAGGTTCGCCCCAGGCCAGACCCTTCTTTTCCCAAGAAGTGAGCCGCGTGGGGATTCCAGATCGGAATTTGGGGGCCGTCACCCAATCGGCGTCGCGTGGCTCGGTGATGTAGAACCACCCTGATTGCCACCCTTTCACAGTCTCCACGAAGGAGTCGTCAAGCCATGTAGCGTTGGGCATCTTGCCCACCATGGCACCTCTGCACTCCGCCTGCTGGCCGCTCACGATCTTCGGCTTCACACAAAAGATTTGCAGCCACAGGCCAAAGTGGGGCCTAATGCGGAGGAAGACCTCGCACACGATGATGAACACCGAGATGTTGAGGACAAAATTTGGGGCCAGATCATGGAAATCTAGCCCGTAGTAAAACATTAGCCCGCGGACGAACGGGTGAAGTGGAAATCCTAGTCCACAGACGAAATGAGAGAGGAACACTACTCTCTCCCGAGACTTTGGAGTGGGGGTGATCTGTCCCTCCGCTGGTAGCCTGTGCGCGATGTTTGTGACCAGGTATCCGGCCGCCCAAAGCTTGGTAATGTCCTCCTCCGTGACGGAGGAGGCCATCCACTTGCCTCCCGCTCCAGACATGCTGAATGGTCCTACGGAGAAGGTGAGAACTTGGGCGTTGGGGCTCGAGAGTGCAAGGATGGATGAACAAAGGAGGAAGAAGGCGTGGGTAAGAATGGGGGATTCTTGTCCCTTTATAAAGGCAGTAAAAACTGTGCGCCTCCCCACTTTCTTGTTAAAATCACTTATTTTCCAAGCACCATGTTAAAAAACACGGTTGGGTTACCTGTGCCCTTATTAATGAGAATCTCGTGACAAGGGGATACGATCTCTGCTTCGACAAGACGTGCCGAGGAAACCGCCTCGATATGTGCGGTCGCCGGCTGTGAGAAAACGGCTCGAATGATGACTCGGCCATGGTGTGATGTCATGATGTCAGCAGATTTGATTTGTGAAATATTTGTCTCTCTACGGTGGTATGTGAAATTTGTCTTGCAGAGCTGGACATGATCCTTGCGTTCGGAATTTATCTTGAAGTATTCGGAGATGGAACCCGCCTTGCAATGCCGAAGACAATATGCGTGCCGGACTCATCGTCATTGAAGCCTGGTTCAGGGGCTACTGAGGGAGTCCTGGATAAGGGGGTATCCGGACAGCCAGACTATGTACTTTGGCCGGGCTGTTGGACTATGAAGATACAAGAGTGAAGACTTAGTCCTGTGTCCAGATGGGACTCTCCTTTGCATGGAAGGCAAGCTTGGCGATTCAGATGTTAGATCTCCTTCTCTATAACCGACTCTATGTAACCCTAGCCCCCCTCCGGTGCCTATATAAACCGGAAGGTTTAGTCCGTAGGACAACAACAATCATACCATAGGCTAGCTTCTAGGGTTTAGCCTCTACGATCTCGTGGTAGATCAACTCTTGTAATACTCATATCATCAAGATCAATCAAGCAGGAAGTTGGGTATTACCTCCATCGAGAGGGCCCGAACCAGGGTAAAACATCGTGTCCCTTGCCTCCTATTACCATCAGCCTTAGACGCATAGTTCAGGACCCCCTACCCGAGATCCGCCGGTTTTTACACCGACACCACGTGGCCCCAAAGAGGAGATGGCCGTTGGCTTGCGCTCTGCCGCGCCAGGGAGGAGGCCCGTGCATGGCAGCGGTCGGACTCCTTCCGTCGAGAATCCATTGCGTCCGCCCAAATGGCACATGGTCCAATGCTAGGGCAGTCGTTGTTGCCTCACCAGAGGCGGTGCGGTCCATCTGGCATCCGAACGCGGTGGTGGACCCGCAACCCCCTTGCCTCGTTGGCGCGCCGAGGCCATGGACGTACCATGGGTGTTGTCCGACGCAAACATGGCGAGGCATGCCCGCCGTGCGCGTCAGCGGGCACGGGACGTAGCGGCAGCGCTCACTGCAGTAAACGTCGGCAAGGTAGAGTCGCATTCTCTGGCGCCCCATACGGTGCACCAGTCCGGGCGCTGCAACCGCGTCGTGGTGGATGTCGTCGGCTTGTCCCAGGACGAATTCATCATCGATCTGTCATCCACCAGCACCCAACCCGTTCTCGGCTCCGACGAGGAAGAGTAGGGCATGGGAGACAGTGGCATCTTGAGTCCCGTGAACTGGCTCGTGTCCCATGCCACTACAAAAAACAAACATCCGTGACATTATGGCCCGAACGAAAAAATAATCTGTCGTGCTTATGACACTTCTATGATGATAATTGCGACAAAAACACGTATCATCATAGATGTGGTGGGCTCCTACTTCTATGACAAAAAATCATGACATAAATTGGGCTTTTCGTCCTAGGCGGGCCGGAGACGCACCTGCATGACATTCTTTGGGCCGTCCATGATGGAAAAAGTCATGGTAGAAGCAAGGGCGAGGAAAATATCGGGGAGTTCCCGGTAACGGTGGGTGGTCGGGGACGAGCGATGCACTATGGTTTGCGCATTTCTCTCGTACCCTCGTGGGTGTGAGGCGTTGGCTAACTGAACCCGAGCAACCGCACTATCTACGTTACTGAACCTGAGCGATCGATCCCTTGCCTGTTAACTGAACACGAGCGATTCATTTGCTGTTGATTGAACCCGATCGGTTCCTTTGTTGTTGTTGCTAACTGAACCCAAGCAATCGATCACTGTTGCTGCTTACTGAACCCGATGGAGCCCCCGTGTGAGACGTATCCAGCCAGTGTTGGGTTGCCTCTCAATGAACAATAATAGTTACTACCGTGTGCTTGGTATGTAGAACGAGTCGAGACGTGGTGAGTCGAGCCGGTTGGTTGTGGGGTTGGATGAACATGACCCTGTGGTAGTAGGCGGTTGTCGCTGGATGAACAGGACCCCGAGGAGGCCGCCACACCCCAGTCGGTTGGGGGTGGATGAACAGTATCCCATGGAGGTTGGATGAATAGTAGCCGGTGGAGGCAGGATGAACAGTAGCCCATGGATGAACAGTAGCTGGTGGATGCAGGAGAAAGTCGTGGTGGATCAACAGTAGTAGGTAGAGGCTGGAAGAAGTTGACGATGGATGAACAATAGCTCGTGGAGGCTAGAGCGATGCATTAGATGGTGGATGAACAATAACCCGTGGAGTCCCATTTTGCGATACGTCACACCCCTCCCAATGAACAGGACCCCATTTCAATCGCAGGTGCTCCAACAGAAGTTTGTTTCCTTGTTTTACGTTACACCGCATCCCTCTCGATCAATAGGACTGATACGTCTCCAATGTATCTACTTTTACAAACACTTTTGCCCTTGTTTTGGACTCTAACTTGCATGATTTGAATGAAACTAACCCGGACTGACGCTGTTTTCAGCAGAACTGCCATGATGTTGTTTCATGTGTAGAAAACAAAAGTTCTCGGAATGTCCTGAAAATCCTCAAAGGCACTTTTTGGAAAATATAAAAAATACTAGAGAAAGAATCAAGACTAGGGGGGCCACACCCTGTCCACAAGGGTGGGGGGCGTGCCCCCTGTCTTGTGGGCCCCCTGAGGCTCCGCCGACCTCAACTCCAACTCCATATATTCCGTCCCGCGGAGAAAAAAATCAGAGAGAAAGTTTCATCGCGTTTTACGATACGGAGCCGCCGCCAAGCCCTAATCTCTCTCGGGAGGGCTGATCTGGAGTCCGTTCGAGGCTCCGGAGAGGGGGATTCGTCGCCGTCATCATCATCAACCATCCTCCATCACCAATTTCATGATGCTCACCGCCGTGCGTGAGTAATTCCATCATAGGCTTGCTGGACGGTGACGGGTTGGATGAGATTTACCATGTAATCAAGTTAGTTTTGTTAGGGTTTGATCCCTAGTATCCACTATGTTCTAAGATTGATGTTCCTATGACTTTGCCATGCTTAATGCTTGTGACTAGGGCCCGAGTGCCATGATTTCAGATCTGAACCTATTATGTTTTCATGAATATATGTGTGTTCTTGATCCTATCTTGCAAGTCTATACTCACCTATTATGTGTTATGATCCGACAACCCCGAAGTGACAATAATCGGGATACTTCTCGGTGATGACCGTAGTTTGAGGAGTTCATGTATTCACTATGTGTTAATGCTTTGGTTCGGTTCTCTATTAAAAGGAGGCCTTAATATCCCTTAGTTTCCGCTAGGACCCCGCTGCCACGGGAAGGTAGGACAAAAGATGTCATGCAAGTTCTTTTCCATAAACACGTATGACTATTTACGGAATACATGCCTACATTACATTGATGAATTGGAGCTAGTTCTGTGTCACCCTATGTTATAGCTATTACATGAGGAATCGCATCCGACATAATTATCCATCGCTGATCCATTGCCTACGAGCTTTTCACATCTTGTGCTTCGCTTATTTACTTTCCCGTTGCTATTGTTACAATTACTACAAAACCCCAAAACATTACTTTTGCTACTGTTACCTTTATTATCATATTACTTTGCTACTAAATACTCTGTTGCAGATACTAAGTTATGCAGGTCTGGTTGAATTGACAACTCAACTGCCAATACTCAAGAATATTCTTTGGATCCCCTTGTGTCAAATCAATAAATTTGGGTTGAATACTTTACCCTCGAAAGCTGTTGCGATCCCCTACACTTGTGGGTTATCAAGACTAATTTCTGGCGCCGTTGCCGGGGAGCATAGCTCTATTCTCTGAGTCACTTGGGATTTATATCTGTTGATCACTATGAAGAAATTGAAAGACGCTAAAACCAAGATCTATCCCTCAACTACGAGGGGAGGTAAGGAACTACCATCTAGCTCTGCACTAGATTCTCCTTCTGTTATGACTAAGTTTGCGACACCTAAACCTGCTACTGTTATGAATTATGATATGTCGCATGTTATTGATGATGCCACTTCTGCGTTGCATGATACTTATGATGAAACTACTTCTGTGCGTGATACTACTTTGCCATTAGGTGAATTTCTTGATGAACAACTTGCTAGGGCTAGAGAGAATGAAATTATTGAAGATGCTATTATTGATGATAGTGATGATGAAAATTCTCCCAATGATTATGAATTGCCTGTTGTTCCTGAGGGTTATGTTATGAATGAAGAAGCTGCTAGAGCTATCTTTGCTTGCAATGATAGATATGATCTTAAGAAATTATTAACTAAATGGAAGCAGCAGTCTCTTAATGCTAAAATGAAACCAGACCCTGCTTTTGCTACTTCACCTATCTGTGTTACTGATAAGGATTATGAATTCTCTGTTGATCCTAAAATTATTACTTTAATTGAATCTGATCCTTTTTATGGCCTTGAATCTGAAACCGTTGTGGCACATCTTACCAAGTTGAATGATATAGCTACCCTGTTTACTCGTGATGATAAATCTCGCTACTTTTATATCCTTAAGATATTTCCGTTCTCATTAAAGGGTGATGCTAAGACTTGGTATAATTCTCTTGCTCCTGGTTGTGTGCGTAGTCCCCAGGATATGATTTATTACTTCTCTGCTAAATATTTCCCTGCTCATAAGAAACAAGCTGCCTTGCAGAAAATATATAAATTTGTGCAAATCGAAGAAGAGAGTCTCTCGCAAGCTTGGGGGAGGCTTCTCCAATTACTTAATGCTTTGCCTGATCATCCTCTCAAGAAAAATGAAATACTTGATATCTTTTATAATGGACTAACCGATGCTTCCAAGGACTACTTGGATAGTTGTGCTGGTTGTGTTTTCAGGGAAAGAACAGTCGACGAAGCTGAATTACTATTGAAAAATATGTTGACTAATCAAAATAATTGGACTCTTCTTGAGCCAGTTCCTGAGGCAATTCCTGAACCAATTGAGCCAACTCCTGAGCCTATTCCTAAATCCACTCCGAAGAAGAGAGGTGTTTTATTTCTCAGATATGCAAGAGGCAAAGAAATCAATGAAAGAAAAAGGTATAAAAGCTGAAGATGTTAAGAATTTACCATCTGTTGAAGAAATACATGGTAATATACCGCCTGTTGAAGAACCACATTGTCTTGATAACCCGACACATGTAGTAAAGGTAAATTCTCTCTATAGATATGATAAAGTTGAAATCCCCTCTACTAAATTTCATAGCCCATGCTTAGATGAATTTGATGACTTTATGGCTAGACAAGAAAGTTTTAATGCTTATGTCGTTAGAGAGTTAAAAAATAATGCTTTCGAGATAGGACGCGTGAGCGATAATATGGCTAGAGTTAAAGGTGAACTTAAACTCATTAGCAAATATGCTTCTATGGTTGCTACTCAAGCTGAGCAAGTACTTAAAGCTCAAAATGATTTGCTTGATGAATTAAATAATAAACCTGACTTTGCTGTTAGAGTGGCTACTAGAACTGGTAGAATGACTCAGGAACCTTTGTATCCTGAAGGCCACCCTAAGAGAATCAAGCAAGATTCTCAGGGAAATAATTTAGAGGCACCTAGTTCTTCTAAAAAGAAGAAAAAGAAAAACGATAGGACTTTGCATGCTTCTAGTGAACCTGTTGTAGACACACCTGAGAATCCCAATGATATTTCTATTTCTGATGCTGAAACACAATTAGGTGATGAACATGAACCTAGTGATAATGTTAATGATAATGTTCATGTTGATGCTCAACCTAGCAAAAATAATGAAGTAGAGATTGAACCTGCAGTTGATCTTGATAACCCACAATCAAAGAATCAACGTTATGATAAGAGAGATTTTGTTGCTAGGAAGCACGGTAGAGAAAGAGAACCATGGGTTCAGAAACCCATGCCCTTTCCTCCTAAACCATCCAAGATAAAGGATGATGAGGATTTTGAGTGCTTTGCTGAAATGATTAGACCTATCTTCTTACGTATGTGCTTAACTGATATGCTTAAAGTAAACCCTTATGCTAAATATATGAAGGATATCATTACAAATAAAAGAAAGATACCGGAAGATGAAATTTCCACCATGCTTGCTAATTACACTTTTAAGGATGGAATACCAAAGAAACTTGGAGATCCGGGTGTACCAACTATACCATGCTCCATTAAAAGAAATTATGTTAGAAGTGCTTTATGTGATCTTGGAGCCGGTGTTAGTGTTATGCCTCAATCTTTATATCATAGACTTGAATTGAATAAGTTGACACCTACTGAAATATCTTTGCAAATGGCTGATAAATCAACTGCCATACCTGTCGGTATTTGTGAGGATGTGCCTGTTGTAGTTGTAAATGTCACCATCTTAATGGACTTTGTTATTCTTGATATTCCCGAGGACGATAGTATGTCGATTATCCTTGGTAAACCTTTTTTGAACACTGCAGGGGCTGTTATTGATTGCAACAAAGGCAATGTCACTTTTCTTGTTAACGGTAATGAGCATACGATACACTTTCCGAGGAAACAATCTCAAGTTCATAGCATCAATTCTATTGGAAAAGTTCCAACTATCATTATTGGAGGTTCTGAATTTCCTCTCCCTACTGTCGAGAAAAAGTATGATATTCTTATTGTTGGGGATTTTCATATCCCCGTTGAGGTAACTTAGTGTTATTCGAAATTTCTCTGGTTCCGTGTTATTCGGAATGAGTTTGTTAATAAGACTTGATCAACCTTGTTAGTGGATTCATTTTGACGATCATGAGATGGATGAAACTAGAAGGCACAACCTTCTATACCCTCTTTTTACTTTCTGTTATTTAGAATAAATAAAGCAAAAATAATTTTATCCGTTTGTTTTCTGAATTATCCGTGCAATAAAAAAATATCCCGAAAATAAAAGTGCTCCAAATGCCCTGCAAATTTTGTATGATTTTTATGGAATATTTGAGGATTTTAGGCACTGAAATCACTACAGGTGGGGCAAGCATCAGGCCACGAGAGTGGAGGGCGCGTCCACCCCACCTGGGCGCGCCCCCCTGTCTCGTGGGCCCCTGGTGGCCCCCCTCCACTTATGCCAGCACCCACACACTTCATCTTCTACCCAAAAAATCCCCATCCAGCTCAAGCACGAGTTCTAGCTCATTTTGCTACAATTTTCGATCTCCGGGCTCAAAGCTCGATTCACAAAATTGCTTTGGGAGATTGTTGCTTGGTATGTGACTGGTCCAAATAGTTTTTGTTCTAGTGCTTTATTCATTGCAATTTTTTGCTGCATAGGTGACCATGTTCTTGAGCTTGCATGTTAAATTTATCAGGTCCCAAGCATTTCTAATGCATGATATAAGCTCTAGGCACTTGTAGGAGTAGTAGTTACCATTCTTGTTAAGTTTTATTCACTTTTATTTTGAAGTTACTAAAATTTCAGAAACTTTTCAGAAAAAGAATTATGTCTAGGAGAATGTACCAAGGTGGTTCCTCGGTAAAGAAAGGGCCCAGGATTGCTATGCGTGAGCAAGATGTTGAATTACCGAGGGACGCGGATGTATGAGCTTGTGAGTGGCCATCCGATGATTTTTATGTCAAAGCAGGCTTTAAGGAGGAATTTGATGCGTATGTGCATAATGCTGAGCTGGAGGGCTTCTTACAAGATAAGTGTCCTCAGTACTATCAATTGACTGATTCCTTTGTGGGGAGATTTAAATATAACTGTACGCGTAATTCTCCTAGTGTCCTATTTGATATTTATGATACATCTTACACCATGGACTTAGAGGATTTTACAACTGCTTGCAAACTTCCGCAGTGGGGTAATATTAATGATCCCCATAAATCTGAATTTAGAGATTTCCTTCCTAGTATTACTACGGGAGAATCCAGGGACATAGCACAAGCTACCATAGGGAGCATTCATTTTCCTGCTATACATTATCTCGTTCTCTTCATTGGTAGATGCATTAATGGTAATATGAAGCATGTCATATGTGTGTTCCTGATCTTTGTGTCCTCATGAGTGCTGTGTTAGGTTATAAAGGTTATAACTTGGGGGCAATAGTTGCACATAGGTTGCAGAATAATGGTAGAGCTGGAGATTTATTTGGAGGAATTTATGCAACTCGTGTGGCTAATTATCTTGGTATAGTCCCACGAGAGGGGGATATGATGATACCTCCTGCTTATTTAGATTATGACGCTATGGTCAATCATCATTTTCTTAGGAGGAATGAACAATTCATCCATTATCGACTAATCTATAACAGATGCAATGTCGTCCATGTTACTCTTCCTGCTCCTCTCCTTTTTGATTATCAGGCAAAAGGAAGATATGTTGTTACCAGGGAGGAAGCAGCTGAACACGAGGGGAGAGCGGGGGCAGCTCGCCAACATGCCGCAGCTCAGGAGGCGGTTGCCGCTACATCTCAGTACGACCCCAGTTACAACTACGGATATCAGCCAGGCTATCCTTGGCATTAGACCAACTTAGGCCAAAAGCCTAAGCTTGGGGGAGTACGTATTTCTCACCGACTTTACATTCATGTTCACACACTAGTCGTCGGTGCTCATACTCTTTCATTGTATTATCCATGCGAGTTTAGATTTCTTTTTTTAGTTTTCTTCTTGTGTGTTTGATAAACCTTAAGAAAAACCAAAAAAATTTAGTTAGTTTAATTTCCATGCTTGCAGTAGAATTAAAATTAAAACCCAAAAAGATTTCTCATTCTTCTTCTTACTTGTTGGGAGCTTTCCCATGTAAATAGTTTTATTTTCTTTTCTTTCCTTTGGGGGTCGAGAGAACCATATTGAAAATGCTTAGTGGCTCTCGTATGCATGATTGTTTATTTAACTTAGAGCCCATATTATCTTGTCTTCTCTTTTGAGTTGAATGCTTGCAGATTCCAGCTTAGTCCAATGCACGTGCACTATTATTATTATACACATCGTTCGGTCGTGCAAGTGAAAGGCAATAATGATGATATATGATGGACTTATTGAGATGAGAAAAGCTGGTATGAACTCGACCTCTCTTGTTTTTGTAAATATGATGAGTTCATCGTTTCTGATTTAGCTTATTATGAAGTAAACATATTTGCAATGACATTTAGAGATTATAGTTGCTTGTGCCATGCTTGATTAGCTATGAGTTATAATGGTTTACCTTGCGTGCCAACATGCTATTAGAATGATTATGATGTGGTATGATGGGATGGTATCCTCCTTTGAATGAATGGAGTGACTCTACTTGGCACATGTTCACGCATGTAGTTGAAACAAATCAACATAGCCTTCATGACATTTATGTTCATGGTAGATTATATCCGACTCATGCTTGTACTTGGTGTGAATTAATTTTAATGCATGTTTATGACTGTTGTCGCTCTCTCAGTTGGTCGCTTCCCAGTCTTTTGCTAGCCTTCACCTGTACTAAGCAGGAATACTGCTTGTGCATCCAAACTCCTTAAACCCCAAAGTTGTTCCATATGAGTCCACCATACCTTCCTATATGCGGTATTTACCTGCTGTTCCAAGTAAATTTGTATGTGCCAAACTCCAAACCTTCAAATGAAATTCTGTTTTGTATGCTCGAGTAGCTCATGTTTCAACTAGGGCTACCTATATCTTCCATGCTAGGTGGGTTATTCTCAAGAGGAGTGCACTCCGCTCCTCATTCACGAGAAAGGGCCGGTAACCGAGATGCCCAGTCCCATGATCCAAAAAGATCAAAGCAAATCAAAATAATTAAACAAAACTCCCCCAAGGGTGTTATTAGTTGGAGGCACTCGTTGTTTCGAGCAAGCCATGGATTGATGCTTGTTGGTGGTTGTGGGAGTATAAACCTTTACCATTCTGTTTGGGAACTGCATATAATGCATGTAGTATGGAAGATATAGCCATCTCATAGTTGTTGCGTTGACAGCAAAAGTATGCCGCTCAAAATGTTATTCAATCTCTATTTTAAAATCGAGCTCTGGCACCTCTACAAATCCCTGCTTCTCTCTGCGAAGGGCTTATCTATTTACTTTTATGTTGAGTCATCACCCTTCTTATTAAAAAGCACCCGCTGGAGAGCACACTGTCATTTGCATTCATTATTATTGGTTTATATTGGGTATGACTTGACTGGATCTCTTTTACCATGAATTACAATTTTTAGTCAGTCCTTGATCTTTAAAGGTGCTCTACATTTATGTTTTGCGGAGATACCATTTTGTTATATCATGTTATGATTGTTTTGAGAAAGTGTTGTCATCCGAGTATTATTATTATGGCTCGCTAGCTGATTATGCCATTGATATGAGTAATTATGAGACCGAGGTGTTATTGTGAGTATGGTTAGTTCATAATATCTGCTGAAACCTGAATGCTGGCTTTGCATGTTTACAACAACAAGAGCAAACAGAGTTTGTAAAAGTTTTTCTTTATCACTTTCAGTTTATCAACTGAATTACTTGAGGACAAGCAAAGATTTAAGCTTGGGGGAGTTAATACGTCTCCAACGTATCTACTTTTCCAAACACTTTTGCCCTTGTTTTAGACTCTAACTTGCATGATTTGCATGAAACTAACCCGGACTGACGTTGTTTTCAGGAGAACTGCCATGATGTTGTTTCATCTGTAGAAAACAAAAGTTCTCGGAATGTCCTGAAAATCCTCGGAGGCACTTTTTGGAAAATATAAAAAATACTGGAGAAAGAATCAAAACCAGGGGCCCACACCCTTTCCACGAGTGTGGGGGGCGCACCCTCCCCCTGGGCGTGCCCACCTGTCTCGTGGGCCCCCTAAGGCTCCGCCGACCTCAACTCCAACTCCATATATTTCGTCTCGTAGAGAAAAAAATCAAAGAGAAAGTTTCATCATGTTTTACGATATGGAGCCGCCGCCAAGCCCTAATCTCTCTCGGGAGGGCTGATCTGGAGTCCGTTCGAGGCTCCGGAGAGGGGGATTCATTGTCGTTGTTGATACGTCTCCAACGTATCTATAATTTTTTATTGTTCCATGCTATTATATTACCTGTTTTGAATGATTATGGGCTTTATTATACACTTTTATTTTACTTTTGGGACTAACCTATTAACCGGAGGCCCAACCCATATTGTTGTTTTATTGCCTGTTTCAGTATTTCGAAGAAAAGGAATATCAAACGGAGTCCAAATGGAATGAATCCTTCGGCAACATGATTTTTTGGAAGATTATCATCCTGGAGACTTGGAGTTCACGTCAGAAGATACTCGAGGAGCCTAGGAGATAGGGGGGCGCCCCCCCTACTGGGCGCACCCCCTGTCTCGTGGACCCCTCGAGCACCCCCCGACCGACTTCTTTCGCCTATATAAGCCTACGTACCCTAAAACCATCAAAAATCAAGATAGATAGGGAGTTCCGCCGCCGCAAGCCTCTGTAGCCACCAAAACCTCTCGGGAGCCCGTTTCGGCACCCTGCCGGAGGGGGAACCCATCACCGGTGGCCTTCTTCATCATCCCGGCGCTATCCATGACGAGGAGGGAGTAGTTCACCCTCGGGGTTGAGGGTACGTACCAGTAGCTATGTGTTTGATCTCTCTCTCTCTCGTGTTCTCCCTCGTGTTCCCTCTATGGCACGATCTTGATGTATCCCGAGCTTTGCTATTATAGTTGGATCTTATGATGTTTCTCCCCCTCTACTCTCTTGTGATGAATTGAGTTTCCCCTTTGAAGTTATCTTATCGGATTGAGTCTTTTATGAGAACACTTGATGTATGTCTTGCCGTGCTTATCTGTGGTGACAATGGGATATCATGTGCCACTTGATGTATGTTTTGGTGACCAACTTGCGTGTTCCGCCCATGAACCTATGCATAGGGGTTGGCACACGTTTTCTTGACTCTCCGGTAGAAACTTTGGGGCACTCTTTGAAGTACTTTGTGTTGGTTGAATAGATGAATCTGAGATTGTGTGATGCATATCGTATAATCATGCCCACGGATACTTGATGTGACAATGGAGTATCTAGGTGACATTAGGGTTTTGGTTGATTTGTGTCTTAAGGTGTTATTCTAGTACGAACTCTTGAATAGATTGATCCGAAATAATAACTTTGAGGTGGTTTCATACCCTACCATAATCTCTTCGTGTTCTCCGCTATTAGTGGCTTTGGAGTGACTCTTTGTTGCATGTTGAGGGATTGTTATATGATCTATCTATGTTATTATTGTTTAGAGGACTTGCACTAGTGAAAGTATGAACCCTAGGCCTTGTTTCCTATCATTGCAATACAGTTTACGCTCATTTTACCACTTGTTACCTTGCTGTTTTTATAATTTCACATTACAAAAACCCATATCTACTATCTATTTTGCACTTGTATCACCATCTCTTCGCCGAACTAGTGCACCTATACAATTTACCATTGTATTGGGGGTGTTGGGGACACAAGAGACTCTTTGTTATTTGGTTGCAGGGTTGTTTGAGAGAGACCATCTTCATCCTACGCCTCCTACGGATTGATAAACCTTAGGTCATCCACTTGAGGGAAATTTGCTACTGTCCTACAAACCTGTGCACTTGCATGCCCAACAACGTCTACAAGAAGAAGGTTGTGTAGTAGACATCAAGCTCTTTTCTAGCGCCGTTGCCGGGGAGGTGAGTGCTTGAAGGTATATCTTTAGATCTTGCAATCGAATATTTTTGTTTCTTGTTTTATCACTAGTTTAGTTTATAAAAGAAAACTACAAAAAAATGGAGTTGAGTTTGTCTCATTCGCTTCATCTTTTTAATATCTTTCGTGAGTTTGATGAAAAGAAAAATTGTGCTCAAGTGCTAGAAGAAGAAATCTATAGAATGTTTGATACTAAATCTTTGAATGATGATCATTATTGCAATGTTGTTAGTATGAATTCCTTTAATATCCATGATGCTAATGATATGCAAAGCCACAAGCTTGGGGAAGCTATGTTTGATGAATATGATATTTTTAGTCCCCCAAGTTTTGATGAGAATATTTATTATGATGAAAGCATGCCTCCTATTTATGATGATTATTAATGAAAGTGGGTTTGGAAGAATGTAAACTTTAGGAAGTAGTGATCCCACTATTTTTGAGGATGTTGGATCTTATTGTGATGAACATGAAAGTGGATTTGGAAGAGTGTCAACTTTATTTAGTGATGATTCCACTATTTCGGAAGAGGTTCCAATTGATTATGAGAACAAAGTTGCTATATATGATGATTATTTTGATGACTTGTATGCTATTAAGAATAATGATAACCATGAAACTTGTCATCATGATTTTAGTTTTCAATTGGATTATGCTTCACATGTTAGTTATTTTGTTGAGTTTTCTCCCACTACTATTCATGAGAATAAAATTGCTTATGTGGAGAGTAGTAAATTTTCTATGCTTGTAGATCATGAAAAGAATGCTTTAGGTTCTGGTTATATTGTTGAATTCATTCATGATGCTACTGAAAATTATTATGAGGGAGGAACTTATGCTTGTAGGAATTGCAATAATATCAAGTTTCCCCTCTATGTGTTGAAATTTTTGAAGCTATGCTTGTTTTACCTTCCTATGCTAGTCGATTATTGTTCCCATAAGTTGTTTGCTCACAAAATCCCTATGTGTAGGAAGTGGGTTAGACTTAAATGTGCTAGTCATATGCTTCATGATGCTCCCGTTATGTTTCAATTCTTATCTTTTATGTGAGCATCATTGCCATCATCATGCCTAGCTAAAAAGGCATTAAAGAAAAGCGCTTGTTGGGAGACAACCCAATATTTACCCTTACTGTTTTTGTGTGTCCACATGATTATGCTACTGTAGTAATCATATTTTATAGCTTTTGTTTCAATAAAGTGCCAAGTAGAACCTTTGGGAAGACTTGGGTGAAGTCTATATGATCTTGCTGTAAAAAACAGAAACTTTAGCGCTCACGAGATTAGCTGTCATTTTTTACTGGAGAGTTCTTTTAGGTTGATTCTTTTTGAAGATGATTAATAGACAAATTTCTCAGGTCCATCAATTTATTTCAGAATTTTTTGAGTTCCAGAGGTATACGGTTGATACAGATTACTACAGACTGTTCTGTTTTTGACAGATTCTGTTTTCTATGTGTTGTTTGCTTATTTTGATGAATCTATGAGTAGTATCGGAAGGTATGAACCATAGAGAAGTTATATTACAGCAGATATTACAACAATATGAATTTAGAATGAGTTCATTACAGTACCTAAGTGGTGGTTTTATTTTCTTATACTAACGGAGCTTACGAGTTTTGTTTTGAGTTTTGTGTGGTTGAAGTTTTCAAGTTTTGGGTAAAGATTCGATGGACTACGGAATAAGGAGTGGCAAGAGCCTAAGATTGGGGATGACCAAGGCACCCCAAGGTAATATTCAAGGACAACCAAGAGCCTAAGCTTGGGGACGCCCCGGAAGGCATCCCCTCTTTTGTCTTCGTTCATCAGTAACTTTACTTGGAGCTATATTTTTATTCGCAACATGATATGTGTTTTGCTTGGAGCATCATTTTATTTTGTTAGTATTTGCTTGATGTTATTTATAATAATGTTTTCCATCTTTAGTTTCAATAAAAATGTCAAGGATAGCCTTTACCATGCTTATTTTGCTAGTATACATGTTGCTGTTTGAAAACAGAAAGTTTACCGCTGTTGCAAAAATTCCCTAGAAAATTAAGAGCATGGTATAATGTTTAATATTTTTGAATATTTATCTCTGATAAATTTATTACAGTGGGAATTTTCTCTCATAATTTTTGGAGTTAGGGAAGTATTGATACTCTTGCATTCTTTACAGACTATACTGTTTTGGCAGATTGCTGTTATGGTTGCATTGTTTGCATATGTTCGCTTATTTAATGATTCTATTTGAGGATATGAGTGTTAAATATGCAGAGGCATTTAGTATGCAATGTTGAATAATAATTTTAGTGATTTCCTACAGTAGAAAATGATAAGGTTTTGCATTGGTTTATACTAACCTATCTCACGAGTTCTTGTTGAGTTTGTTGTGAATGAAGCTTTTGATAAAACGAGAAACCATGATATGAGAGGAATTAAGGAGACATAAAAGCTCAAGCTTGGGGATGCCCAAGGCATCCCAAGATAATATTTCAAGAAGTCTCAAGCATCTAAGCTTGTGGATGTCCCGGTAGGCATCCTACCTTTCTTCTTCAACAACTATCGGTTAGTATCGGTTGAGCCTAAGTTTTTGCTTCTTCACTTGAGTTGTGCTATCCTTGCAATGTCATTTTATTTTGTTTTGCTTGATATTTGAATACAATACCAAGATCTGAATTCTTAAATGAGAAAGAGTCTTCGCATAGTTGCATAATTATTTAGCTACCCATTGATCTTCACTTATATCTTTCGGAGTAGTTTGTCGTTTGCTCTTGTACTTCACTTATATCTTTTCAGAGCATGGCGGTGGTTTTATTTTGTAGAAATTAATGAACTATCATGCTTCACTTATATTATTTTGAGAGTATTAAACAGCATGGTAATTTGAACGAAAACTATCATAGGAAGTGAATTGGATGCTATGATCAATTTGATACTTGATAATTGTTTTAAGATATGGAGGTAGTGATATTAAAGTCATGCTAGTTGGGTGATTATGAATTTAAGGAATGCTTGTGTTGAAGATAGCAAGTCCTGTAGCATGCACATATGGTTAAAGTTGTGTAACAAATTTGAAACATGAAGTGTACCTGGCTTGTGCATCCTTATGAGTGGCGGTCGGGGACGAGCGATGGTCTTTTCCTACCAATCTATCCCCCTAGGAGCATGCGCGTAGTGCTTGATTTTTGATGACTTCTAAATTTTTGCAATAAGTATATGAGTTCTTTCGATTAATGTTGAGTCCATGGATTATACGCACTTTTACCTTTCCACCATTGCTAGCCTCTTCGGTACCGTGCATTGCCCTTTCTCACCTTGAGAGTCGGTGCAAACTTCGCCGGTGCATCCAAACCCCGTGATATGATACACTCTATCACACATAAACCTCCTTATATCTTCCTCAAAACAGCCACCATACCTACCTATTATGGCATTTCCATAGCCATTCCGAGATATATTGCCATGCAACTTTCCACCATTCCGTTTATCATTATGACACGCATTACTTTTGTCATATTGCCATTGCATGATCATGTAGTTGACATCGTATTTGTGGAAAAGCCACCATGCATAATTTTTTCATACATGTCACTCTTGATTCATTGCACCATCCTGGTGCACCGCCGGAGGCATTCATATAGAGTCATATCTTGTTCTAGTTTCGAGTTGTAATCCCTATGTTGTAATGAATGAAAGTGTGATGATCATCATTATTAGAGCATTGCCCAAAAGAAAAAAAGAAGAAGAAAGGCCAAAAAAAAGAAAGGCCCAAAAAAAGAAAAAAAAGAAAAAAAGAAAAGAAAAAAAAGAAAAAGAAAAAAAGGAAAATAAATAAAAAGGGCAATGTTACTATCTCTTTTTCCACACTTGTGCTTCTAAGTAGCACCTTGTTCTTCATGTAGTGAGTCTCATATATTGTGCTTCAAAGTAGCACCATGTTTTTCATATAGTGAGTCTCATAGGTTGTCTTTTTTCATACTAGTGGGAATTTTTCATTATAGAACTTGGCTTGTATATTCCTACGATGGGCTTCCTCAAATGCCCTAGGTCTTCGTGAGCAAGCAAGTTGGATGCACACCCACTAGTTTCCTTTTGTTGAGCATTCATTTATAGCTCTAGTGCATCCGTTGCATAGCAATCCCTACTCCTCATGTTGACATCAATTGATGGGCATCTCCATAGCCCGTTGATTATCCTCGTCAATGTGAGACTTTCTCCTTTTTTGTCTTCTCCACACAATCCCCATTATCATATTCTATTCCACCCATAGTGCTATATCCATGGCTCACGCTCATGTATTGCGTGAAGGTTGAAAAAGTTTGAGATTATTTAAGTATGAAACAGTTGCTTGGCTTGTCATCGGGGGTATAGAAGTTGGGAACATCTTTGTGTGACGAAATGAAGCATAGCCCAACTATATGATTTTGTAGGGATGAACTTTCTTTTGCCATGTTATTTTGAGAATACATGATTACTTTGATTAGTATGCTTGAAGTATTACTATTTCTTTTATCAATATGAACTTTTATCTTGAATCATTTGGATCTGAACATTCATGCCACAATAAAGAGAAATACATTGAGAATCATGCTAGGTAGCATTCCACATCAAATTTTTTGTTTTTATCATTTACCTACTCAAGGACGAGTAGGAATTAAGCTTGGGGATGCTTGATACGTCTCCAACGTATCTATAATTTTTTATTGTTCCATGCTATTATATTACCTATTTTGAATGATTATGGGCTTTATTATACACTTTTATTTTACTTTTGGGACTAACCTATTAACCGGAGGCCCAACCCATATTGCTGTTTTATTGCCTGTTTCAGTATTTCGAAGAAAAGGAATATCAAACGGAGTCCAAATGGAACAAAACCTTTGGCAATGTGATTTTTTGGAAGATTATCATCCTGGAGACTTGGAGTTCACATCAGAAGATACTCGAGGAGCCTAGGAGATAGGGGGCGCGCCCCCCCTATTGGGCGCGCCCCCCTGTCTCGTGGACCCCTCGAGCACCCCCCGACCGACTTCATCATCCTGGTGCTATCCATGACGAGGAGGGAGTAGTTCACCCTCGGGGCTGAGGGTATGTACTAGCAGCTATGTGTTTGATCTCTCTCTCTCTCGCGCGCTCTCTCTCGTGTTCCCTCTATGGCACGATCTTGATGTATCCCGAGCTTTGCTATTATAGTTGGATCTTATTATGTTTCTCCCCCTCTACTCTCTTGTGATGAATTGAGTTTCCCCTTTGAAGTTATCTTATCGGATCGAGTCTTTTATGAGAACACTTGATGTATGTCTTGCCGTGCTTATGTGTGGTGACAATGGGATATCATGTGCCACTTGATGTATGTTTTGGTGACCAACTTGCGGGTTCCGCCCATGAACCTATGCATAGGGGTTGGCACACGTTTTCTTGACTCTCCGGTAGAAACTTTGGGGCACTCTTTGAAGTACTTTGTGTTGGTTGAATAGATGAATCTGAGATTGTGTGATGTATATCGTATAATCATGCCCACGGATACTTGAGGTGACAATGGAGTATCTAGGTGACATTAGGGTTTTGGTTGATTTGTGTCTTAAGGTGTTATTCTAGTACAAACTCTTGAATAGATTGATCCGAAAGAATAACTTTGAGGTGGTTTCGTATCCTACCATAATCTCTTCGTTTGTTCTCCGCTATTAGTGGCTTTGGAGTGACTCTTTGTTGCATGTTGAGGGATTGTTATATGATCTATCTATGTTATTATTGTTGAGAGAACTTGCACTAGTGAAGTATGAACCCTAGGCCTTGTTTTCTATCATTGCAATACCATTTACGCTCACTTTTACCACTTGTTACCTTGCTGTTTTTATAATTTCAGATTACAAAAACCTATATCTACTATCTATTTTGCACTTGTATCACCATCTCTTCGCCGAACTAGTGCACCTATACAATTTACCATTGTATTGGGTGTGTTGGGGACACAAGAGACTCTTTGTTATTTGGTTGCAGGGTTGTTTGAGAGAGACCATCTTCATCCTACGCCTCCTACGGATTGATAAGCCTTAGGTCATCCACTTGAGGGAAATTTGCTACTGTCCTACAAACCTGTGCACTTGCAGGCCCAACAACGGCTACAAGAAGAAGGTTGTGTAGTAGACATTAGTCGTCATCATCAACCATCCTCCATCACCAATTTCATGATGCTCATCGCCGTGCATGATTAATTCCATCGTAGGCTTGCTGGACGGTGATGGGTTGGATGAGATTTACCAGGTAAGCAAGTTAGTTTTGTTAGGGTTTGATCCCTAGTATCCACTATGTTCTGAGATTGATGTTGCTATGACTTTGCTATGCTTAATGCTTGTCACTAGGGCTCGAGTGCCATGATTTCAGATCTGAACCTATTATGTTTTCATGAATATATGTGTGTTCTTGATCCTATCTTGCAAGTCTATAGTCACCTATTATGTGTTATGATCCGACAACCCCGAAGTGACAATAATCGGGATACTTCTCAGTGATGATCGTAGTTTGAGGAGTTCATGTATTCACTATGTGTTAATCTTTGGTCCGGTTCTCTATTAAAAGGAGGCCTTAATATCCCTTAGTTTCCGCTAGGACCCCGCTCCCACGGGAGGGTAGGACAAAAGATGTCATGCAAGTTCTTTTCCATAAGTACGTATGACTATTTACGGAATACATGCCTACATTACATTGATGAATTGGAGCTAGTTTTGTGTCACCCTATGTTATAGCTATTACATGAGGAATCGCATCCGACATTATTATCCATCGCTGATCCATTGCCTACGAGCTTTTCACATCTTGTGCTTCGCTTATTTACTTTCCCGTTGCTATTGTTACAATTACTACAAAACCCAAAAACATTACTTTTGCTACCGTTACCTTTATTATCATATTACTTTGCGACTAAATACTCTGTTGCAGATACTAAGTTATCCAGGTGTGGTTGAATTGACAACTCAACTGCTAATACTCAAGAATATTCTTTGGCCCCCTTACGTCGAATCAATAAATTTGGGTTGAATACTTTACCCTCGAAAGCTGTTGCGATCCCCTACACTTGTGGGTTATCAAGGACCCCGTTTCGACTATAGGTGGTCGAACAGAAGTCTGTTTCCTCCATTTTGTGGTACGCTAGACCCATCCCGATGAACAGGATCCCGTTTTGACCGTAGGCGGTCGAACAAAAGGCCGTTTCATCCGTTCTATGGTACGCCAGGCCCGTTTTGGCTGTTCCATCCAAGCCGGTTGACTCGCGATGAACAGGACGCATTCTGTTGCCTCCCGATGAACACCATGTTGTTTCTCCGTTCCGACCCAGCCGGTTGGCTGCGGATGAATAGGGCGTCGTTGCTGCCGCCGTTGCCTCTCCATGTACACGAGCTCTAGCCGCATGTATGCGCGAGTATGCGTTCGAGACCCCCGCCCGTATGTATGTACGTGGCCGTATTATTTGGCATGTGGCTGTATGTACGTGTACACTGTTTAGAATGGACTGCTTGAACTACTATGTCGGGGGCTCTACTATAACACGTGTCGTTGCTTCCTCAGCCATGGTTCATCGTCGCAAAGAGACCGATCAACCAGTATGTACGTACACGCTCGTGACCAGACATACAACGCTACGTACGCGTCGACCGAGTGGGTCCCAGCTGTTAGAGAGAATAAGGACGCACTTCCTTAATTACGTGCGAAGATATAGCTGATGGGTCCCAGCTATCAGGGGAGGAATCATTTTTATTTTGCAAATAAAGAGGCACTTCCTTGTGTTCGAAGATGTAGCTGGTGGGTCCAGCTGTCAGCCTCACCGACTAAAGTCCTCTTCCAATGACTGTCGTTCGTTGACCTCGTTGACCATGCCACACCGAGAGCATCAAGGCAATGGACGATGGTGAGGCCTAGGAAGGGAACGACGCGGAACCAGGGAATACGAGCTAGGTGGATGCCCACACAGAGGGGAGTACGAGGGTTCACTGGTTTGGCTGCGGTGTAAGGCTGCCCTCGCCGAAGAATAACAGGGGTGTGGGTGAGTAGAGGGAAGGCCTGGCCAACGGTGGGAGTAGGGTGGGGCGGTGAGGCCTGCGTGGCAGCACAACCAGCCACCAGAGGCAGGAGCAGGCGGTACGGCCGACGCTAGTTTGGGCTGCTGGAGCAAGAAGATCAGAGGTTGAAGAAGTAGCATGGCTGTTGGATTAGCATCCAACGGTCACTGCTGCTAGAATCATTTGTTGACTAAGTTTACAAAGCCCTGCGTACGAGTCACCTTAGTAGGCCCACAAGTCAGCCACCTAACCTGGTGGGACCTAGCTAGCTGCAGGAGGAATCATTTTTCTTGCGCGTGATAAAGAGGCACTTCTTTGTGTGCAAATATGTAGTTGATGGGTTTCAGCTGTCAAGAAGAGGAAACTTTTTTCCCCGCGTAATAAGGAGGCACTTCCTTGTGTGCAAAGATGTAGCTGGTGGGTCACAACTGTCGGAGGAGCAATCATTTTAGTTTGCGTAATAAGGAGGCACTTGCTTTCCTGTGGCCATGGACCATGCGGGTCCCTAATGTTAGGCTCTCCACTTACATCCCTCTTCTGATGGCTGTCGTTTGTTGACCACATTGACCACGCCGCGCCGAGAGCATCAACGCGGTGGACGATGGCGAGGCCCAGGAAAGGATTGACACAGAGCCGGCGAAGCCACAATAGTGGATGCCCACGCCGAGGGGGTATGAGGGTTGTGACTAGTTCGGCTGCGGGGTGAGGCTGGCATCTCTGAAAAATAATAGGAGGTGCGGGTGGGTAGAGGGATGGCCAGACCAGCGATGGGAGTAGGGTGGGCCGGTGAGGCCTGCGCAGCAGCACAACCGATCACGAGAAGAAGGAGCAGGTTGTCCTGCTGGTGCTGGTTTGGGCGGCTGGAGCAGGAAAATCAGACATTGAAGAAGCACGACGGCCATTGGATGGACATCTGACAGTCCCTGCTCTCGTGTCTTGACTAAGTTATCACAGCCTTGCATACACGTCACCCTTTTTCTAGGAAAGCGTACGCGTCAACCAAGTAGACCCACAAGCCATCCTCAAATCTATGGAAAACAGTATGCAACCCCATCTTCCATTATTTCTAATAATTTACATCTCATTTGCTAATTCTTAAGGATTTTTTTGAGACCATATTTTTTTAGCTTTACAGCCCATATTGTGGCCACGATTAAAAAACTCAAGGAAATTCTGCATATTTCGGTGCATTCTGAACTGTTTTTAATCCCGAAATTTTGAGTCACATTCAAACTAATTTGAAAAATAAATTTATATCAATTTAAAATCCAAATAATTTTCCCCGCATAAAAATCAATGAAATTTAAAATGTCAAAATGCAAAAAAAGAAATTTGAAACTAATTATTGGTTTTTTGTGTTTAAAAAATGTACAACCGATTTCTCATTACTGATAGCCCATTTTCTGCGCAAGCCGAATGCATCCCATGCAGCCCAGTAGGGCTGACAGAAGCAAGTAGGCCTTGGTTGGGTATTCTTCAAAAAGAAACAAAAAAACTGGGCTAGCCATTTTCAGAAAGAAAAAAAAACAACTGGGTTGGTCTTGTGGTAAACATAAAATAAAAGGCTAGCTAGACTGGCAAGAGTGCCCCGCATAGCCCATTTAATACCCTGCTCCATCTCAAAAACAAAAAGAACTGGGCAAGCTGATGGGTCCCTGGTGTCAGTCGCTCATTGTGCAATTCTCTAGTTTATTGACTATGTTGACAATGGCATGGGGCCTAGATGTCAGGAATCCATTAGCAGGAACCATTTTTTGGCTTGAAATAAGGAGGCACTTGCTTGCGTACTGCCATGACCCTGGTGGGTCCCTGCTGTCATCCTCTCCACATACAATCATCTCCTGATTGTATAGGCGTCAACCTAGTAGGCCCACAAGTCAACCTCTAAAACCGTGGCGGACAAATACAACCCATTCCACACGTTCATACGGAAAGTTCAATATTCAGAGCAAAGTAACAGGTCTGATCCAGAGATAGAGTACTGAACTTCTGTTGGAAATATGCCCTAGAGGCAATAATAAAATGGTTATTATTATATTTCCTTGTTCATGATAATTGTCTATTGTTCATGCTATAATTGTATTAACTGGAAACCGTAATACATGTGTGAATACATAGACCACAACATGTCCCTAGTGAGCCTCTAGTTGACTAGCTCGTTGATCAATAGATGGTTATGGTTTCCTGACCATGGATATTGCATGTCATTGATAATGGGATAACATCATTAGGAGAATGATGTGATGGACAAGACCCAATCCTAAGCATAGCACAAGATTGTATAGTTCATTTGCTAAGAGCTTTTCTAATGTCAAGTATCATTTCCTTAGACCATGAGATTGTGCAACTCCCGGATACCTTAGGAATGCTTTGGGTGTACCAAACATCACAACGTAACTGGGTGGCTATAAAGGTGCACTACAGGTATCTCCGAAAGTGTCTGTTGGGTTGGCACGAATCGAGACTGGGATTTGCCACTCCGTATGACGGAGAGGTATCTCTGGGCCCACTCGGTATTGCATCATCATAATGAGCTCAATGTGACTAAGTAGTTAGTCACGGATCATGCATTACGGAACGAGTAAAGTGACTTGCCGGTAATGAGATTGAACGAGGTATTGGGATACCGATGATAGAATCTCGGGCAAGTAACATATAGATTGACAAAGGGAATTGTATACGGGATTGCTTGAATCCTTGACATCGTGGTTCATCTGATGAGATCATCGTGGAACATGTGGGAGCCAACATTGGTATCCAGATCCCGCTATTGGTTATTGGACAGAGAACGTCTCGGTCATGTCTGCATGGTTCCCGAACCCGTAGGGTCTACACACTTAAGGTTCAGTGACGCTAGAGTTGTTATGGGAAATAGTATGTGGTTACTGAAGGTAGTTCGGAGTCCCGGATGTGATCCCGGACATCACGAGGAGTTCCGGAATGGTCCGGCGGTGAAGATCGATATATTGGACGAAGGGTATTGGAGTCCGGAAGTGTTCCGGGGGTACAAGGCTATGGCAAGTGTTGGAGGGCCTCATGGGCCAAAGGGGAAGGGGAAAACCAGCCCACTAAGGGGTGGTGCGCCCCCCACACCCTTTCCCATGTTATTTGGGGAGGTGGGGCGCCTCCACCTGGCTTGGGAGGCAATCCTCCACCTGCTTGGCTTGGGGGGGCAAGTCTCCCTAGGATTTTCCCTAGGGGGATCCAATCTGCTTGGCCGCCGCCCCCTAGGGGAAACCCTAGGGCACCTCTCCCTCTCCCCTTGCCCCTATATATAGTAGAGGGGTGGGAGGGCAGCCGCACCTCTTCCCTGGCGCAGCCCTCTCCCTCCTCCAACACCTCCTCCTCCTCCGTAGTGCTTGGCGAAGCCCTGCTGGAGAACCACGAGCTCCACCACCACCACACCGTCGTGCTATCGGAGTTCTCCCTCAACTTCTCCTCTCCCCTTGCTGGATCAAGAAGGAGGAGACGTCCCCGGGCTGTACGTGTGTTGAACGCGGAGGCGCCATCCGTTCGGCGGTAGATTGGATCTTCCACGATTTGAATCGCCGCGAGTACGACTCCATCAACCGCATTCTTGTAACGCTTCCGCATCACGATCTTCAAGGGTATGTGATACATCTCCGTTGTATCTACTTTTCCAAACACTTTTGCCCTTGTTTTGGACTCTAACTTGTATGATTTGAATGGAACTAACCCGGACTGACGCTGTTTTCAGCAGAATTGCCATGATGTTGTTTTATGTGCAGAAAATAAAAGTTCTCGGAATGACCTAAAACTCCACGGAACATCTTATAAAAAACAATAAAAAATCCTCGCCAAAGATGAAGACCAGGGGGCCCACACCCTGTTCACGAGGGTGGGGGCGCCCCCCCTAGGGTGCGCCCCCTACCTCGTGGGCCCCCTGGTGGCCCTCCGACGCCAACTCCAACTCCATATATTGGCTTTCGGGGAGAAAAAAATCAGAGAGAAGAAATCACCGCGTTTTACCATAAGGAGCCGCCGCCAAGCCCTAATCTCTCTCGGGAGGGCTGATCTGGAGTCCGTTCGGGGCTCCGAAGAGGGGGATTCGTCGCCGTCGTCATCATCAACCGTCCTCCATCACCAATTTCATGATGCTCACCGCCGTGCGTGAGTAATTCCATCGTAGGCTTGCTGGACAGTGATGGGTTGGATGAGATTTATCATGTAATCGAGTAAGTTTTGTTAGGGTTTGATCCCTAGTATCCACTATGTTCTGAGATTGATGGTGCTATGACTTTGCTATGCTTAATGCTTGTCACTAGGGCCCGAGTGCCATGATTTCAGATCTGGACCTATTATGTTTTCATGAATATATGTGAGTTCTTGATCCTATCTTGCAAGTCTATAGTCACCTACTATGTGTTATGATCCGGCAACACCGAAGTGACAATAATCGGAACCACTCCCGGTGATGACCATAGTTTGAGGAGTTCATGTATTCACTATGTGCTAATGCTTTGTTCAGGTTCTCTATTAAAAGGAGGCCTTAATATCCCTTAGTTTCCAATAGGACCCCGCTGCCACGGGAGGGTAGGACAAAAGATGTCATGCAAGTTCTTTTCCATAAGCACGTATGACTATATACGGAATACATGCCTACATTTCATTGATGAATTGGAGCTAGTTCCGTGTCACCCTATGTTATGACTGTTACATGACAAACCGCATCCGGTATAATTATCCATCACCAATCCGGTGCCTACGAGTTTTCCATATACTGGTTCTCGCTTATTTACTTTTCCGTTGCTACTGTTACAATAACTACAAAATACCAAAAACATTACTTTTGCTGTCTTTACTTTTGTTACCGTTACCACCACTATCATATTACTTTGCTACTAAACACTTTGCTGCAGATACTAAGTTTCTAGGTGTGGTTGAATTGACAACTCAGCTGCTAATACTTGAGAATATTCTTTGGCTTCCCTTGTGTCGAATCAATAAATTTGGGTTGAATACTCTACCCTCGAAAACTGTTGTGATCCCCTATACTTGTGGGTTATCAAGACCTTTTTTTGGAACCGTTGCCGGGGAGCATAGCTCTATTCCTTGAGTTACTTGGGATTTATATCTGCTAGACACTATGAAGAACTTGAAAGACGATCGAACTACTATTTTGCCCTCAACTACGAGGGGAGGTAAGAAACTGCCATCTAGCTCTGCACTAGATTCTCCTTCCGTTATAAGTAAGCTTGCGACACCTAAACCTGCTACTGCTATGGACTCTGATATGTTGCATGTTATTGATGATGCCACTTCTGCTATGCATGATACTTGTGATGAAACTACTTCTATGCTTGATAATATTGTGCCTCTTGGTAAATTTCTCGATGAGCAAATTGCTAGGTCTAGAGAAAGAGAAATTATTGAATCTGAATACGATGATGAGAGTGATGATGAAAATATGCCTGCTATTCCTGAGGGTTATCTTTTTGATGTAGAATCTTCTGCAGCTATTTTTTCTTGCCAGGATAGATACGAACTTAAGAGGTTGCTAGTTAAATGGAGTAAAGAATCTCTTAGAGATAGAATGAGGCCCGACCCTGCTTTTGCTACTTCACCTATCTGTGTTCCCGATAAGGATTATTATGAATTTTATGTTGATCCAGATATAATTACTTTGGTTGAATCTGATCCTTTCTATGGCTATGAATCTGAAACTGTTGTGGCACATCTTACTAAGTTGAATGATATAGCCGCCCTGTTTACTAATGATGAGAGATCACGCTACCTTTATTTACTCAAAATATTTCCATTCTAATTAAAGGGTGATGCTAAGATATGGTTTAATTCTCTTGATCCTGGTTGTGTGCAAAGTCCCCAAGATATGATTTATTACTTCTCTGCTAAATATTTCCCTGCTCATAAGAAACAAGATGCTTTGAGGGAAATATACAACTTCGTGCAAATTGAAGAAGAGAGTCTCCCACAAGCTTGGGGGAGGCTTCTCAAGTTACTTAATGCTTTGCCTGATCATCCTCTTAAGAAACCTGAAATACTTCATATCTTTTATAATGGACTAACCGATGCTTCCAGAGATTACCTAGATAGTTGTGCTGGTTCTCTTTTCAGGGAAAGAACACCGGACAAAGCTGAAATTCTATTGAATAATATGTTGACAAATGAAAATAATTGGGCACCTCCCGAGCCACCTCCCGAGCCAGCTCCTGAGCCAATTACTGAGCCTATTCCTAAACCAACTCCGAAGAAGAGAGGCGTTCTATTTCTCAGTCCCGAAGATATGCAAGAAGCAAAGAAATCTATGAAAGAAAAAGGTATTAAAGCTGAAGATGTTAAGAATTTACCTCCTATTGAAGAAATACACGATCTTAATTTACCGTCTGTTGAAGAAGTATATGATCTCAATTCCTTATTCACTGAAGAACCTCCTGATCCCGATATCCCGACACAGGTAGTAAAGGTAAATTCTCTCTATAGATATGATAAAGCTGAAGTTCCTCCTACTAAAATTGCTAGTCAATGCTTGGATGAGTTTGAGGACTTTATGTTTAAGCAAGATGACTTTAATGCTTATTTTGGTAGACAATTAAAATAAGATTCTTATATGATTAAACGCTTGGGTGATTATATGGCTAATATTAGAGGTGAACTTAAACTTGTTAGCAAACATGCTTCTATGGTTACCACTCAAGTAAAACAAGTACTTAAAGCTCAAAAGGAAGTGCTTGATGAAATGAATAGTAAGAAAAATGATTATGCTGTTAGAGTGGCTACTAGAACTGGTACAATGACTCAGGAACCTTTGTATCCTGAAGGCCACCCTAAGAGAATCGAGCAAGATTCTCAGAGGAATAATATCGATGTAACTAGTTCTTCTAAAAGGAAGAACAAGAAAAATGATAAGACTTTGCAAACTTCTGGTGAACCTATTACTGAACCACCTGAGAATCCAAATGATATTTCCATGTCTGATGCTGAAACACAATCTGGTAATGAACATGAACCTGGTGATAATGTTAATGATAATGTTCATGATGATGCTCAACCTAGTAATGATAATGATGTAGAGATTGAACCCGCTGTTGATCTTGATAACCCACAATCAAGGAATCAGCGTTATGATAAAAGAGACTTCATTGCTAGGAAACATGGTAAAGAAAGGGAACCATGGGTTCAGAAACCCATGCCTTTTCCTCCGAAACCATCCAAGAAAAAGGATGATGAGGATTTTGAGCGTTTTGCTGAAATGATTAGAACTATCTTTTTGCGTATGCGATTAACTGATGTGCTCAAAACAAATCCTTATGCTAAGTATATGAAGGATATCATTACTAATAAAAGAAAGATACCTGAAGCTGAAATTTCCACCATGCTTGCTAATTATACTTTTAAGGGTGGAATACCAAAGAAACTTGGAGATCCCAGAGTACCTACTATACCATGCTCCATTAAGAGAAATTATGTTAAAACTGCTTTATGTGATCTTGGAGCCGGTGTTAGTGTTATGCCTCTTTCTTTATATCGTAGACTTGACTTGAATAAGTTGGCACCTACTGAAATATCTTTGCAAATGGCTGATAAATCAACTGCTATACCTGTCGGTATTTGTGAGGATGTGCCTGTTGTGGTTGAAAATGTTACTATTTTAACGGACTTTGTTATTCTTGATATTCCTGAGGATGATAGTATGTCTATTATTCTTGGAAGACCTTTTCTTAATACTGCAGGGGCTGTTATTAATTGCAAAAAAGGCAATGTCACTTTTCATGTTAATGGCAATGAGCACACGGTACACTTTCTGAGGAAACAACCTCAAGTTTATAGTATCAACTCTATTAGAAAAATTCCATCGATTATATTTGGAGGTTTTGAATTTCCTCTCCCTACTGTCAAGAAAAAGTATGATATTCTTATTGTTGGGGATTTTCATATCCCCGTTGAGGTAACTTAGTGCTATTCAAGATTTCTCCGGTTCCATGATTATGAGAATGAGTTTGTTAACAAGACTTGATCAACCTTGTTAGTGGATTCTTTTTGATGAGCATGGGATGGATGAAACTAGAAGCACAACCTTCTGTACCATATTTATATTTTCTGATATTTAGTAGAAATAAAGTAAAATAGTATTTTTTGTCTGTCTCCCGACTTATCCGTGCAATATAAAAGTATCCCAAAAATAAAAGTCCTCAGAATGCCATGCCAATTTAATATTATTTTTTCGGGAATATTTGAGGATTTACTGTGCAAAAATTACCGCGGGGGGAGCTGCCACCTGGCCACGAGGGTGGAGGGCGCGCCCCCTGCCTCGTGGGCCCATGGTGGCCCTCATCCACTTATCCCTGCACCCATCTTCTTCCTCTGTCTCACACAAACACGAAATACCAACTCAAGCACGAGTTCCAGCCCCCGTTGCTGTGATTTTCCATCTCCTTGGTCAAAGCACCTCTCGCAAAACTGCTTGGGGAGATTGTTCCTTGGTATGTGACTCCTCCATTGGTCCAATTAGTTTTTGTTATAGTGCTTTATTCATTGCAAATTTATGCTGCATAGGTGACCATGTTCTTGAGCTTGCATGTCAAATTTATATGGTTCCAAGTAGTTTTATTGCTTGATATAGGCTCTAGGCACTTGTGGGAGTTGTTGCTATCAATTTTATTGAAGTTGGTTCACTTTTATTTGAAGTTACTAAAAATTTCAGATTGTTTCAGAAATAATGAAGAGACTTTTGAGGGGCTCGTCGAGCCGAAGCTCGAAGGAAAAACAAAAGGAAGAAGAACAGAAGCCCAAATTTAATTTGCCTCGCACCATGGAGGTCCGGCTGTGTGAATGGCCTTCCGATGACTTCTTGACGAGAGTCGGGATTTATGAGGATTTCTATTTATTGATTGAGAATGCTGGCCTCACCGACTTCCTGTGCGACCAACGTCATCAGTATCTCTTACTCACAAATACTTTTGTGCAAAACTTCTACTTTTTCCCTAAGAAATCACCTCCATCAGTAGAGTTTCATTTATATGACGTTGTTAAGAGAATGCCATTAGCTGAATTTTGTGAGGTTTGCAAAATACCCTTTGAGGGCACCTTGGATGAACCACACCGTAACGAAGTAGAAGCTTTTATTAACACCATCATGGTAGGAGAAACTAGGAAGGTTTCTGATGCAAGAATCACTAGCATACATTTTCCTATTTTATGCTACTTTGCCTTATTTGCTAGTCGTTGCTTGATTGGTCGCGGGAACTGTGGAAACCTCAGTGTTCCTGATATTAGCATTTTGTTCCATGGTTTATACCACAATAACTCTGTTAGTATGGGTGGAATTGTTGCTAGACGGTTATGTCTGAACCGTACTAAGGGCCCCATCTTTGGAGGCATTTATGCTTCACACCTAGCTGAATATTTTGAAATACCTATTAGGCATGAGGAGGAAGAGGAAACATCACTGCCACGTGCTTATTTAGATTATAAGAGCATGCTAGCACATGATTTTCTTGTTAAGAGTCGTGAAGGGGAGCTCAAATATAAATTGTACTTTGATAAACATCACCCTGAGATTATTACTTTGCCTGCTCCCTCCTTGTTTAACTTGTCTGCAGGTCCTAACATTGTTCCGTTGGCGGCCGTTCAAGCGTATCGGAATCCTGCACCTGCCTCGGAATCGGAGCCACAAGATGAGCCTCCACGACAGTCTGTTTATTCTTGGGATCCAGAGGTGGTTGCCAGCCAGTGGCAGTCAGAGTCTTCTGCATCACAGTATGACCCTAGCTTCACCTACGGAGATCCGCCAGGTTATCCCTGGCAATAGACCAACTTAGGCCAAAAGCCTAAGCTTGGGGGAGTACGTATTTCCCACCGACATTACATTCATGTTCACACACACTCATTGCTAGATGTCGGTGCTCATACTCTTTCACTATAATATCCATGCTAATTTATTTTCTTTTTCCTGCCTTCTTCTTGTGTGTTTAATAAACCTTAAGAAAAACAAAAACAAATAGTAGTAGTTTATTTCCTTGCTGTAGTAATTAAAAGAAAAAACCCAAAAATATTTCCCGTTCTTCTTTTGTTTGTTGGGCGCTTTCCCGTGTAAATAGTTTTTATTTTCTTTTCTTTCTTTTGGGGGTCAAGAAGACCATATTGAAAATGCTTAGTGGCTCATATATGCATGAATGATTATTTTAACTTAGAGCCCATATTACTTGTCTTCTCTCTTGAGTTGAATGCTTGCAGATTCCAGCTTAGTCCAATGCACGTGCACTCTTATTATTATACACTTCGTTCGGTCGTGCAAGTGAAAGGCAATAATGATGATTTATGATGGACTTATTGGGATGAGAAAGGCTGGTATGAACTCGACCTCTCTTGTTTTTGTAAATATGATGATTCATCGTTCCTGAGTTAGCTATTATGAAGTAAACATATTTGCAATGACATTTAGAGATTATAGTTGCTTGTGCCATGCTTGATTAGCTATGAGTTATAATGGTTTACCTTGCGTGCCAACATGCTATTAGAATGATTATGATGTGGTATGGTATCCTCCTTTAAATGAATTGAGTGACTAGACTTGGCACATGTTCACGCATGTAGTTGAATCAAATCAACATAGCCTTCATGATATTTATGTTCATGGTAGATTATATCCTACTCATGCTTGTATTCGGTGTAAATTAATTTTAATGTATGTTTACGACTATTGTCGCTCTCTCAGTTGGTCGCTTCCCAGTCTTTTGCTAGCCTTCACCTGTACTAAGCGGGAATACTGCTTGTGCATCCAAACTCCTTAAACCCCAAAGTTGTTCCATATGAGTCCACTATACCTACATATATGCGGTATCTACCTGCCGTTCCAAGTAAATTTGTATGTGCCAAACTCCAAACCTTCAAATGAAATTCTGTTTTGTATGCTCGAGCAGCTCATGTTTCAACTAGGGCTGCCCTTATCTTCCATGTTAGGCGGTTATTCTCAAGAGGAGTGGACTCCGCTCCTCATTCACGAGAAAAATGGCTTGTCTCCGGGATGCCCAGTCCCATGCTTTATGCAAACTAAATCAAAATAAGCAAACAAAACCCCCCTGGGACCCGTTGAATGTTGGAGGCACTCGTTGTTTTGAGCAAGCCATGGATTGATGCTTGTGGAGGAGGGGGAGTATAAACTTTACCATTCTGTTTGGGAACTGCCTATAATTTGTTTAGCCTGGAAGATATCGTCATCTCATAGTTGTTGCGTTGACAGCAAAAGTATGCCGCTCAAAATGTTATTCAATCTCTATTTCAAAATCGAGCTCTCGCACCTCTACAAATCCCTGCTTCCCTCTGCGAAGGGCCTATCTATTTACTTTTATGTTGAGTCATCATCCTTCTTATTAAAAAGCACCCGCTGGAGAGCACACTGTTGTTTGCATTAATTATAATTGGTTTATATTGGGTATGACTTGACTCGATCTCTTTTACCATGAATTACAATGTTTAGTCAGTCTGAGGGAGTTCCAGACTAGGGGGTGTCCGGATAGCCGAACTATCATCATCGGCTGGACTCCAAGACTATGAAGATACAAGATTGAAGACTTCGTCCCGTGTCCGGATGGGACTTTCCTTGGCGTGGAAGGCAAGCTTGGCGATACAGATATGTAGATTTCCTACCATTGTAACCGACTCTGTGTAACCCTAGCCCTCTCCGGTGTCTATATAAACCGGATGTCTTTAGTCCATAGGACGAACAACAATCATACCATAGGCTAGCTTCTAGGGTTTAGCCTCCTTGATCTCGTGGTAGATCCACTCTTGTAACACACATCATCAATATTAATCAAGCAGGACGTAGGGTTTTACCTCCATCAAGAGGGCCCGAACCTGGGTAAAACATCGTGTCCCTTGTCTCCTGTTACCATCCGCCTAGACGCACAGTTCGGGACCCCCTACCCGAGATCCGCCAATTTTGACACCGACATTGGTGCTTTCATTGAGAGTTCCTCTGTGCCGTCACCGATAGGCTCGATGGCTTCTTCGATCATCATCAACGACGCAGTCCAGGGTGAGACCTTCCTCCCCGGACAGATCTTCATATTCGGCGGCTTCGCACTGCGGGCCAATTCGCTTGGCCAACTGGAGTAGATCAAAAGCTACGCCCCTGGCCGTTAGGTCAGATTTGGAAGTTTGAACTTCACGGCTGACATCCGCGGGGACCTGATCCTCAATGGATTCGAGCCACAGCCGAGCGTGCCGCACTGTCACGGCGAGCATGATTTAGCTCTGCAGCCGGACAGTACCCTGGAGGCCGCACTCGAAACCGCTCCGATCTTCAATTCGGAGCCGGCTGCGCAGATCGAGGACGGATGCCTAGACACCGCCTCGGGGGCTGCAACCTCTACGGCGATAGAGCCGAACACTGACCTTGTCCCTCATAAAGCTCATGACTCTGAGGTGCCGGACTCCTCGCCGGACTCCGAACCTCCTGCGCCCTTCCCGATCGAATCCGATTGGGCGCCGATCATGGAGTTCACCGCAGCGGACATCTTTCAACACTCACCTTTTGGCGACATCTTGAGTTCGCTAAAGTATCTCTCGTTATCAGGAGAGCCCTGGCCGGACTACGGTCAGGACGGTAGGGATGCGAACGACAAAGAAATTCAAAGCCCACCCACCACCCACTTGGTAGCCGCTGTCGACGATCTAACCGACATGCTAGACTACGACTCCGAAGACATCGACGGTATGGACGACGATGCCGGAGACGACCAAGAACCAGCGCCTACTGGGCACTGGAAAGCCACCCCAACTCACGACGTATGCATGGTGGATACACCAAAGGGAAGCGACAATGAGGAAAAACGGGATGTGGCGAAGGACAACTCCCCCAACAAACAACCAAAACGGCGACGCAAGCGCCGCCCGAAGACCGGCCTCGATAAAAACGGCACCCATACGGACCCGACCCTAGAGCAGGGCAAAGCAGTGGACGACGCACATGCCACCAAGCAGCCATCCGAACATGATGAACTGGACAAGCAACCCATCCCCGGCGAAGACGATCTCACATCACCGGAGCATACGAACCTTCATAAAAGGCTCGTCGCCACTGCAAGGAGCTTGAAGAAGCAAAGGCGGAAGCTCAAAATAGCGGAGGACGCACTCAGAATGAGATGGAGCAAAGTACTCAACACCGCAAACAAATATGGCACTAGTCACCAGACAAAGAGCTACCCGAAGCGCAAGCTGTTGCCCGAATTCGATGAGGAGGCCTTAGAGCTCCCGCAGTCAAAAAAGAAAGAAGCCGCCTGGCCGGATAGACGACCAGATGACAGGCCAAGAGCAACAAGAGGCGCCGCACACAAGCCGACACACGATCAGCATACAGATCCTCGGAAAAAGGATGACCCAGCCAGGTCTATCTATGGGCCAAAAAAGAAGACTCCAGGAAGCAACATAACCCGCCGAGCATTTGAAGACAACGGCACACCCAAATACAGGGGCGCCGCACACCCACTATGTTTCACCGACGAGGTACTGGATCATGGATTTCCAGCGGGATTCAAACCCGTAAACATAGAGGCATACGACGGAACAACAGACCCCGGAGTCTGGATTGAGGATTATATCCTACACATACATATGGCAAGAGGAGACGATCTCCATGCCATAAAATACCTACCCCTCAAGCTCAAAGGGCCAGCTCGGCATTGGCTTAAAAGCCTCCCAGAAAATACCATTGGAAGTTGGGAAGAGCTTGAGGATGCGTTTCGAGCAAATTTTCAGGGGACTTATGTCCGGCCTCCGGATGCAGACGATTTAAGTCACATAACTCAACAGCCCGGAGAGTCAGCACGCAAATTCTGGAACAGGTTCCTCACTAAAAAGAACCAAATAGTCGACTGTCCGGACGCTGAAGCCTTAGCAGCCTTTAAACACAACGTCCGAGATGAATGGCTCGCCAGACACCTCGGCCAGGAAAAAACAAGAACAATGGCCGCACTAACAAGCCTCATGACCCGCTTTTGCGCGGGGGAAGACAGCTGGCTGGCTAGATGCAGCACCAGCGACCCGAGTACATCCGAAATCAGGGATGGAAATGGGAAATCACGACGCAGAAAAAATCAGCGTCGAAATAAGGAAAATGGCCCAAATAGTACGGCGGTCAACGCCGGATTCAAAAGCTCTCGGCCGAACAACAAAACACTGCCCCTAAAGGACAACAGTGATGAGCTATCCAACCTAAACAAGATTCTGGATAGACTGTGTCAAATACATGGTACCTCCGGGAAGCCTGCAAACCATACCCACAGAGACTGTTGGGTCTTCAAGCAGTCCGGCCGACTTAACGCCGAACACAAGGGGCTCGACACGCCAAGTGAAAGTGACGAAACCCAAAAGCAGCACTCCGGAAAACAAAAGGCCTTCCCACTAGAAGTCAAAACAGTGAACTCACTTCATGTGATAACACACAGCGCGGCACCTGCCATACCAGGAGACCGTCCGCAGACTGGGGATAGAACCTACCAAAATTTGCTATAGCAGCACTTCCTTCAAAGGAGTGACGCCAGGCCTTTAAGCCAATTATACAGGCTCTATACCACTACAGGTTGTGTTCGGTTCATCCGACAACCTCCGTCGCGAAAAGCTCACTATCCATCGCCCCATTTAGCAGTAGCCCTTAAGCACTACTGGGGCACGAAGCTTTCGCCCGCTTTAATGCAATACCACATTACGTGTCTCTTACGCTTAAAAATGCCCGGTCCACGTGGCATAATCTCAAAACTCCAAGTGTCCCTCGACCACGGAGAATGTGCGGCTGCCTCGACAGCCACACACTCATCAGGTCAAAGCCCCTAAAAACAGGTCATTTAGACCTCGGACATGGTTAGATGAGTCCGGCGTAACTTAACAAGGGGCTTCCCAGCCGCATCCCCCCTTTTTATAAGGGGCCGCGCGCATAAATGATGCAAGCCAATAAAGCTCAACTTTCTTCATCTTCAAAATTATACTTTATTTTAATACAACTTTTGCACGATATTTCTTAGAAACTAAGTCCTTCTCTTTTACAGATGAAGCACGTGCTACACCCGTCCAGGATACAACACAACGGAGACACAGGCGCAGACGTGCAGTAGGGACCCGTTGCAAGGATTCTTTTCAGATTAAGACCCTGCGTAAACCTTTCTCACTGTCTCTTGTTGATACACATCCCCCGGTTTCCTACCATAGCCGAGGAGGAGGCTAGCGTTTTGGCATCGGCCGCGTCAGAAGTTCCCGCCTGTACCTGGACACTAGGGGCTTAGGGCATTGTTCTGCCCAGTATTATAAAGACTGAACACCTCAGGGAGTGTTCGGCGTCTCGAGTTAGGCCTTATATGCATCAGCTCCGAATCATGTCTTTGGTCAAATGTTGGGTTTGCCCGGCTCCTGTGTTTTGCTTCCTTACGTTCCGTATCATTGGCTAATGCGGCACCAGGAGAACTACTACGATTGTGCCCCGGTTCGGCCGGGCAAGCATCTCAATAGAGAAAGCCGAAAACTGACTGTCATTATATAGCGAGAGACTGGTTAACCACTCGATCGACCATTGGAATGTTTAGAATTCCTCCGCTTTGACGAAGGGCCGCTTCCCGGTCAGGCACATACGCGTCCCGAGTTCGGAGAAGAGCGGTGCCACCAGGGGCTATATAGTAGCCCCACATTCGAGCTCCTATGGCTAAGTGAAAGATATAAAGCATTATAGTCCGGTTGCCTAGTTTGCTACGCTATCACCTCCTTAAAAGGACCAAGACGTTGGATTAAGTGTGAAAAAGCGCTTTTCTTTTTGCAAACACCCCCGCACCATGTGCGTGGGGGCTGAAGCCAAAGACTGCCATCTTTCAGATTATACATACATATACGGCCGCATAGGAGATAGTTCAATACTTGAACGCACAAGTATAAAAAGCTATTGCATTATAAACATGATCTCAGAAATCATAAATGGCATTCAAACATAACATCTTTCGAGCACTGCGACTCTATTAAACGAGCGCCCTGCAGGACTTCCTCAAAATAGTGCTCGGTGGGGAATCGGCTTTTGTCCGAACCCCGGGATGCAACAGCGGTGGCATCCATCTCCGCCCAGTATGTTTTACCACGGGCGAGAGCCATCCGTGCACCTTCTATGCATGCCGACCGCTTCATCGCCTCAATACGCGGCACCGCCCCAAGGAATTGCTGCAACAAGCCAAAATAACTCTTCGGCTTGGGCCTTTTCGGCCACAGATGAGTGACCACGTCCGTCATGGCAAGTCCAGACAATCTATTCAGCTCAGCCCACTCAACCAACCGATCACTCAACGGAAGTGGACGCTCCGGACTATGGAATTGAGACCCGAACAACTCTTCCATTTCGTGATCCTTCTGGCTTTGGAAGTGCACGACTGCGTCCGCGGCACTCGCTGCTAAGTCCAGATAAGGATCCTCCGCACCGTACAACCGACTCAGCTGAGCATACTTCGGATCCATGAACTTCCTACGTAGCATAAAGGGCTTTCTAGCCACAATGTCTCCGATCTGACGCAGTTCCTCCTTCATAGCCCGCATCGCACTACGGGCATCCTTGGCTTCGGCGTCGGCCTTCTTCAGGTCCTCTCGCTCCACTCGGCGCTCTCTTTCAAGAACCTCCTGGCGGTCAGTAGCAAATTTTGATTTCGCGGCCATTCCGGCCATCTCCTCCCTGCTTCGGCACTGAGCAGCCTTCTCGGCTTCTAGCTCTTCCATTGCCTTCGAGGCAGCGGCCTCGCTTTTTCTGGCTTGCTCCTTGGCCCGAGCGAGTTCTGCTCGAAGGTCTTCCACAGCAGCAGCGCCATCTGCATCAAGCATACAAATTGTAAGGAATGGGCGTCAGCTCCCTTACTAGGCGACTGCGGAGCAACCACATACCTTGTGACTCATCAAGTCGTTTATTGACCAGCGAGATGTCCGCATCTGCAGCGTCGAGTTGCCTCTTCAGCTCGGCGACTCCATCAGTCCGGCTGGCCACCGAACGTTCCGCCACCTGCATAGGAAAGGCGACAATTAATAATTGAGATTATGATCCTAGGCACGCTGTCGCTTTCGACAGCATACCAAGTCTCAGGGGCTACTATCTATACAGGGCGCACTTTATGTGCAAAACTGTCAAAAGGTATGTCATTTTTTGCGTACCTCAAACCCCGTCAGTAAACTTCCGACGGCCTCATACAACCTGCTTTCGGTGGACGAGATCCTCTCAATCACATTACCCATTAATGTGCGATGATCTTCTGAGATAAACACCCTCTTGAGCAAATCCTGCAGCTCCACCGGCCGTACTCCAACGGGTGCCGAACTCTCCGGCCCCGCCGGACTCGGGGAGACCCTCCGTGACGACACCTCAGGGTCGCCTGCCCCGCACGACGGGGAGGAAGATGGAGGCGTTTCGCTCTCCATCATCTCCAGACGAAGGTCTCCCGACGATGAGCTGTGCTGAGATGGGCTGAGATCCGAACTACAAGGTGAAAACTTCGGTTACCTTTAGACATTAAGCAGGGGTGTCTACTATTACAAAATCCCCCCTTTTTTACTTACGGCTCGCTAGAGGGCTGATTCCTCCGAGGAGACAGTACGGCCGGGGCTCTTCCCGGCACAGGACCTTCCGGTATAGATTTTTTTCCCCGCTTTGAGGCCTTGGCCTCCGGGTCTTCGGAAGCGGTCCTCTTCTCCCCCTGGAAGGAGGGACTCTCGATTCCTCCCTTACTAAAAGCCTCCTTGGCAGAGGTGGTAGTTTCCCTGTGCCCCCCTTCACCCTCCTTCGAAGGTGCAACCTCCAACATTTTGATTAACACGGGATCCTGCGTGGTCTCAGGGAGGGGGCCGGACACCGTATCAGTTTTGCTTGCGCTATCCACTCCTGTCCAGGGATAGCTGTTAAAAGGCAAACCCACGATAAATAAATGGACGGTGTGTCCGGACACAGGGCTACTTACTTGAGTATCCGGGCGATTGCACCTTAGGCCAGCATCCTCGGTCAATTCCGGACGCATCTCTTGCGATCCGAAGAACGGATTGTACATCTCCGCGGGTGTCAAACCCATGAAGTGTTGAAGAGCTCGTGGCCCCTCCGGATTAAATTCCCACAGGCGGAGGGGGCGACGTTTGCAGGGCAGTAGGCGCCGGATCAACATAACCTGTACGACTGCGACCAGATTGATCTCCCTTTCTTGGAGGCCTCGAATCTGGTCCTGCAACAGGGGTACGTCTTTGGGCGTCCCCCAGTCACGCCCCTTGTTAACCCATGATGTCAGCTGTTGTGGAGGGCCCGAGTGAAAGACGGGTGGCGGCCTCTGCCTGCTGCCCCTGGGAGCGGTGATATAGAACCACTCCTGTTGCCACAAGCCGAGCTCCTCCTGAAAAGAGCCCTCGGGCCATGGAGCTTCGGCCCTATTGCTTATAACCGCCCCGCCGCACTCTGCCTGACGCCCCTCAATCATCTTCGGCTCCACGTTGAAGGTTTTGAGCCACAAGCCGAAGTGAGGGGTAGTGCGGAGGAATGCTTGGCAGACGACAATGAATGCTGAGATATGGAGGATGGACTCCGGAGCCAAGTCGTGGAATTCCAGCCCATAGTAAAACATGAGCCCCCTCACGAAGGGATCCGTCGGGAAGCCTAAACCCCGATGGAGGTCAGACACGAACACGACGCTCTCGCCAGGATCGGGAGTAGGGATAACTTGCCCTCGGGCAGGCAGCCAAGCTCTCGAAAAGAAAGGATCAAACTAAACTTTTATCATCTAAAGCAGAAAATAACTATGGATCGAACTAAGAAAAGTAAAGGCAAAAGGTAATGGAGGTGATACGATACCGGGGCACCTCCCCCAAGCTTGGCGAAAGCCAAGGGGAGTGCCCATACCCGATACTCAATTTTCTTTCGGTGATGAAGAAGGTGGTGGTGGTGGTGATGAAGTGGTAACGATCTTGTCCTTTTTCTCTAGATTGTTTCGAAGGTAGAAATTATCTATCCTCAACTCATCATTGTCCTCCTCGAGCTTTAGTATCCTCTTGCATGATGCTTCCATGCTTTCCTTCAGGAAGCGAGGAGGGACTGGTTCATCTTCATCTTCTTCATCAGAAAACCATATGTCGGGATAGGTGTCCTTGAAGATATTTTTATCTAAAGGTTGATAAGAAACTGGGCTCTCCTTCTCGGAATCTTGAGATGACATAATTTCAGATCTGTTGGGAAAACAGCAAGAAAATAAAACAGGAGATTTCTCTGCGATACAGAGGTCAACAGGTTCGGGGGGTATATAAAGATTTTTTTCTTGGGAAACAAGCAAAATGGAAGAAAAACGGAGTCTGAAAGGTACCCGAGGTGGGCACAACCTACCTGGGCGCGCGTGGCTGGCAAGCCAGGCGCGCCTTGTTGTCTTGTGCCCACCAGGGTCACCTTCCTAGTAGTTTCTTATTTTCCTAATTTTTTGAAATATTCCAAAACTGACAAAAAAATTGCGGATTTTTCGGAGTCCGTTTACTTACCGTATCACGTACCTCCTCTTTTTCATGATTCTAGAGTTTTCCGGAAGGTTTCTTTTATGTGCTCTTATAGTGTCATAGTTAGGATAATATTGCTTTCAACATTAATGGGCGTACCTGAGATATAATGTTTTAATCATTGCCCATTAACAACTTCCGGGTTAGTACCTTCAGCATTATTTATTTTGATAGCTCCAGATCGATAAACCTTCTCGATAACATAGGGTCCTTCCCATTTGGAGAGGAGTTTTCCTGCAAAGAATCTGAAACAAGAGTTGTACAAAAGAACATATTCTCCAACCTTCAACTCATGCTTTTGGATTCTTTTATCATGCCATCTTTTAGCTTTTTCTTTAAATAACTTGGCATTTTCATAAGCTTGGGTTCTCCATTCATCTAATGAGCTAATATCAAATAACCTCTTTTCACCAGCAAGTTTGAAATCATAGTTGAGTTATTTAATTGTCCAATATGCTTTGTGTTCTAACTCAAGAGGCAAATGACAAGCTTTTCCATAAACCATTTTATAGGGAGACATACCCATAGGATTTTTATATGTTATTCTATAAGCCCAAAGTGCATCATCTAGTTTCTTAGACCAATTCTTCCGGGACCTATTGACAGTCTTTTGTAGGATTAGTTTTATTTCTCTATTGCTAAGTTCAACTTGACCACTAGATTGAGGATGGTAGGGTGATGCAATTCTATGGTTAACATCATACTTGGCAAGCATTTTACAGAAAGCACCATGAATAAAGTGTAAACCACCATCAGTCATTATATATCTAGTGACTCCAAACCTTGGGAAAATAACTTCCTTAAGCATTTTAATAGAGGTATTGTGATCATCACTACTAGTTGGAATAGCTTCTACCCACTTAGTAACATTCAACAGCAACCAAAATATGAGTATACCCATTATAGGAAGGAAAAGGTCCCATGAAATCAAATCCCCAAACATCAAATGGTTCAACATCAAGTAAATAATTCATAGGCATTTCTTGACCCTTACCGATATTACCTATTCTTTGGCATTCATCACAAGATAAGACAAACTTACGGGCATCCTTGAAGAGAGTAGGCCAATAAAACCTAGATTGCAATACCTTATGAGCGGTTTTCTGTCTCCCGCATGATGTTGAAAGGATCAATATGGTTGACTAGATGGGAGGTGACTAGGCAACTAATTTTTTTTAGCTTTCCTTGACCAAATTAAACTTAGCATCAAAGTAGGTTGTCTAGATGTGCAACTAGGTGAGCAATCTATATGATGCAACAACGACAAGCACAGAAGCAAGCACGGGATACAACACAAAGAAAGCTTGCACAAGTAAAGGTAAGAGATAACCAAGAGTGGAGCCGGTGGATACGAGGATGTGTTACCGAAGTTCCTTCCCTCTGAGAGGAAGTACGTCTCCGTTGGAGTTGTGTGGAGGCACAATGCTACCCAAGAAGCCACTAGGGCCACTGTATTCTCCTCATGCCCTCACACAATGTGAGGTGCCGTGATTCCACTATTGGTGCCCTTGAAGGCGGCGAGCGAAGCTTTACAAACAAGGTTGGGGCAATCTCCACAACTTAATTGGAGGCTCCCAACGACACCATGAAGTTTCACCACAATGGAATATGGATCTGAGGTGACCTCAACCGTCTAGGGTGCTCAAACACCCAAGAGTAACAAGATCTGCAAAAGATTAGTGGGGGGAATCAAATTTCTCTTGGTGGATGTGTAGATCAGGGCCTTCTCAACCAATCCCTAGAAAATTAACAAGTTTGATTGGCTAGGGAGAGAGGTTTTCCAGCGATAGTAAAAAATTATTATCACGATGGAAGCGGTAGTACCGTGCCGTGGGCGCAGCTGCGGAAGCACATGAGCCACCCATCTCCAGCGGTAGTACCGTGGCTTGCCATGGTAGTACCACAAACCCAATGAAGTGCACGTTTCAACAAAGAACAGAAAAAAAAACCTTTGCAAGCAAACTTCAAGCAACCGGACACGCAAACAAGCACACACGAGGCAACACAAACACGACTCAAAAGAAGGCAAAAGGCAACGAGGACCAAACACGAACCAAAACCTCTCAAAGAGAGAGGGCGGTGGCCGGATCCACCTATGTTTGAGTCAATTGGTATGGCACCACGAAGAATTATCCTTGGGCCCATGACCAAAACTCGTCTTTGAAGCACAAGTACCATAAAAAATGGCTAATGTGAAAGAGTTGATCAATTTATGCATAATGGGGGGGGGGGAGAGTTCAATGGGAGAACAACACTCCCCCTATGTACATGCCTACACCTAAACAAGACATCAAGATGAGTATGGTGGGGTGTGCAAAGGTTCAAGCCACATTGCTCAAATCAATGATATTTAGCTCATGCCTTAACTCGCGAAATCTTGCTTCATCCAAGGGATTCGTGAAAATATCTGCAAGGTTATTATGAGTGTTGACATAGTTGAGCTTGATCTCCCCTCGCCTAATGTGATCCCGGGTGAAGTGATACCAAATCTCAATATGCTTCGTCTTGAAGTGTTGCACTGGGTTGTGAGAAATCTTGATGGCACTTTCATTGTCACACCAAATAGGAACTTTGTCACAAATGACACCGTAATTCTTTAAAGTTTGCCTCATCCATAGAAGTTGAGCACAACAACTACCGATGGCCACATACTCTACTTCGATGGATGAGAGAGACACACAATTTTGCTTCTTAGAAGACCAACTCACCAAAGAGCAACCAAGAAATTGGCACCCTCTAGAAGTTGACTTCCTATCCACTTTGCCTCCCGCCCAATCCGAGTCCGAAAAGACCACAAGGTTGAAGTTAGCTCCGCTTGGGTACAATAAGCCAAAGTTTGGGGTATGAGCCAAATATCAAAAGATTTGCTTGACCGCCACATAGTGGCTTTCCTTAGGTGTGGCTTGAAACCATGCACAAATTCCCACACTCAACATGATATCCGGTCTAGATGCACAAAGGTAAAGCAAGGAGCCAATCATGGAACGATATACCTTTTGATCCACCGCTTTACCATTGGGATCAATGTCAAGTTGGCATTTGACGGGCATTGGAGTGGAAGCTGGCTTGACAGCACTTAGCTTGAATCTCTTGAGCATGTATTGAGTGCATTTTGCTTGGTTGATGAAGGTTCCTTCTCTTCTTTGTTTTATTTCGAACCCGAGAAAGAACTTCAACTCTCCTATCATGGACATCTTGAATTTCGAGGTCATGAGAGTGGCAAACTATTCATTGAAAGCTTTGTTAGGAGAACCAAAGATAATATCATCAACATATAGTTGGCATACAAACAACTCCCCTTTGACCTTCTTAGTAAAAAGAGTGGGGTCAATTTTCCCAATTTCAAATCCACGATCTTGCAACAACTTGGTAAGGTTCTCATACCATGCAATAGGGGCTTGTTTAAGGCCATAGAGTGACTTATCAAGTTGGTACACATGATTGGGGAACTTGGGATCCTAAAACCCCTTGGGTTGTTTGACATACACCAACTCATTAATAGAAACATTAAGAAAAGCACTCTTCACATCCATTTGTTGCAACTTGAAGTTATAATGATAAGCATAAGCAATCAACAAACGAATAGATTCAAGGTGGGCAACGGGAGCAAAGGTTTCACCGTAGTCGATAAGCTCGACTTGGGAGTAGCCTTGTGGAACGTCCATTTTGCATCATGCTTTTATATCAATATTTATTGCATTATGGGATGTTATTACACATTATACCTCAATACTTATGGCTATTCTCTCTTATTTTACAAGGTTTACCATGAATAGGGGGAATGCCGGCAGCTGGAATTCTGGCTGGAAAAGGAGCAAATATTGGAAACCTATTCTGCACAGCTCCAAAAATCCTGAAACTCCACAGAAGTTAGTTTTGGAATTAATAAAAATTATTGAGCGAAGAAAACACCAGAGGGAGCCCACACCCTAGCCAGGAGGGTGGGGGGCGCGCCCACCCCTACTAGGCGCGCCCCTATATCCTGGGCCCCCTGGTGGCCCTCCGGTGACCATCTTCTGCTATATGAAGGCTTTTACCCTGGAAAAAATCAGAGGCAAGCTTATGGGACGAAACTCCGCCGCCACGAGGCGAAACCTTGACGGAACCAATCCAGGGCTCCGGCAGAGCTGTTCTGCCGGGGAAACTTGCCTCCGGGAGGGGGAAATCATCACCATCGTCATCACCGACGATCCTCTCATAAGGAGGGGGTGAATCTCCATCAACATCTTCACCAGCACCATCTCCTGTCAAAACCCTAGTTCATCTCTTGTATCCAATCTTGTATCAAAACCACAAATTGGTACCTGTGGGTTGCTAGTAGTGTTGATTACTCCTTGTAGTTGATGCTAATTGGTTTACTTGGTGGAAGATCATACGTTCAGATACTTAATGCATATTATTACTCCTCCAATTATGAACATGAATATGCTTTGTGAGTAATTACGTTTGTTCCTGAGGACATGGGTGAAGTCTTGCTATTAGTAGTCATGTGAATTTGGTATTCGTTTGATATTTTGATGAGATGTATGTTGTCTTTCCTCTAGTAGTCTTATGTGAACGTTGACTACATGACACTTCACCATTGTTTGGGCCTAGAGGAAGGCATTGGGAAGTAATAAGTAGATGATGGGTTGCTAGAGTGACAGAAGCTTAGACCCTAGTTTACGCGTTGCTTCGTAAGGGGCTGATTTGGATCCATATGTCTAATGCTGTGGTTAGGTTTACCTTAATACTTCTTTTGTAGTTGCGGATGCTTGCAATAGGGGTTAATCATAAGTGGGATGCTTGTCCCAGTAAGGGCAGAACCCAAGCACCGATCCACCCACATATCAAATTATCAAAGTACCGAACGCGAAATATATGAGCGTGATGAAAACTAGCTTGATGATAATTCCCATGTGTCCTCAGGAGCTCTTTTCTCATTATAAGAAATTGTCCAGGCTTGTCCTTTGCTACAAAAAGGATTGGGCCACCTTGCTGCACTTTATTTACTTTCATTGCTTGTTACCCGTTACAATTTATCTTATCACAAAACTATCTGTTACCTATAATTTCAGTGCTTGCAGAGAAAACCTTACTGAAAACCACTTGTCATTTCCTTCCGCTCCTCATTGGGTTTGACACTCTTAATTATCAAAAGGACTACGATAGATCCCCTATACTTGTGGGTCATCAAGACTCTTTTCTGGCGTCGTTGCCGAGGAGTGAAGCGCCTTTGGTGAGTGGAACTTGGTAAGGAAACATTTATATATAGTGTGCTGAAATTTTCTGTCACTTGTTATTATGGAAACTAATCCTTTGAGGGGCTTGTTCGGGGTATCTTCACCCCGACCAGAAGAGAAAGGAGTTGCTCCTCAAACTACTGAACCTACTGAAAATATTTAATTTGAGATTCCTTCGGGTATGATAGAGAAACTGCTAGCTAATCCCTTTGCAGGAGATGGAACATTGCATCCCGATTTACACCTTATCTTTGTGAATGAAGTTTGTGGATTATTTAAGCTTGCAGGTATTCCCGATGATGTTGTCAAAAGTAAGGTCTTCCCTTTATCTTTGAAGGGAGATGCATTGACATGGTATAGGCTATGTGATGATACGAGATCTTGGAATTATAAACGATTGAAGTTGGAATTTCACCAGAAGTTCTATCCAATGCATCTTGTTCATCATGATCGTAATTACATATATAATTTCTGGACTCGCAAAGGAGAAAGCATCGGTCAAGCTTGGGGGAGGCTTAAGTCAATGTTTTATTCATGCCCCAATCATGAGCTCTCCAGAGAAATGATTATTCAAAAAATTTATGCTCGGCTTTCTCCCAATGATCGCAACATGCTCGATACTTCCTGTGATGGTTCTTATATGCTGAAGACTATTGAATTCAAGTGGGACTTATTGGAAAGAATTAAACGCAACTCTGAAGATTGGGGTTCCGACGATGGTAAGGAGTCAGGTATAACACCTAAGTTTGATTGTGTTAAATCTTTTATGGATACCGATGCTTTTCGTGGATTTAGCGCTAAGTATGGACTTGACTCTGAGATAGTAGATGCTTTTTGTGAATCTTTTGCTACTCACGTTGATCTCCCTAAGGAGAAGTGGTTTAAATATTATCCTCCTATTGAAGTAAAAGTAGTTGCACCTATTACAGTTGAAGAAAGGACTGTCACTTATAGTGATCCTATTGTTCCTACTACTTATGTTGAGAAACCTCCTTTTCCTGTTAGGATAAAGGATCATGCTAAAACTTCGACTGTTGTTTGTAAGAGTAATACTAGGACTTATACACCTCCTGAGCAAATCAAAGTTGAACCTAGTATTGCTATGGTTAAAGATCTCTTGTATGATGATTTAGATGGGCATGTTATTTATTTCTGTGGTGAGACTGCTAATATTGTTAGACCAGATGCTAAGATACATAGACCTGTTGTAGGCATGCCTGTTATTTCTGTTAAAATAGCAGATCATTGTTATCATGGCTTATGTGATATGGGTGCTAGTGCTAGTGCAATACCTTATGACTTATATAAAGAAATTATGCATGATATTGCACCCGCTGAATTGGAAGGTATTGATGTTACTATCAAGCTTGCCAATAGAGATACTATTTCACCAGTTAGGATTGTTAGAGATGTTGAAGTCTTGTGTGGGAAGGTTAAATATCCTGCTGATTTTCTTGTTCTTAGTTCCCCACAAGATGATTTTTGTCCCATTACTTTTGGTAGACCCCGTGATAAATAATCACCTAGTAAGGATGAGATTATTGGTCTTGCTTCTATTGCCGTGCCTCCTACTGATCCGTTAGAACAATATTTGCTTGACCATGAAAATGATATGTTTATGAATTGTCGGGGGTTGGGTACGACTTATGCCAATGGATGGCTTATCATGGTGGGAGCGAGTAGAACGTCGCTGGTGCCTGGAAGCGGGATAAGGCGTAGACACGTACGCTGGCAAACTTTACCCAGGTTGGGGGCTCTCCATGGAGATAATACCCCTACTCCTGCTCTGCGGGTCTCCGCATGATCACTAAGGCACTAGTGCTACAAGTCGCTCCTTGAGCTGTGTCTAGAGGTAGGAGAAGGCAAGGCTAGCTCTTCCCTGCCCTAGGTAACTGGCTACTTCTATCAGAGTTGGAACCCTTTGCATGGGTGGCTTGGGGGGTTTATATAGGCCTACCCCCCAGGGGTACAATGGTAAACCGTCTGGGTGCTGGGCCCGACTGTCAGTGTCTCCAGCCTCTGGCTTCTCCGCCGACCGTTGGGGCCCGCCGCCTGGTGGGCCACGCCGACTAGTTGGTGGCTGCTTACTGTAGCCGTGTCATTGATGTCGGGGGCTTGGTCATCTTAGTGTGGCTACAGTCCCGCCGCCTTGTGGGAGGCCACTGTAGCCACACCTGGTCTTATCAGCTTAATGGTGTGCTTGCCTCGGGGCAAGGGACAGCCGCTTGCTGGAGGCCGGCCCCTCCCGAATCCGTCTGGTTGAGCTTCCGCCGTCTTCCTCGGGGTCACTGCCTGATAGGCCCCGCCACTGGTAGGCCGTACCGACAGGCCGTCATGGGGAACAGGTCTCCGCCTGCTCGGAGCGACGTCAGGGGAGACATGGCACAGTGACCTTCATGTGGAGATCTCCCCTGTACGGAGCACTGTAGCCACGCCTGCCCCAAGCGTCGGAGACGACGTGCTTCACTGTAGCCATGCTCTGTCTTGTACTCTCGATGGGTGCTCGGCCGCACCGAAGTTGCGAGGTGGCCGCCTGCTTGATGCCGCCCTCTCCGAAGGCCGGCCGGCAGGAGCCGGTCACTCGGAGCGCCGTGGTCTTGGGTCGGCCACCCTCTGGCAGCCGGCCGCTGAACCAACCGGCACCAGAGGGCGGAGCTTCAGCTCGGGGTCCAGCTAGGTGGAGCTGGCCCATAAGTCTTGATAAATCCAGGGACTCGGGTGAGCCTACCCGTGGCCCATTACTCTGACAGTAGTCCCCGAAGCCGGTGAGGCACCGCGGTCGAGGGGCTACGAAGTCTCAACTGCTTCCTCCCTCACCTGGCTCCGGGAAGACACCGGTCCGCCATGCGGCCAGCCGACTGCTGAGGCCGGCCCCATCTAGGCGGAGTTCGCGCGGTTGGCTTTTTGAACTTCGAGGCGGGAAATAGGTGGCGTGCTTGCTAAGCTTCCTAGGCCGCCGCCCGCCACAGACGCGTCACACGGCGCACGTCAGCCTGGTCAGCCTGCCACCCCATGCCTTAGACGGGATGTGACATTGGGCCAGGCCCCCCACTATCGTGCCTCGGCAACCGGGCGGATCCGCTGCGCCAAAGGAGACGGTTGCCGTTCCTACGACCATTTATGGCGTGGTGAATGTGCACGGGAAACGGGGGTCGTGGGTACGTGGGCGCAGTTAATCCCATGACCCACGTCCCGCCCCCTTGGCTTCGTAGCCCGAGGGCTATAAGTAGGGAGGGGGGAGAGGTGCGGCAAAGCTCTCGCGCCCCCTCGCACTCTTCCTCTTCTGTTTGCTCCTCCACCGCTGCCGCTGTTGTTCTGTGCTGCCGTAGTGCCACCGCCGTCGTCCGCCGCCGATGCACTTCTCCTCTCCTCTCCGCCAGCTGGAAGCCATGGCGTGCGAGAGGGGCGGCGACTGGGATGGATCGACCGTGATTGAAGATTGCATTTCCTTCCTCCGCGACATGCGCCGGATGCCCAGCGCGGCCTTCGTCAAGGCGCGGGTGCCGCCAGAGACAGAGATTTCGCCAGCGCCGCGGGGAGACGAGCGGGTCGTCTTCCGCTCACACTTCCTCCGCGGCTTCGGCCTCCCGGTGAGCGGCTTCTTCCGCTCTTTCCTCGACTTCTACCATCTTCAGCCTCACCACCTCATGCCCAACGCCGACTCTCCTCCTTCATCACGGCGTGCGAGGGCTACATCGGCGTCCTCCCCACAATTGAGCTATGGGGAGCGTTCTTTTATGGGAAGCTCAGCACCTCCGCCAGGGAGACGGCGGCTGAGTGTGAGGGCTTCGTCGCCGTGCACCGACCGGCGAAGCGGAACGCCTTCCCCGTCATCAAGCTGACGCAGTCGGTGAAGATGTGGTAGCAGTCCTACTTCTACGTCGAGAACGTAGATCCGGCTGCCGACCTCCTCAACCTGCTAGCCTACAAGGCCGCCCCCCCACCGGGGCTCGGCCCACCTCGAGGTACATACTGAAGCCGGTGTCGGCGGACGCGGCGGCCGCCATCGGCCGACTCCGAGTGCTCCAGGAGTCGGAGGGCCTCGTGGCCTCTGACCTCCTTGGCGCCTTCGTCGAGCGCCGGGTCCTCCCGCTCCCGAGCCGCCCTCATCTGATCTTCCGGATGGGCGGACACCGTGATCCGTGCCGGCTGTGCACGAAGGGGATACCGCCTGCCGAAGTTGCACGGATGGTAAACGAGATCTTCGACTTCAAGGTGTCGGAGGAAGAGTGGCGGTACGAGAAGCGGCCGTACTCCCGCCACAATCCGCTGCCCGCTGTAAGTTTCTTCATCTTGTCCTTTGATCTGTTTTCTTCAGCTTCATTTTCTCGTCATGATGCAGCCCTTTCTTGGTTGTAGATTTACATGTCCGCGGCAGCGGCCGCCCTCCTGGGCTGGGTGATGACTTCCAGCTGGACAGGGCGGCGAGCAACTTGGACGACCATGACTTGGGGGCGGCCGCCTTGGCAGACGACGCAACAGGCGGTGGCGGCAAAGAAGACGGCAGCGGTGGAGCAGGCGGCTCCGAGGAAGGCGACGGCGTGGGGACTTGGCCCGACGACGACGAAGATGAAGACGAACCGCACCCCGCCCGGAGCTCCGCCACCACCGGCGCCGGCCCCTCTTTCGGGCCGCCCGCCCGTGGCAGCAAGTGAAAGTAGAAGCAGGGCACTGCCCTATTTGGCAGCGCCCCGAAGAAGCCCAAGAACCCGGCCGCAGCGACCAGGCGGAAGGAAGCCGCGGCCAAGGTGGCGCAGTATCAGAGGCAGCCGAAGGTGCCCGTTATGGTGTCGGCATAAGTATCTTTCCCTTGCTTCTTGTCTTCTCATCAATCTGGCGTGAGAGCCTCATAACTTGTCTTCTTATTTCTGGGCCCCGCTAACCCTCTAGAAGTCAAGCGCCGCCTCGGTCCTTAGGTCGGCAGCGACCTCCTCGACCAACCGGTGGATCGACCCGGCCGCCGACCTCCGGGAGGCGATAGAGCGGAATGCGCGGGAGGCGCGTGAGGAAGAGGCTGACCGCCTGGCCAAGGAGCAGGCGGACAAGGCCGCCGCATCTGCTGAGAGAGCGTTGGTGCAGGCCAAAGCCCAAGCCGCGGAGAAGGAGCGGCTTGCGGAGGCAATGGCCGGAGGAGCCGGCGACGACCACCCGATCCGGGAGCGGGAGGGCGGCGACATAGCTGTTGGAGATATGCTCTAGAGGCAATCATGTATGATGATATTTCCTATGTGTTTATGAATAAAGATAGTCCTTGGACATTATCAATGATGTATATCAGCAAGTACATGGCTTGTTTGTGGGACTATGCATTGTATGATGACTGTCCTAAAAGGTCCCTAGTCGAAAGGGCTGTGTGGACGCGCAGCCGACTAGACTAGCATATGACACGGTCGGTGGCTTGGTCTCACTAGCCATGGAGCATTGGATGCTAACCGGATAATATGGACTTGGAAAGGTCTGGTCGGATTCGACGTAGTCGGATCCGAGTCGAGATAAGGTCCGAGTTGGACAGACCCAACTATGAGACGCAGCGATATGTCATCTGTGAGTCTCTAGTACAACATACATTCTATATCCTAAGACCTGAGCTGACGCATGTACTCGGGATGGTGACAGACTTGCTTTGGGCCGACCAAACGCTACTCTGTGACTGGGTAGTTACAAAGGTAGGTTTCGGGTTTTGTCTAGCCCCATGCTGCGAGACATGGTCGAGCAAGATGGGATTTGCCCCTCCGATAAGGAGAGATATACTCTGGGCCCCTCGTGTGATCCGACAAGGATAAACATGGCCATGCGACAGGGATTATGAGATAATCCGGTTTGTGGTCGGTATCACTGGAACAAGAAAGAGATCAGGCTATCACAAGGATGACAGTCTCGCCTTGAGCCCGACAACATATATCGTGAGGCAAAGGGAACAGAAGTGTGACACGTTGTACAGGTTCGCCTAACCAGCTTCATAGTCTGCTTGATGGTCGGCACGCCTTGCTAGAGGCCGCTACCAATCGTGCAGGTCGGAGGTGATCCGAATTGTGACCAAGCTGACTTGAACCTAAGGGGTCGCGCGCTTAAGGGAAGGAACCTATGAGGTCGGTTCGTAGGACACTGGTCGGATGTGATCCGAACTGGACTAGGAACGTGACCGTGTAGACTTTGGGCTTTAGGGTCCGTGCGAGGCCCAAGTGTTGAGCCCGCAACGGACGCCTATATAAGGTGGAAGTGTAGCGCACTTATTTGGTTGACCGATTCGGCGTTGCAACTAGGGTTTGTATGTGTTGTGAATAGCCACCTACACTCGCCGCCGACTGTGTGAGCGGACCTAGCAGTCCGCCGCACGGTGTTCCTCCTGCACGCGCGGATACCGTTAGAGGCGGTGCACTTGCGCCGCTCCGGCGAACTTGTACGTGGGATCGGACGACCGACTGTTCGAGGGAGATCGGATGAGGAGGAGACGATCCACGTGGACGCGCTGCCCCAACTCTTCTTCCGCTGCACGGCACTGCGCTTCTAGTGGTAACAAACTGTGATCCATCTCCCGTAGCATGTTCCTGTTGTTCTGCGCGTAGGAAAATTTTAATTTGCAGTTGACGCACCCTACCGTAGAACCCAACAGTAGCCATGCCGGACCTCTTCGTGCCACCGCCCCCGCCTCCGCCGCCTCCACCAGCCAGTGAGCCACGGGACGAGCAGCCGGTAGCGCCGCTGGTTCCACCAGTCGACAACATGGTGGTGACGGACCTGATTCCTATGGTCCGCACACCCATGCGCCACCGTCTGGAGAAGGCGGCCTCAGCGTCGCGGCCGCAGGAGGTCGACGCCTCAAGCTCGTTGGTCCCCGACACCAAGGCGACCAGCGCCGCACCCGTGGGTTGGATACACGGGGGCGGGACGGGCGTCTTGAACTAGGCGTCTCTTGACGTCCAGGCCAAACTCCGGGCAGAAGCGGAGGCCCTCAAGCGCTGCAACGAGGCCTTCTTGGAGTCGCGAACCGCCATCCGCGTAAGTTATCTTTGGCTTTCTTCTTTGGATGATCCTTTTGCTTCTCACATGGGGGCGCGCAAGCGCACCCACTGGGTGTAGTTCCCAAGTTCTGGGCCGGCTGCTAAGCAGGCGGGTCGGAACTTTATCTTGCAATTTGTCGACTGTTGATTTTGTCTGATGTCTATCCCGCAGGACTATCACAATCTCTGCGCGACCGCCTACAACTCCAGGGTTCGGGAGCTGGAGGCGCAGACTGCCCATCTGGCCGAGAGCCAGAGTAAGTTTCTATCTTCCTTTCTTCGCGGGACCGCCGTGTGCGTAGCGCCGTGTATTTCGTACCCGACACACAAACCGGTAGAATGCGATTCTATGCATAACCTTGTTTTGCAGGTTTGATGTGAATAGTATGGCTCATGTGTATGTGATGCATGTGTGTAATTTATACGTGGCCTGCGTGTCATGTTTGTCAGCCGGCAGGAGCCAAAGTGCTGTCATTATATTGTATAACGACCTGCGTGTTGACTTGTGATTCTCTATGTAAAATTCATTACTAGTTGTAGTAGTTGTATAATAGAGATCAGGTTGGTGGCTTGGCGTCCCGGCGTGACAAATAATATGGAGTTCCTAGATGGTCATCGAAGTCGGAGCCGACCTGGAAGAACGTCCATGAAGGATCCATACTATTTCACAATGTGTGTTTATTTGTGATTGTTATGCTTCTTTGTTTCTATGTATGTTAGAATGGTGGAAAGATCCCTCATGAATATCAAGCGAATTGCCATCCCCGATGTTGCACCTTCGCACGTCAAGTACATCTAGTAGTGGGCTCATAAAATTGGGGTGCTGCTGGGTGTCCTTGAACAGAAGGGTTCGTGTCAGACACGGACATGCACTGCATTAGGTTAACTTGACAAGGCTATCAAAATGGTTTTGGGCCTTGTGGCAAAGAAGGTTGGGAGCCGGGGTATGAGATACCTTCCCGACCGACAGGAGTCGTGTAGAGATACGATTAGCAAGGAGTTGCTTACCGGATAGGTATGTTGGCTAGCAGTGATGCTAAAGCTCACTAGTCGCATGCGCTAGTCGGATCCTGAATCACTGAGAGTTTGCGGAGGGATGCTAACTTCAGTGGGAGTATTTCTATTTAGGCGAATTACTCTACATAAACACATTGCTTAGTGATTGCATATTTTCTGTTGTAGATCAATGGCACCACCTGCTCAACCCAACTTTGCATTGAAATCAATTCTGGAAAAGGATAAACTAAATGGAACAAACTTTACCACCTGGTATAGAAATCTGAGAATTGTTCTCAAGCATGATAAAAAGGAACATGTTCTAGAGGATCCACTTCCAGAGGAACCTGCAGATAATGCTAATGCCACAACTAAGAATGCCTAGCAGAAACTCGTTGATGAATCAACAGAGATCAGCTATCTGATGCTGGCTTGTATGGAGCCCGATTTGCAGCAGCATTTCAAAAATGTTGAGGCTTAAGATATGATCGAGAGTCTTAAGAGCATGTTTCAGACACAGGCTAGGACCGAAAGGTTCAACGTCTGGCGATCCTTGATGGATTGCAAGCATAAGGAAGGTGAACCACTAAGCCCACATGTGATCAAGATGACCGGATATGTGCAAGCTTTGGATCGTTTGGGCTTCCCGCTCTTGGATGAGCTGGCTACTGATGCTGTTCTGGGTTCTCTTCCGCCCAGCTATGGGACGTTCATCTCGAACTATCATATGCATGGCATGGACAAGAAGCTCACTGAATTGCATGGGATGCTCAAAGTGGCAGAGCAAGATATTAAGAAAGGCACGCAACAAGTGTTGATGGTGCAGAAATCGGCTAAGTTCAAGAAGAGTTGGTCCAAGAAAAAGGCTAAGGCAAAGGGCACGGAGACAGTAACCTCCGCCGCTGCACCGAAGTCTGGACCGGACTCGAAGACCATTTGCTATGATTGCAAGGAAACTGGTCACTGGAAGAGGAATTGTAGCAAGTGGCTTGTAGAGCATGGCAAGAAGGCCGGAAATGCTTCTTCAGGCAAAGGTACACTTGTTGCGTATGTTATAGACATTTACCTTGCTGACATACCTAGTAGCTCTTGGGTATTTGATACCGGATCGGTTGTTCATATTTGCAACTCGATGCAGGGGCTGGTAAGAACTAGGCGTGTGGCACAAGGGGAGATTGACATCAGGGTCGGCAACAAAGCAAGAGTTGCTACGTTGGAGGTCGGCACGATGCAGCTCCAGCTTCCTTCCGGATTCATTATGGAATTGAATAATTGTTATTACATTCCTGCACTTAGTCAGAACATTATTTCTGCCTCATGTTTGATGAGTCAAGGTTATGAATTCAATTTAAAGGACAATGGTTGTTCGATATTTTTGAATGGTATGTTCCACGGCCATGCACCCATTGTTGATGGGCTATTTATATTGAATCTAGAACAGGAACCGGTCTATAACGTGAATGTTAAGAGGCATAAGCCTAATGAGATAAATCCGACATACTTCTGGCATTGCCGGCTTGGACACATTAGTCTGGAACGCATGAAGAAGCTCCATGATGATGGGCTCCTAACTTCGTCCGACTTCGGGTCGTTCGAGACATGTGAATCATGCTTGCTCGGCAAGATGACTAAGTCTCCTTTCGCAAAGAGTTGCGAGAGGGCGTCCGAGCTGTTGGAGCTTATACACAGTGATGTGTGTGGTCCAATGAGCACAATTGCCAGAGATAGCTATTAGTACTTCGTGACTTTTACCGATGACTTGAGTAGATATGGATATATCTATTTGATGAGGCACAAGTCGGAGACTTTTGAAAAGTTCAAAGAGTTTCAGAACAAGGTTGAGAATCAGCTCGGCAAGACTATAAAGCTTCTGCAATCTGATCGTGGAGGTGAGTACATGAGCCAGGAGTTTGATGATCATCTGAAAAGTCGAGGTATAGTACCTCAGCTCACACCTCCGGGTACGCCACAGAGAAATGGCGTGTCGGAATGGAGGAATAGGACCTTGTTGGACATGGTCCGGTTTATGATGAGCAAATTGGATTTACCCTTGTCATTCTAGGGATACGCTCTAGAAACTGCAGCTTTCACACTTAACAGGGTACCATCAAAAAGCGTAGACAAGACACCACATGAGATGTGGACCGAGAAGAGTCCCAGTTTGTCTTTTCTAAAGATTTGGGGATGTGAGGCATTTGTGAAGCGACTTATGTCAGACAAGCTTACACCCAAGTCGGATAAATGCATATTCGTGGGATATCCGAGGGAAACCTTGGGATATAGCTTCTACAACCGGGAAGAGAACAAAGTGTTTGTTGCTTGGAATGGGGTTTTCCTTGAGAAAGAGTTTCTCAGTTGGGAGGCCAGTGGGAGGACGGTTCGACTCGAAGAAATTCGAGGACCACTCGGGGACGGCTCGGCTGGTGATGAGATCATACCGGAGTCAGTCAGGGAACCTGTAGTGGAAGCGGCACCGGAACCACGGAGGTTGGAAAGATTGCGCAGAGTGCGTGATGTATTGTTGCTAGAAAGCGACGAGCCGGCCACATATGCGGAAGCGATGGTGAGCCCAGATTCCGAGGCATGGCTGGAGGCCATGAGATCCAAATTAAAGTCCATGGATGAGAATCAAGTCTGGGACTTGGTTGATCCGCCGCCTGGCGTAACAGCCATTGGTTGCAAATGGGTCTTTAAGAAGAAAACCTATGTGGATGGAAATGTTCAGATCCACAAAGCTCGGCTTGTTGCTAAAGGTTATGGACAAGTTCAAGGAATTGACTACGACGAGACTTACTCGCCGGTAGCGATGCTGAAATCGACTATAGCTGCATATTTCGATTACGAGATATGGCAGATGGATGTCAAAACGGCTTTCCTTCACAGAAATTTAACCGGGGACGTGTATATGATACAGCCCGAGGGTTTTGTCGATCCGACTAGCACTAGTAAGGTATGCAAGCTCAAGAGATCCATTTATGGGTTGAAGCAAGCATCTCGGAGTTGGAACATTCGTTTTGATGAGGTTGTCATCGTTTCGGTTTCATCAAAAGCGAAGAGGACTCTTGTTTATACAAGAAGTTAAGTGGGAGCTCGATAGTGTTTTTGATCTTGTATGTTGATGACATATTGTTGATCGGGAACAATGTTTCGATGCTAAACTCGGTCAAGGAATCATTGAATGGCAAGTTTTCGATGAAGGACCTTGGTGAGGCAGTCTATATTTTAGGCATTAAGATCTATAGAGATAGATCGAGGAGGCTACTCGGCTTAAGCCAGAGCACGTACATAGATAAAGTGTTGAAGCGGTTCAACATGAGTGAGGCGAAGAAAGGGTTCTTGCCACTCTCACATGGTATAAGGCTAAGCGAGACTCAGAGTCCTTCGACATCTGATGAGCGAAGCAAGATGAGTAGGATTCCATATGATTCAGCAATCAGATCCATCATGTATGCCATGATATGTACAAGGCCTGATGTTGCTTTTGCAATAAGCCTAACAAGTAGATACCAGGCCAACCCAGGTGAGAGTCATTGGGAAGTGGTAAAGAATATTTTGAAGTACCTAAAAAGGACTAAAGAGATGTTCCTAGTTTATGGAGGTGAGGAAGAGCTCGTCGTAAGGGGTTACGCCGATGCTAGTTTCCAAACCGACAGAGATGATTGTTGATCACAGTCCGGATTCGTGTATGCCCTGAATGGAGGAGCAGTGCACTGGATGAGTTCCAAGCAGGATACGGTGGCCGATTCTACCACAGAAGCCGAATACATTGCGGCTTGTGAAGCTGCAAAGGAAGGTGTTTGGATCCGGCATTTTCTGGATGATCTTGGTATTTTCCCAGTCTCAGTGAAACCGTTGGACCTTTATTGTGATAATTCTGGTGCCATCGCACAAGCCAAGGAGCCGAGGAATCACCACAAGGTCAGACACATAGATCGGAAATATCACCTGATACAAAAGATCGTAAAGAATGGTGATGTAGAGTTATGCAAGATTCACACGGATGCAAATGTTGCAGATCCGTTGACTAAGCCGCTTCCACAACCCAAGCATGAGGGGCACGTTAGAGCTATGGGCATTCGATGTCTATTTGATTGACTCTAGTGCAAGTGGGAGACTGTTGGAGATATGCCCTAGAGGCAATCATGTATGATGATATTTCCTATGTGTTTATGAATAAAGATAGTCCTTGGACATTATCAATGATGTATATCAGCAAGTACGTGACTTGTTTGCGGGACTATGCATTGTATGATGACTGTCCTAAAAGGTCCCTAGTCGAAAAGGCTGTGTGGACGCGCAACCGACTAGACTAGCATATGACACGGTCGATGGCTTGGTCTCACTAGCCATGGAGCATTGGATGCTAACCGGATAATATGGACTTGGAAAGGTCTGGTCGGATTTGACGTAGTTCAAGGAATTGACCCAAGTCGGATAAATGCATATTCGTGGGATATCCGAGGGAAACCTTGGGATATAGCTTCTACAACCGGGAAGAGAACAAAGTGTTTGTTGCTCGGAATGGGGTTTTCCTTGATAAAGAGTTTCTCAGTCAGGAGGCCAGTGGGAGGACGGTTCGGCTCGAAGAAATTCGAGGACCACTCGGGGACAGCTTGGCTGGTGATGAGATCATACCGGAGTCAGTCAAGGAACCTATAGTGGAAGCGGCACCGGAACCACGGAGGTCGGAAAGATTGCGCAGAGTGCGTGATGTATTGTTGCTAGAAAGCGACGAGCCGGCCACGTATGCGGAAGCAATGGTGAGCCCGGATTCCGAGGCATGGATGGAGGCCATGAGATCCTAATTAAAGTCCATGGATGAGAATCAAGTCTGGGACTTGGTTGATCCACCGCCTGGCGTAACAGCCATTGGTTGCAAATGGGTCTTTAAGAAGAAAACCTATGTGGATGGAAATGTTCAGATCCACAAAGCTCGCCTTGCCGCTAAAGGTTATGGACATGTTCAAGGAATTGACTACAACAAGACTTACTCGCCGGTAGCAATGCTGAAATCGGTGAGGATCATACTAGCTATAGCTGCATATTTCGATTACGAGATATGGCAGATGGATGTCAAAACGGCTTTCCTTCACAGAAATTTAACCGAGGATGTGTATATGATACAACCCGAGGGTTTTGTCGATCCGACTAGCACTAGTAAGGTATGCAAGCTCAAGAGATCCATTTATGGGTTGAAGCAAGAATCTCGGAGTTGGAACATTCGTTTTGATGAGGTCGTCACTGGTCTCGGTTTCATCGAAAGCAAAGAGGACTCTTGTTTATACAAGAAGTTAAGTGAGAGGTCGATAGTGTTTTTGATCTTGTATGTGGATGACATATTGTTGATCGGGAACAATGTTTCGATGCTAAACTAGGTCAAGGAATCATTGAATGGCAAGTTTTCGATGAAGGACCTTGGTGAGGCAGTCTATATTTTAGGCATTAAGATCTATAGAGATAGATCGAGGAGGCTGCTCAGCTTAAGCCAGAGCACGTACATAGATAAAGTGTTGAAGCGGTTCAACATGAGTGAGGCGAAGAAAGGGTTCTTGCCACTCTCACATGGTATAAGGCTAAGCGAGAATCAGAGTCCTTCGACATCTGATGAGCGAAGCAGGATGAGTAGGATTCCATATGCTTCAGCAATCGGATCCATCATGTATGCCATGATATGTACAAGGCCTGATGTTGCTTTTGCAATAAGCCTAACAAGTAGATACCAGGCCAACCCAGGTGAGAGTCACTGGGCAGCGGTAAAGAATATTTTGAAGTACCTGAAAAGGACTAAAGAGATGTTCCTAGTTTATGAAGGTGAGGAAGAGCTCGTCGTAAGGGGTTACGCCGATGCTAGTTTCCAAACCGACAAAGATGATTGTCGATCACAGTACAGATTTGTGTACGTCCTGAATGGAGGAGCAGTGCACTGGATGAGTTCCAAGCAGGATACGGTGGCCGATTCTACCACAGAAGCTGAATACATTGCGGCTTGTGAAGCTGCAAAGGAAGGTATTTGGATCCGGCATTTTCTGGACGATCTTGGTATTTTCCCAGTCTCGGTGAAACCGTTGGACCTTTATTGTGATAATTCTGGTGCCATCGCACAAGCCAAGGAGCCGAGGAATCACCACAAGGTCAGACACATAGATCGGAAATATCACCTGATACGAAAGATCGTAAAGAATGGTGATGTAGAGTTATGCAAGATTCACACGGATGCAAATGTTGCAGATCCGTTGACTAAGCCGCTTCCACAACCCAAGCATGAGGGGCACGTTAGAGCTATGGGCATTCGATGTCTATTTGATTGACTCTAGTGCAAGTGGGAGACTGTTGGAGATATGCCCTAGGAGCAATCATGTATGATGATATTTCCTATGTGTTTATGAATAAAGATAGTCCTTGGACATTATCAATGATGTATATCAGCAAGTATGTGACTTGTTTATGGGACTATGTATTGTATGATGACTGTCCTAAAAGGTCCCTAGTCGAAAAGGCTGTGTGGACGCGCAGCCGACTAGACTAGCATATGACACGGTCGATGGCTTGGCCTCACTAGCCATGGAGCATTGGATGCTAACCGGATAATATGGACTTGGAAAGGTCTGATCGGATTCGACGTAGTCGGATCCGAGTCGAGATAAGGTCCGAGTTGGACAGACCGAACTATGAGACGCAGCGATATGTCATCTGTGAGTCTCTAGTACAACATACATTCTATGTCCTAAGACCTGAGCTAACGCATGTACTCGGGATGGTGACAGACTTGCTTTGGGCCGACCAAACGCTACTCCGTGACTGGATAGTTACAAAGGTAGGTTTCGGGTTTTGTCTAGTCCCATGCTGCGAGACATGGTCGAGCAAGATGGGATTTGCCCCTCCGATAAGGAGAGATATACTCTGGGCCCCTTGTGTGATCCGACCAGGATAAGCATGGCCATGCGACAAGGATTATGAGATAATCCAGTTTGTGGTCGGTATCACTGGAACGAGAAAGAGATCGGGCTATCACAAGGATGACAGTCTCGCCTTGAGCCCGACAACATATATCATGAGGCAAAGGGAACATAAGTGTGACACGTTGTACAGGTTCGCCTAACCAGCTTCATAGTCTGCTTGATGGTCGGCACACCTTGCTAGAGGCCACTACCAACCATGCAGGTCGGCGGTGATCCGAACTATGACCAAGCTGACTTGAACCTAAGGGGTCGCATGCTTAAGGGAAGGAACCTACGAGGTCGGTTCGTAGGACACTGGTCGGATGTCATCCGAACTAGACTAGGAACATGACCGAGTAGACTTTGGGCTTTAGGGTCCGTGCGAGGCCCAAGTGTTGAGCCCGCAATGGACGCCTATATAAGGTGGAGGTGCAACGCACTTATTTGGTTGATCGCTTCGGTGTTGCAACTAGGGTTTGCATGTGTTCTGAATAGCCACCTCCACTCGCCGCCGACTGTGTGAGCGGACCTAGCAGTCCGCCGCATGGTGTTCCTCCTGCACACGCGGATATCGTTAGAGGCGGTGCACTTGTGCCGCTCCGGCGAACTTGTACGTGGGATCGGATGACCGGCTGTCCAAGGGAGATCGGACGAGGAGGAGACGATCCACGTGGACGCGCTACCCCAACTCTTCTTCTGCTGCACGGCACTACGCGTCTAGTGGTAACGAACTGTGATCCATCTCCCGTAGCATGTTCCTGTTGTTCTGTGCGTAGGAAAATTTTAATTTGTAGTCGACGCACCCTACCGTAGAACCCAATAGTAGCCATGCCGGACGTCTTCGTTCCACCGCCCCCGCCTCCGCCGCCTCCACAAGCCTGTGAGCCACGGGACGAGCAGCCGGTAGCGCCGCCGCTGCCACCGGTCGACAACACGATGGTGACGGACCTGAGTCCTACGGTCCGCACACCCACGTGCCGCCGTCTGGAGAAGGCGGCCTCAGCGCCGCGGCCGCAGGAGGTCGGCGACTCAAGCTCGTCGGTCCCCGACACCGAGGCGACCAGCGCCGCACCCGTGGGTTGGATACACGGGGGCGGGACGGGCGTCTTGAACCAGGCGTCTCTTGACGTCCAGGCCAAGCTCCTGGCAGAAGCGGAGGCCCTCAAGCACTGCAACGAGGCCTTCTTGGAGTCGCGAACCGCTATCCGCGTAAGTTATCTTTGTCTTTCTTCTTCGGATGATCCTTTTGCTTCTCACGTGGGGGCGCGCAAGTGCACCCACTGGGTGTAGTCCCCAAGTTCCGGGCTGGCTGCTGAGCAGTCGGGTCAGAACTTTATCTTGCAATTTGTCGACTGCTGATTTTGTCTGATGTCTTTCTCGCAGGACTATCACAATCTCCGCACGGCCGCCTACAACTCCAGGGTTTGGGAGCTGGAGACGCAGACTGCCCATCTGGCCGAGAGCAGGAGTAAGTTTCTATCTTCCTTTCTTCACGGGGGCGCGCTGTCGCACCCACGGGCTGTAGTCCCCGAGGTTCGGGCCGAATGTCGAGCAGTCGGGCCGAAACTCCTTAGTTGTTTCTTTCCTTCGTCAACTACTTCTTTTCTGCGGGGGCGCGAAGGCGCGCCCGCCGGCTATAGTCCTCGAGGTTCGGGCCGACTGCTGAGCAGTCGGGCCGAATGTCCTCAGTTGTTTCTTTCCTTCGTCTTGTCCGCTTGACTGATGCCTTTTTCTTCTGTTTCTTTCTTTAGATGCCAATGCCACCCTGTAGCAGCAGCTGGGCAAAGCCAGCACCGCCCTGCGTGGCAAGGAGGCGGAGTGCAGCAAGCTGGCGGAGGAGCGGGATCGTCTGGTCACCCAACTTGCCGAGTAGGCGGAAACCCTCAAGGCAGCCCAGCTAAAGGTGAAGATGACGGAGACCAACCTCCTCGCCGAGTTTGAGGTCGAGCGCTCTGCCTGGGCCGATAAGGAGGCCCAGATGACGGCTTGCTTCAACAGCATCAAAGACTTGGTCGATGGTAAGCCTCATTCTCTTGGTTTCTTGTTTTGAACTGTCGGCCCTTGCTTATAGCCTTGGCCTTTTTCTTCTTCCGCCCGGACAGAATTCTTCCCGGGCCATTCTGTAGCCGCAATCCAAATGATCGAGGCCCAGCGCGAGGAGCAAAGGGCGGAGGGTGCACAAATTGCCGCCGATGCTCCCCGGACTCTTGGCGAACAGGTCCTCAGCATTCAGGCCCGGCTTTGGCCTGCTCATCACACGCTACGCCGCCTCCAGCGCATCGGAGCCCAGGCGGTCTCCGCCCTCTGGCCGGGCCTGTCGGCTCCGCGCACACCAAGTCGGACTGCCGATTGGCTGGATGTGGTGGCCGGCCGCCTGGAAACCTGGAAAGGCTCAGCAGCCCGGGCAGGGGCACGCCGGGCCTTGGAATTCGTTAAGGCATGGTACCCTGGGCTAGATCTAGCCCAGTTGACCACGTTCCAGTTGAAAGCGCAAGAGGAGGTGGCGGCGGTGGAAGCTGAGCTCATCAACAGGGCAACGGCGATCGCCGACTTCACCGACACTAGCGTCTTTGTCCCGAAGGTGGTCGAGGAAGGCGGCGAAGACAACGAGGATTCAGCCTAAGTCATTGACTCCAGCGACGAAGGGGTAGACGGGGAGGAGGAAGAGGAGGAAGAGGAGGAGAGCGACGTCGATCTGCCGGAGGTCGGGGCGGACGGTCAGCCCCAACTTGACCGGGCCTCAAGCAACGAGCCACGCACCGAGGTGCCGACCGCTACAGGAGGCATCCAGGTGGAGGCCGACCAGCCACCCGTTCCTCCGACGGGCGCCACCGACTCCGTCCTCCAGCCCTCCGCCGCCCCCTGCAGCTGGTGATTCCTCTGCTCAGATGGAGCCGCCTGCCGCGCCAAGCGGTGCGGCCGACTCCAGCGTACAGCCAGAGTCTTCTGCCACACCGTCCAGCGCTGCCCAGCCGGATCCTTCTGCTGCGCCAACCGGTGCCGCCCAGCCGGAGTCTTCTGCTGCTCCTTAGGGTTTTATCTGCTTTCTGCTTGCTGCTCTGAACATTTTGTTAAATTTGCGCAATTCCACCTGCGGGGTGTATATCAAAACTCCGTTTGAATGCCAGCCAGAGGCCTTTATCCATGTAATTATATATCATTGCTTACGCTTGCTGTGCCGACCTCCAGCCTTTTTTTCCTTTTTCTCCTTGGTTTTTTCCTTTGCCGCCCTCCCTTGGCTATGCCCTTACCAGCCGGGCAGCCGCTCTGCGAACTGTGGCTGAT
>NC_041381.1:405940884-405958250 GCF_002162155.2 Triticum dicoccoides | reverse complement strand
ACTGTGGCTGATTTGAGAACTTTAGCCGTTTGTGTGTGTGTGGGGGGGGGGGAGGGGGCTAGTACTTAGCCATTCGGAGTTTTTTTGGTAATAAGAGCGGAGGCCGGCCGTCCGACTGCCAAGCAGCCGGACGGCTAGGCGCGATGCCGCCCTCTACTATATGTGTTTTTCTTCCTTAGTCATTTTTTCGTGTGGGGAACTGTTTTGCAACCTCTGCCCGCCATACAGTCGCTCTGCGAGCTGTGGCTTCTGACAAAGGAAGTTTTTCGTGCCAGCACACTACTTGTCCGGCTGCAGGAGGCGGCATACTGTAGAAGGCGGCGAGGCTCCGGGCCGACTGGTGGAACCCGGCGCCAGGCGGAAGAAATAAAACTACACATTCTCATAGGCATGATACTTATCATATAGATAAAAGAGGGCAGTCCCCAAGTTCTTCTCGGGGGACCCAGAGTCTTTATACGTAGTACAAAAGGTAGCGTGATACATACTGCTTTCAACTGTAAAACCTTTGGAGGAGGTTTGCGTTCCATGGCCTCTCCGTTTCTTTGCCTGAATCATCTCTCTTGCGTGCTTTGGGCTTCTGGGCATCGATCAGATAGTAGGCATCGTTGCCCAACACCTTACTGATGATGAAAGGGCCTTCCGAAGGTGCCGAGAGCTTGTGTTGTCCGGCTATTCGCTGGATCAGCCGGAGCACAAGGTCTCCCTCCAGGAAGGACCTTGGCTTCACCTTGCGATTGTAGTATCGACGCAGACTCTGCTGGTAGATGGCCGACCGGCTGAGTGCCAACAGACGGCCTTCCTCCAGCAAGTCGACACCATCTTCTCGCGCCTCCTTGGCATCCGCCTCGGTGTACATGGTGACTCTTGGGGAGTCGAACTCAATATCTGTCGGGATGACGGCATCGGCACCGTGGACGAGGAAGAAGGGCGTGAAGCCGGTTGACTTGTTCGGAGTTGTGCGCAGGCTCCAGAGGACGCCCGGCAGCTCGTCGAGCCAGCAGCCGGCCGAACGCTCCAGAGGCTCGACCAGTCGGGGCTTGAGGCCGGACAGAATGAGGCCGTTTGCACGCTCCACTTGGCCATTTGACTGTGGGTGGGCAACGGACGCTAAGTCCAGGCGGATGCCCTGTGTTGCATAGAAACGAGCCAAGGCTCCTTTGGCGAAGTTGGTGCCGTTGTCGGTGATGATGCTATGTGGGATGCCGTATCGCGTGGTGATGTCGGTGATGAAGGTCACGACAGTCGGCCCATTCAGTTTCTTGATTGGTTTTCCTCTATCCACTTGGTGAACTTTTCCACAGCAACAAGCAAGTGGGTCATGCCACTGCGGGCCGTCTTGAATGGTCCTACCATATCCAGTCCCCAAACAGCAAAGGGCCAGGCTATGGGAATGGTCTTGAGTGCAGAAGCCGGCAGGTGTGGCTTGGAGCGGAACATCTGACACCCTTGACACTTCTGAACTAGTTCTTTGGCCTCTTCTAGGGCAGTCGGCCAGAAGAACCCATGGCGGAAAGCCTTGGCCACAAGTGATCTTGAAGCCGCGTGGTGGCCGCACTCGCCCTGATGGATATCCCTGAGTATTTCTTGGCCTTGGTCCGACTCCACACAACACTGATAAACACCTGTGACACTTCGTCGCACCAGCTCTCTGTTGACTATGGTGTAGGCAGCTGCTCGCCTCTGCACTTGTCGGGCTGAGATCTCATCAATCGGCAACTCTTTATTCACCAAGAACTTGAGGATTGGCTGAGCCCATGAAGGCGCCGCAATTTCTTCGACTGCCACCACTGCAACTTGTATGAGGGCGGTTGGGCCGGGAGGCGGTGGGTTGGCAGCTGCTTCTGCCTGCTACGTTGAAGAAGTCCCCGGGCCGACTGTTGAAGTCCCCGGGCCGACTGCTGAAGTCCCCGGGCCGGGCTCTGAAGTCCCCGGGCCGGGTGTGGCTGTAGCAGTCCCCGGGCCGCCTGTCGAAATCCCCATGCCGGCCTCTGGGATTGTCAAGTCGGATCCGACTGCTTCGGGGGGGGGGGGTCGGCACAAAGATGGAGTCTGAATCAGGAGACGGCTTGACAGACGACTTCAGAAGGCGGCGTAGGGCGACGCCGGCTGGTATTGCTTGTCGGGTGGAGGCAATTCATGCCAAGGCATCTGCTTGCTCATTGTCGTTTCTTGGCACGTGAAGGAACTCGCACCCATCAAAGTATCCGCTGAGTTGCTGCACGAGGAAGCGGTAGCTTGCCATGTTTGCATCCTTGGCGTCCCAGTTGCCGGACGACTGCTGGACCACCAAGTCGGAGTCACCATAACACAGGATCCGGCGGATGCCGAGTTCCTTGGCAAGCCGGAGCCCGTGTATGAGTGCCTCATATTCTGCTACGTTGTTGGAGGCGGCGAAGTGGACTTGCAGTACGTATTTGAGCTTGTCGCCCTTGGGAGAGGTGAGGATGACGCCGGCTCCCAGACCAGTGTGCATTTTTGAGCCATCAAAATGCATCCGCCAATGAGTGGAGTCTGGTGCAGGCGGCAAATACTGGGTCTCGGCCCATTCGACGAGGAAGTCGGCCAGCACTAGTGACTTGATGGCGGTGCAAGGCTGATAGTAGATGGTGTAAGGGGCCAGATCAATAGCCCACTTGGCCACTCGGCCAGAGGCGTCTCGGCTCCCAATGATCTCAGCAAGCGAAGCCTTGCTGATACGTCTCCAATGTATCTATAATTTTTGATTGTTCCATGCTATTATATTACCCTTTTTGGATGTTTATGGGCTTTATTCTACATATTTATATCATTTTTGGGACTAACCTATTAACCGGAGGCCTAGCCCATATTCCTGTTTTTTGCCTATTTCAGTATTTCGAAGAAAAGGAATATCAAACGGAGTCCAAACGGAATGAAACCTTCGGGAGCGTTATTTTTGTAACAAATTGATCTGGAGGGCTTGGAGTGCAAGTCAAGAAGCACCCAAGGGCCCCACGAGATAGGAGGGCGCACCCCCCCTGTAGGGCGCGCCCCCTGTCTCATGGGCCCCTCGGGCATCCACCGACGTACTTCTTCCTCCTATATATACCTACGGACCCCGAAAACATCCAGGAGCACCACGAAACACAATTTCCACCGCTGTAACCTTCTGTATCCGCGAGATCCCATCTTGCAGCCTTCGCTGGCACTCTGCCGGAGGGGGAATCGACCATGGAGGGCTTCTACATCAACACCATAGCCTCTCCGATGAGTTGTGAGTAGTTTACCACAGACCTACGGGTCCATAGTTATTAGCTAGATGGCTTCTTCTCTCTTTTTGGATCTCAATACGATGTTCTCCCCCTCTCTTGTGGAGATCTATTCGATGTAATCTCTTTTTGCGGTGTGTTTGTCGAGATCCAATGAATTGTGGGTTTATGATTGAGTTTATCTATGAATAATATTTGAATCTTCTCTGAATTCTTTTATGTATGATTGAGTTATCTTTGCAAGTCTCTTCTAATTATCAGTTTGGTTTGGCCTACTAGATTGATCTTTCTTGCCATGGGAGAAGTGCTTAGCTTTGGGTTCAATCTTGCGGTGTTCTTACCCAGTGATAGAAAGGGTTGCAAGACACATATTGTATTGTTGCCATCGAGGATAAAAAGATGGTGTTTATATCATATTGCATGTGTTTATCCCTCTACATCATGTCATCTTGCTTAAGGCGTTACTCTGTTCTTATGAACTTAATACTCTAGATGCAGGCAAGAGTCGATCGATGTGTGGAGTAATAGTAGTAGATGCATGCAGGAGTCGGTCTACTTGTTATGGACGTGATGCCTATGTACATGATCATGCCTAGATAATCTCATAACTATGCGCTTTTCTATCAATGGCTCGACAGTAATTTGTTCACCCATCGTAATACTTATGCTATCTCGAGAGAAGCCTCTAGTGAAACCTATGGCCCCCGGGTCTATCTCTTATCATATTTTCTTTCAATCTATCTTTATTTGCATCTTTACTTTTTGCATCTATATTACATAATACCAAAAATATATTATTATCTCTCTATCAGATCTCACTTTCGTAAGTGGCCGTGAAGGGATCGACAACCCCTTTATTGTGTTGGTTGCGAGTTCTCAGTTTGTTTGTGTAGGTGCGTGGGGCTTTTGAGGAGCCTCCTACTGGATTGATACCTTGGTTCTCAAAACTGGGGGAAATACTTACGCTACACTTGCTGCATCACCCTCTCCTCTTCGGGGAAAACCAACGCTAGCTCAAGACGTAGCAAGAAGGATTTCTGGCGCCGTTGCCGGGGAGGTCTTCGCTCAAGTCAAGACATACCAAGTACCCATCACAAACCCATCTCCCTCGCATTTACATTATTTGCCTCTCGTTTTCCTCTCCCCCACTTCACCCTTGCCGTTTTATTCGCCTTCTCTTTCCCAATCTCCTCCTCTCTTTTCGCTTGCCGTTTTTCTGTTTGCTTGTGTGTTGTATTACTTGTTGCCATGGCACAAGATAATACCAAGTTGTGTGACTTCTCGAATACCAATAATAATGATTTCCTTAGTACTCCGATTGCTCCTCTTAATGATGTTGAGTCTTGTGAAATCAATGCCGCTTTGCTAAATCTTGTTATGAAAGATCAATTCGCCGACCTTCCTAGTGAAGATGCCGCTACTCATCTAAACAATTTTGTTGATTTGTGTGATATGCAAAAGAAGAAAGATACGGATAACAATATTGTCAAATTGAAGTTATTTCCGTTTTCACTTAGAGATCGTGCTAAAATTTGGTTTTCGTCTTTGCCCAAAAATAGTATTGATTCTTAGAACAAGTACAAAGATGCTTTTATCTCTAAGTATTTTCCTCCCGCTAAGATCATCACTCTTAGGAACGATATTATGAATTTTAAACAACTTGATCATGAGCATGTTGCCCAATATTGGGAAAGAATGAAATTGATGCTTCGCAATTGCCCTACTCATGGTTTGAATTTATGGATGATCATACAAAAATTTTATGCCGGTTTGAACTTTGCTTCTAGAAATCTCTTAGATTCGGCCGCAGGAGGCACTTTTATGGAAATTACGTTAGGAGATGCTACAAAATTGCTTGATAATATTATGGCTAATTATTCTCAATGGCACACCGAAAGATCTTCTAGTAAAAAAGTGCATGCTATAGAAGAAATCAATGTTTTGAGTGCAAAGATGAATGAACTTATGAAGATGTTTGCTACTAAAAATACTTCTCTTAATCCCAATGATATGCCTTTGTCTTCCTTGATTGAGAATAATAATGAATCTATGGATGTGAATTTTGTTGGTAGGAATAGTTTTGGAAACAATGCTTATAGAGGAAATTTTAATACTAGACCGTTCCCTAGTAATCCCTCTAATAATTATGGAAATTCCTACAATAATTCTTATGGTAATTTTAATAAGATGCCCTCTGATTTTGAGAATAGTGTGAAAGAGTTTATGATTTCTCAAAAGAATTTTAATGCTTTGCTTGAAGAAAAATTGCTCAAAGTTGATGATTTGGCTAGGAACGTTGATAGACTTTCGCTTGATGTTAATTCTCTTAAACTTGGATATTCTTCTCCTAAGCATGATATCAATGAGTCTCTCAAAGTAATGAGAATTTCCATTAACGAGTGCAAGGAAAGAACCGCTAGATTGCGTGCTAAAAAAGAAAGCTTTATAAAAGCATGTTCTTCTATTCTCCATGAAAATAATGACGAGGATCTTAAAGTTATTGATGCGCCTTTGATTAGATCTATGTTTTGCAAGATGAATTTTGATGATTATGGGAGCGATGATGAATCAACTTTGCCTAGAAGGCGTCCCAAAAATTCGGAATCTTTAGGTCTTGATGTTAAATTTGGTAAAAGGGAGATTGGAGAATCCTCAACTTCTAATAATGTTGAACCTACTATCTTGGATTTCAAGGAATTTGTTTATGATAATTGCTATTTAAAAGGTTGTATTTCCTTGTTGCAATCCGTTGTTAATTCTCCTCATGCTTATAGTCAAAATAAAGCTTTTACCAAACATATCGTTGATGCCTTGTTGCAATCTTATGATGAAAAACTTAATTTGGAAGTTTCTATACCTAGAAAACTTAATGATGAGTGGGAACCTACTATAAAGATTAGAATTAAATATTATGAGTCTTTTGCCTTGTGTGATTTGGGTGCTAGTGTTTCCATGATTGCGAAAACTTTATGTGATATTCTAGGTTTCCATGATCTTGATGATTGCTATTTAAATTTGCACCTTGCGGATTCCACCATTAAAAAGCCTATGGGAAGGATCAATGTCGTTCTTATTGTTGCAAATAGAAATTTGGTGCCCGTAGATTTTATCATTGTTGATATAGATTGCAATCATTTTTGCCCTATTATTCTTGGTAGACCTTTCCTTAGAACGATTGGTGCGATTATTGATATGAAGGAAGGGAACATTAGATTCCAATTTCCTTTAAAGATAGGCATGGAGCACTTTCCAAGGAAGAAAGTCAAATTACCTTATGAATCTATCATGCGTGCTACTTATGAATCTAGTGCCAAAGATGGCACTAGTTAAATCTATCCTTGCTTTTATGCCTAGCTAGGGGCGTTAAACGATAGCGCTAGTTGGGAGGCAACCCAATTTTTTCTTTATGTTTTTTGTTTTTGCTCATGTTTAGGAATAAATCTTGCATCTACTCTCTGTTTATATGTGTTTTTATCTTTTAATTAGTGTTTGTGCCAAGTAGAATCTATAGGATAACCTACGATGATAGTTGATTTGATTCTGCTGAAAAACAGAAACTTTGCACGCACGAATATAATTTTTTTAAATCACAGGAACGTGATTTTGCGTTGATTCTTTTTGATGGTGTTCAATAGACAAATTTTCCAGGACTTCCTAATTTCGTAGGATTTTTAGAGTTCCAAAAGTTTGAGTTAGTTACAGATTTCTACAGACTGTTCTGTTTTTGACAGATTCTGTTTTTCGTGTGTTGTTTGCTTATTTCAATGCATCTATGGCTAGTAAATTAGTTTATGAACCATAAAGAAGTTGGAATACAGTAGGTTTAACACCAAAATAAATAAAGAATGAGTTCATTGCAGTACCTTATGTGGTGGTTTTGTTTTCTTTCACTAACAGAGCTTATAAGATTTCCTGTTGAGTTTTGTGTTGTGAAGTTTTCAAGTTTTGGGTAAAGCTTTTATGGACTATGGAATAAAGGGTGGCAACAGACTAAGCTTAGGGATGCCCATGGCACCCCAAGATATTTAAGAGTAGCCAAAAGCCTAAGCTTGGGGATGCCCCGGGAAGGCATCCCCACTTTCATCTTCGTTCATTGGTAACTTTACTTGGAGCTATATTTTTATTCGCCACATGATATGTGTTTTGCTTGGAGCGTCGTGTATTATATTAGTCTTTGCTTTTTAGTTTACCACAATCATCCTTGCTGTACACACCTTTTGGGAGAATCCTATTTTATTAGAATTTGCTAGAATACTCTATGTGCTTCACTTATATCTTTTGAGCTTGATAGTTTTTGCTCTAGTGCTTCACTTATATCTTTTAGAGCACGGCGGTGTCTTAATTTTGAAGAAATTTCTAGTCTATCATGCTTCACTTATATTACTTTGAGAGTCTTTTAGAACAGCATGGTATTTGCTATTGTCACAAGGTTGGTCCTAGAATGATGAGCATCCAAGTTGGGTATAATAAAAACTATCATAGGAAGTGAATTGGATGCTATGATCAACTTGATACTTGATAATTGTTTTGAGATATGGAGGTAATGATATTAAAGTTATGCTAGTTGGGTGATCATGAATTTAAAGAATGCTTGTGTTGAAGTTTGTGATTCCCGTAGCATGCACGTATGGTGAACCTCTTTGTGATGAAGTTGGAACATAATTTTATTTATTGATTGTCTTCCTTATGAGTGGCGGTCGGGGACGAGCGATGGTCTTTTCCTACCAATCTATCCCCCTAGGAGCATGCGCATAGTGCTTTGGTTTTTGATGACTTCTAATTTTTTGCAATAAGTATATGAGTTCTATTGACTAATTTTGAGTCCATGGATTATACACACCCTTTCACCCTTCCACCATTGCTAGCCTCTCTTGTGCCGTGCAATTTTCGCCGGTACCATACACCCACCATACTCCTTCCTCAAAACATCCACCATACCTACCTATTATGGCATTTCCATAGCCATTCCAAGATATACTGCCATGCAACTTTCCATCGTTCCGTTCTTATGACACACATTACTTTTGTCATATTGCTCTTTGCATGATCATGTAGTTGACATCGTATTTGTGGCAAGGCCACCTTCATAATTTTCATACATGTCACTCTTGATTCATTGCATATCCCGGTACACCGCCGGAGGCATTCATATAGAGTCATATCTTGTTCTAGCTTTGAGTTGTAAATCCAATAAAGTGTAATGATCTTCATTATTAGAGCATTGTCCTTGTGAGGAAAGGATGATGAAGGCTATGATTCCCCCACAAGTCGGGATGAGACTTTGGACTTTAAAAAAGAAAAAAAATGAGAAAGGCCAAAAAGAAAAAAAAGGCCAAAGAAAAAAAAGAAAAAAGAAGAGAAAAAGAAAAAGAAAAATAAAATGAGAGAAAAAGAGAGAAAGGACAATGCTGCTATCTCTTTTTCCATACTTGTGCTTCAAAATAGCACCTGATCTTCATGATAGAGAGTCTCATATGTTGTCACTTTCATATACTAGTGGGAATTTTTCATTATAGAACTTGGCTTGTATATTCCAATGATGGGCTTCCTCAAAAGTGCCCTAGGTCTTCGTGAGCAGGTGAGTTGGATGCACACCCACTTAGTTTCTTTTGTTGAGCTTTCATATATTTATAGCTCTAGTGCATCCGTTGCATGGCAATCCCTACTCACTCACATTGATATCTATTAATGGGCATCTCCATAGTCCGTTGATACACCTAGTTGATGTGAGACTATCTTCTCCTTTTTGTCTTCTCCACAACCACCATTCTATTCCATATATAGTGCTATGTCCATGGCTCACGCTCATGTATTGCATGAAAGTTGAAAGAGTTTGAGATTATTAAAGTATGAAACAATTGCTTGGCTTGTCATCGGGGTTGTGCATGATTAAGTACTTTGTGTGATGAAGATAGAGCAACAGCCAGACTATATGATTTTGTAGGGATAACTTTCTTTAGCCATGTTATTTTGAGAAGACATGATTACTTTGATTAGTATGCTTGAAGTATTACTATTTCTTATGTCAATATGAACTTTTATTTTGTATTCATTTGGATCTGAACATTCATGCCACAATTAAGAAAATTACATTATGAATTATGCTAGGTAGCATTCCACATCAAAAATTCTCTTTTTATCATTTACCTACTCGAGGACGAGCAGGAATTAAGCTTGGGGATGCTTGATACGTCTCCAACGTATCTATAATTTTTATTGTTCCATGCTATTATATTACCCCTTTTGGATGTTTATGGGCTTTATTCTACATATTTATATCATTTTTGGGACTAACCTATTAACCAGAGGCCCAGCCCATATTGCTGTTTTTTTGCCTATTTCAGTATTTCGAAGAAAAGGAATATCAAACGGAGTCCAAACGGAATGAAACCTTCGGGAGCGTTATTTTTGGAACAAATCTGATCTGGAGGGCTTGGGGTGCAAGTCAAGAAGCACCCGAGAGCCCCACGAGATAGGAGAGTGCCCCCCTTGTAGGGCACGCCCCCTGTCTCGTGGGCCCCTCGGGCATCCACCGATGTACTTCTTCCTCCTACATATACCTACGGACCCCAAAAACATCGAGGAGCACCATGAAACACAATTTCCACCGCCGTAACCTTCTGTATCCACGAGATCCCATCTTGGAGCCTTCACCGACACTCTGCCGGAGGGGGAATCGACCACGGAGGGCTTCTACCTCAACACCATAGCCTCTCCGATCAGTTGTGAGTAGTTTACCACAGACCTATGGGTCCATAGTTATTAGCTAGATGGCTTCTTCCCTCTTTTTGGATCTCAATACAATGTTCTCCCTCTCTCTTGTGGAGATCTAGTCGATGTACTCTCTTTTTGCGGTGTGTTTGTCGAGATCCGATGAATTGTGGGTTTATGATCGAGTTTATCTATGAATAATATTTGAATCTTCTCTGAATTCTTTTATGTATGATTGAGTTATCTTTGCAAGTCTCTTCGAATTATCAGTTTGGTTTGGCCTACTAGATTGATCTTTCTTGCCATGGGAGAAGTGCTTAGCTTTGGGTTCAATCTTGCGGTGTTCTTACCCAGTGACAGAAAGGGTTGCAAGACACGTATTGTATTGTTGCCATCGAGGATAACAAGATGGGGTTTATATCATATAGCATGTGTTTATCCCTCTACATCATGTCATCTTGCTTAAGGCGTTACTCTGATCTTATGAACTTAATACTCTAGATGCAGGCAGGAGTCGTCGATGTGTGGAGTAATAGTAGTAGAGGCAGTCAGGAGTCGGTCTACTTGTTATGGACGTGATGCCTATATACATGATCATGCCTACATAATCTCATAACTATGTGCTTTTCTATCAATTGCTCGACAATAATTTGTTCACCCACTGTAATACTTATGCTATCTCGAGAGAAGCCTCTAGTGAAACCTATGGCCCCCGGGTCTGTCTCTTATCATATTTGCTTTCAATCTATCTTTATTTGCATCTTTACTTTTTGCATCTATATTACAAAATACCAAAAATATATTATTATCTCTCTATCAGATCTCACTTTCGTAAGTGGCCGTGAAGGGATTGACAACCCCTTTATTGCGTTGGTTGCGAGTTCTCAGTTGGTTTGTGTAGGTGTGTGGGACTTTTGAGGAGCCTCCTACTGGATTGATACCTTGGTTCTCAAAACTGAGGGAAATACTTATGCCACACTTGCTGCATCACCCTCTCCTCTTCGGGGAAAACCAACGCTAGCTCAAGACGTAGCACGTGCAGACGATGGTTATTGGGTGCTCTTGAAAGTAAGGCTTCAGCTTCTTGGCGGTAAAATGCACGCCATAACACATCTGCTGGTAGTGTGGGTAGTTTTGCTTGGAGGCGGACAGTACTTCGCTCAAGTAATACACCGATATCTAGACCGGCAATGCTCTGTCCTCCTCCTTGCGCTCTACCACCATAACCACGCTAACAACCCGACTGGTGGCTGCAATGTAGAGGAGAATGGGCTCCTTCTCAGTCAGAGCCGCCAGGATAGGTGGGGTTGCAAACATCTTCTTGAGTTGGAGAAATGCTTCGTCCGCCTTGTTGTTCCACTTGAAAAAAGTGGTCTTCTTCATGAGTTGGTACAAGGGAAGAGCCTTCTCGCCCAGCCGGCTGATAAAACGGCTGACTGACGCCAAGCAGCCGGTGAATTTCTGCACGTCCAGCAGTCTGGTGGGTACTTTCATCATCTCAATTGCCTTGATCTTCACAGGGTTGCACTCTATGCCGCGCTCTGAGACCAGGAAGCCGGGAAGCTGGCCGGCTGGCACCCCAAAGACGCATTTCTCCGGGTTGAGCTTGATCTGGAATCGGCACAGGTTCTCAAAGGTTTCCTTGAGATCTTCTAGCAGAGTGCCACGCTTCTCCGTCTTCACCACCACATCATCCACATAGACATGGGCATTTCTGCCGAGCTGCTTGAGGAGACACTTCTGCATGCAACACTGAAAGGTGGCGCCGGCATTGCGCAAGCCGAACGTCATCGTCAGGTAGCAGAAGGCTCCAAATGGCGTGATGAAGTCGGTCTTTAGCCTATCGGCCGGGTTCAGCTTTATCTGGTGGTAACCTGAGTATGCATCCAAGAAACTCAACAGCTCGCATCCGGCTGTGGAGTTTATCACTTGGTCAATCCTTGGTAGAGCAAACAGATCTTTGGGGCAGGCCTTGTTAAGGCTCCTATAGTCAATGCACATACGCCACTGCTTGTTCTTCTTCAGCACCAGGACTGGGTTGGCTAGCCATTCTGGAAAAAACACCTCCATGATGAATCCGGCTGCCAGAAGTCGGGCTATCTCTTCTCCAACAACTCTTCTCTTCTCCTCTGACAGGCGGCGCAAGGGCTGCCTGACCGACTTGACGTCAGGTCGGACATGTAGTTTGTGCTCGGCGAAATCCGTCGGAACACCCGGCATGTCTTTGGGAGACCATGCAAAAATGTCCCGATTCTCACAGAGGAAATCGACGAGCTCGCTTTCCTATTGATGTCTAGGTTCGTACCTATGACATCGTGCCTCTCCGGGTGCTCCGGGTCCAAGGGTATCTTCTTTGTTTCCTTTGCTGGCTTGAACGAGCCCTCTACATCCGACTCCTTGGGGGTGGGTGACATTTCTGGCTTCTTGCCTACCATCGCCACCACCCGCTCTAGGAGCCGCTTCTCGGCTGCAATCACGAGGGACTCGGCCAGCCGACTACTATCCGCGGCGTAGGCGGCCGACTTCTTGTAGTCTCCGACTACAGTCAGGATACCCTTGGTACTTGGCATCTTCATCTTGAGGTAGGCGTAGTGGGGGACCGCCATGAACTTGGCCAGGGCGGGCCGGCCAAGCAGCGCATGGTAAGGGCTCTCCAAGTCCACCACCTCAAACCAAACTGGCTCTCGGCAGAAATGATTCTTGTCTCCAAAGAGGACATCTATCTGAGTCTTGCCGATTGGTGAGCAGGAAAGGCCAGGGACTATGCCATGGAATACAGTCCGACTGGGGAGGAGCTGCTTCTATTTGATTCCCAGCTTCTCCATTGTGTCACGGTACAGGATGTTTATGCTGCCGCCGCCATCTATCAAGACCCTGGAGAAGCGAGCCGCCCGCCTCTCCGTTGCAAGGGTTGCATCTAGGACTAGGGCATAGGAACCGGGGGACGACATCACTTCTGGGTGGTCGGCCCTGCTCCAACTGATGGGCTTTTCTGACCAGTGCATGAACTCTGGGGTGCTTGAGGCCACTTCATTCACCTCTTGCTATTGTTGCCATCTACTGCGCCTATCATCCACCACACTGGTGAACACAACATAGGCTCTGTGCTCTGCGGGATACTCGTCTTGAATGGCGCCGACTGGTCGGGCCGCCGGCTACTGGGGCGGAGGAGACGGCGGACCGACAGGCGGAGGAGGTAGGAGGGCATCTCCCTTAGCAATCCTGGTGAGCCAGTGACACTTCCGAGTGGTATGATTGGACGGCTTCGCGCCACTGTGGAACTTGCAAGGGCGTCAAGGGTCTGCTCGTACGAGAAGGCGGGCAGCCAGTTGGGCTTGCCGCCCTTCTAACGCTTGGGCGCTGGCTGTCCCTCCGGCTGCTGATCCTCGACTATTGCCACCTGCCGGCTGCTCGAAGCCGGCTGAGTGGCCTTCCGCTTGTTGTCGTTTGGGGGCTGTCTCCGACTGGTCTCGCCAGCCGGAGTCCGAGGAGCTTGAGGCGCTACCTTGCCAGATGCATCGACTAAGATCTCTGCCTTCATGGAGGAGTCGGCCGTGGCGTGCTTGTCGGTGATGATCAGCAGCTCGTCGGGGGTCTCGGGCTCGTCGCAGAGGAGTCGATGCTTGAGGAGGGTGCCCTCTCGGCACCCGGCGGTGAAGTACTCGATGGCCTGCACCTCGTGCACGCCCTCGCAGGAGTTGCGCAGCTTGGTCCAGCGCGTGAGGTAATCGCGAGTCGACTCCGTGGGCCCTTGGACGCACAAGGAGAGCTGTCGGGGCTTAGGAGCCCGCTTGTAGGTGCTGGTGAAGTTGTGGATGAAGACCTCAGTGAAATCAACCCAGCTATTGATGCTACGGGGCTTCAGGCTGTTGAGCCACGTCCGGGCAGTGCCTTGAAGCTTGAGCGGGACGTATTTCACGGCAACGCGCTTGTTGCCGTTTGCTATACTGACGGCCGTGGAGTAATCGACCAGCCAGTCCTCCGGCTTCACGGAGCCGGTGTACTTGGGAGTGTCTCACGGGAGGGTGAACCCCTTGGGAAAGGGCTCATCTCGGATTCGGGGGCCGAAACAGGGCGGGCCCAGCACATCTTCTTCTTCTAGCGCCAGGGATCGGTTGAGACGATCGATCCAATGGCGAGCATCGCTCTCTCGGACTCCCTCTCGGTGCCCAAGGTGGTCGCCGAGTGTCAGATGCGTGACGGGAGGCGGAGTGGGGTACCTCGCTCCACGAGGCGGGGGAGGCAGCTGGTCGCCTCGTCGCTCTACTGCATGAGGGCGCCCGTCCTCGTCCCGCTCGATGGAGAGGCGCGTCTGGCTACGGCTGGCAGCTGGCCCGTTGTCCTTTCCTCCGCGGGCGCCACCGGTCGGTGTCCGGGATGTCGCCCCATGATCTTGGCGTGGGGGCGGCTCGTCATTTCGTCGGGCTGGGACTTCAGCGTGGCAGGCGGCCTCGTGCTGCACGGCAGCCGTGTCTAGGAGCTGCTGGACTTGCTCCGTCATGTGGCGGCGCTCGTCGCCGTCGTATTTGTCCAGCTCATCCATCACCGCCTGGGCGGCCCGGATGTTCTCCGCAGGCATGGCGTAGACGGGGCGCTCTGCCCCGAACATGCTGGTGATAGTCACGCCACGCTGCCGAACCGTGCCGAGGCGGCTAGGCCCCTCAGGAGCCGGTGTGCCGCCTACGGCCTGGTCCATCTCGCGCCGGTAGGCGTCCGAAAGCCGGCGCATGATGGCCAGGCAGCCAGCATTTTTGAGAAGCTGGAGGCGGCGTGCCTCCAGCGCCTCAGCGTCCGTGCCCTCGGGAATGGGCGACGTGAGGTCGCGCAGAGTTGCGTCGAGGGGATCCTTAGCATGCTCACCCGAGTGCTCTCCACTGTTGATGACGAGCACCTCCGTGACGGTGCTCCCTCCATTGTGCCCGCGAGGAGGCGGCTCGTCATAAACCACCACGTTGGTGGGGAACGCGTCGAGCGACATCGTGTCGGAGTCGACGATCATCGGATCGGTGGAGCCGACGGACTCCAGGTCCACAGCAGGCTTGCTGGCGACATGGAGCTGGTCGAGGAGGCTGACGAGGTGGCTCTTAGGGCAGCTAGTGCCCGCGTCAAAGGCCGGCTCGTCGGAGAGGTCGATCTCGCCGACCTTGTCGGCGAGGCAGCTCGCTGCGCAGGCAATCTCCACGACGTGTAGCATGTCGAGGCTGATGCTATCGGGCGTGCTGGGCTGGCTTCGCTCGCCAGGAAGGAACTGGGTTCCCGTCTAGAGCAGATCTCCGGGAGATGGTGCACCTCGCCCCATGGTGGGTGTCAAATGTCGGGGGTTGGGTACGACATATGCCAATGGATGGCTTATCATGGTGGGAGCGAGTTGAACGTCGCCGGTGCCTAGAAGCGGGATAAGGCGTAGACACATACGTGGGTGAACTTTACCCAGGTTGGTGGCTCTCCGTGGAGATAATACCCCTACTCCTTCTCTGCGGGGTCTCCGCATGATCACTAAGGCACTAGTGCTACAAGTCGCTCCATGAGCTGTGTCTAGAGGTAGGAGAAGGCAAGGCTAGCTCTTCCCTGCCCTAGGTAACTGGCTACTTCTATCAGAGTTGGAACCCTTTGCATGGGTGGCCTGGGGGATTTATATAGGCCTACCCCCAGGGGTACAATGGTAAACCGTCCGGGTGCTAGGCCCGGCTGTTAGTGTCTCTAGCCTCCGGCTTCTCCGCCGACCGTTGGGGCCCGTCGCCTGGTTAGTGGCTGCTTATTGTAGCCGTGTTGTTGATGTCAAGGGCTTGGTCATCTTAGTGTGGCTACAATCCCGCTGCCTGGTGGGAGGCCACTTTAGCCACACCTGGTCTTATCAGCTTAATGGCGTGCTTGCCTCGGGGCAAGGGACGACCGCCTGCTGGAGGCCGACCCCTCCCGAATCCGTCTGGTTGAGCTTCCGCCGTCTTCCTCGGGGTCACTGCCTGATAGGGCCCGCCACCGGAAGACCGTAACGACAGGTCGTCGTGGGGAACAGGTCTCCGCCTGCTCTGAGCGACGTCAGGGAGACATGGCACAATGCCCGTCGTGCGGAGATCTCCGCCTGTATGGAGCACTGTAGCCATGCCTGCCCCGAGCGTCGGAGGCGACATGCTTCACTATAGCCATGCTCTGTCTTGTACTCTCGATGGGGGCTCGGCCGCACCGGAGTTGCGAGGTGGCCACCTTATAACTCACAAGTATAGGGGATCGCAACAGTTTTTGATAGGTAACGAACCCAACGAGGAGCTAAAGGTAGAACAAATATTCCCTAAAGTTCTATTGACCACCGATACAACTCTACGCACGCTTGACGTTCACTTTACCTAGAACAAGTATGAAACTAGAAGTACTTTGTAGGTGTGATAGGATAGGTTTGCAAGATAATAAAGAGAGCGTAAACAAAGACTAGGGGCTGTTTAGATAAAAACACAACTAAAGTAAATATGGCGAGTGTGGAAAAGTGGTGGTAGGAGTTGCGAAATTGTCCCTAAGCAATTGACTATGTTACTAGACCGGTAATCACTATCGCAATTCTATTTGAGGGAGAGGCATAAGCTAACATACTTTCTCTACTTGGATCATATGCACTTATGATTGGAACTCTAGCAAGCATCCACAACTACTAAAGATTCATTAAGGTAAAACCCAACCATAGCATTAAAGTATCAAGTCCCCTTTATCCCATACACAAACAACCTACTTACTCGGGTCTGTGCTTCTGTCACTCACGCCACCCACCATAAGAAAATCATAAACATATTGCAAACCCTACAGCGGGAATCCCTCACGCTTGTGCGACACGGAGGGCACAATAGGACAACACCAATAAAACATGCAACTCAAACCAATCATAGCAATTCATCAATCACCGATAGGACAATAGAAATCTACTCAGACATCATAGGATGGCAACACATCATTGGATAATAATATGAATCATAAAGCACCATGTTCAAGTAGAGGGTACAACAGGTTGCGGGAGAGTGGACCGCTATAGATAGAAGGGGGAAGGTGATGGAGATGTTGGTGAAGATGGCAGAGGTGTTGGTGAAGATCACGGTGATGACGATGGCCCCCGGCGGCGTTCTGGAGCCACCGGAAGCAAGGGGGAGAGAGCCCCCCTTCTTCTCATTCTTCCTTGACCTTCTCCCTAGATGGGAGAAGGGTTTCCCCTCTGGTCCTTGTCTACCATGGCTCGGGAGGGGCGAGAGCCCCTCCGAGATTGGATCTATCTCTCTGTTTCTGCGTTCTCTGCGTTGGCAGATTCTACCCCTTCACCGTTTCCTTTATATCCAGAGATCCGTAACTCTAATTGGGGTGAATCTTTCGCCCAGATCTTTCTCATAAAATTATCTTTCTTGCGCCAGAAGGAGAGCGTCAACCGCCTTACGGTGGGCTCATGAG
>NC_041381.1:405909753-405940421 GCF_002162155.2 Triticum dicoccoides | reverse complement strand
CTACCTCGTGCGCACCTCGGATACCGTTTCGCGTTGATTTTACTTCCAGAAAATCATAAATTTTCCAAAAAAAAATCTCCGTCCATTTTTTTTGTTTGGACTCCGTTTGATATTGGGTTTCTGCGAAACAAAAAACATGCAACAGACAGGAACTGGCACTGGGCACTGGATCAATATGTTAGTCCCAAAAATAATATAAAAAGTTGCCAAAAAGTATATGAAAGTGAATAATATTGGCATGAAACAATCAAAAATTATAGATACGACGGAGACGTATCAGCATCCCCAAGGTTAATTCCTGCTCGTCCTGGAGTAGGTAAATGATAAAAAGAATAATTTTTGATGTGGAATGCTACCTAGCATAATCTTGATCATATGTCTAATCATGGCATGAATATTAAGACACGAGTGATTCAAAGCAATAGTCTATCATTTGACATCAAAAATAATAATACTTCGAGCGTACCAATAAAGCAATCATGTCTTTTCAAAACAACAAGGCCAAAGCAAGCTTATCCCTACAAAATCATATAGTTTGGCCATGCTTCATTTTCGTCACACAAAATGCTCCCATCATGCACAGCCCCGATGACGAGCCGAGCACTTGGTTCATACTTTTTAATGCGCTTCAGCTTTTTCAATGCTCACGCAATACATGAGCGCAAGCCATGGATATAGCACTATAGGTGGAATAGAATATAATGATGGAGGTTATGTGGAGAAGACAAAAAGGGAGAAAGTCTCACATCGACGCGGCTAATCAATGGGCTATGGAGATGCCCATCAATTGATGTCAATGCGAGGAGTAGGGATTGCCATGCAACGGATGCACTAGAGCTATAAGTGTATGAAAGCTCAACAAAAGAAACTAAGTGGGTGTGCATCCAACTTGCTTGCTCATGAAGACCTAGGGCATTTGAGGAAGCCCATCGTTGGAATATACAAGCCAAGTTCTATAATGAACTAGTATATGAAAGTGACAACATAGGAGACAATCTATATGAAGAACATGGTGCTACTTTGAAGCACAAGATATGAGACTCACTACATGAAGAACATGGTGCTACTTTGAAGCACAAGTGTGGAAAAAAAGATAGTAACATTGCCCCTTTTTTTCTTTTTTTTCTTTTTTTGGTGGGCTTCTTTGGCCCCCCTTTTTTTTATTTAGGCTTCTTTGGCCTTTCCTTTTTTTATGGGGCAATTTTCTATAGTGATGATCATCACACTTTTATTTACTTACAACTCGATATTACAACTTGATACTGGAACAAAGATATGACTCTATATGAATGCCTCCGGCGGTGTACCGAGATGTGCAATGATCTAGCGTAGCAATGACATCAAAAAACGGACAAGCCATGAAAACATCATGCTAGCTATCTTACGATCATGCAAAGCAATATGACAATAGATGCTCAAGTCATGTATATGATGATGATGAAAGTTGCATGGCAATATATCTCGGAATGGCTATGGAAATGCCATAATAGGTAGGTATGGTGGATGTTTTGAGGAAGATATAATGAGGCTTATGTGTGATAGAGCGTATCGTATCATGGGGTTTGGATGCACCGGCGAAGTTTGCGCCAACTCTCGAGGTGAGAAAGGGCAATGCGCGGTACCGAAGAGGCTAGCAATGATGGAAGGGTGAGAGTGTGTATAATCCATGGACTCACATTAGTCATAAAGAACTCATACACTTATTGCAAGAATTTATTAGCCCTCGAAGCTAAGTACTACTACGCATGCCCCTAGGGGGATAGATTGGTAGGAAAAGACCATCGCTCGTCCCCGACTGCCACTCATAAGGAAGACAATCAAAGAAACACCCCATGCTTCAAATTTGTCACACAACGGTTACCATACGTGCATGCTATGGGACTTGCAAACCTCAACACAAGTGTCTCTACAATCCACAACCACCAACTAGCATAACTCTAATATCACCATCTTTATATCGCAAAACTATTGCAAGGAATCAAACATATCATATTCAGCGATCTACAAGTTTATGTAGGATTTTATGACTAACCATGTGAATGACCAATTCCTGTCATCTCTCTAAATTGATATAAGTGAAGCAAGAGAGTTTAATTCTTTCTACAAAAGATATTCCCCCACTCTAACAAATATAAGTGAAGCAAAAGAGCATTCTACAAATGGCGGTTGTCTATATGAAGAGAAACATGCAATCCAAACTTCAAATGATATAAGTGAAGTACGTGAAGCATTCTATAAAGCCACACTCAAAAGATTTAAGTGAAGTGCAATGAGCATTCTATAAATCAACCAAGGACTATCTCATACCATCATGGTGCATAAAAGAAAAATAAAAACTAAATGCAAAAGACGCTCCAAGACTTGCACATAATGCATGAACGAAATGAATCCGAAAACATACCGATACTTGTTGAAGAAAGAGGGGATGCCTCCCCAGCATCCCCAAGCTTAGACGCTTGAGTCTCCTTGAATATTTACTTGGGTTGCCTCGGGCATCCCCAAGCTTGAGCTCTTGCCTCTCTTCCTTCTTCTCACATCGAAATATCCTCGGTTAGACACTACATCCACACAAAACTTCAACAGAAAACTCGGTAAGATCCGTTAGTATAATAAAGCAAATCACCACTCTAAGTACTGTAGAAAACCAATTCATATTTTGTTTTTGAATTGTGTCTACTGTAATATAACTTTTCCATGGCTTAATCCACTGATATAAATTGATAGATTCATCAAAACAAGCAAACTATGCATCAAAAACAGAATCTGTCAAAAACAGAACAGTCTGTGGTAATCTTAACATCCACCATACTTCTGGTACCCCAAACATTCTACCAAAATTAGGAAAAATAAACAAGTTGTAAAGCAAGACAGTGCAAAAGGAATCAGAACCAATTGGCGTTCCAGTTAAAAATGTAAAATCGCGCACTACAGCCAAAGTTTCTGTCCTGCACCGTACAAACCGACAAGCATTGTAAACATCCTAAAGGCAAACCTTGGCACATTATTTTTATAATACAATGGAATTATACAAGGGGATAATTATTTTTGATGAAAAGTTTCTGTAATCAAGATTCACAAAGTTTCCGTGAGCATGAACAAAGTTCAAGGAGCTCTCCCACTTCAACAATGCTTGTCTCTCTCACTTTCACTTTCCTTTTTGAGAAGTTTTAAGGTTCCCCTCTTTAATTTTTTTGTTTTTAAACTATATAAAAGCACTCAACAGAAATAAATGACTCTCTAAAACTTCTAGGTTGTCTCCCTGGCAGTGCTTTCTTTAAAGCCATTAAGCTAGGCATTTAGTGCTCAAGTAATGGATCCACCCGGATCCCAAGGTATATCAAAGCCAATCTTAATTAACAATGATTTGTAATTTAGTAGTGAGAACAAAGTAACATATATCATGCAACAACGAAGCCTAACTCTCTTCCTATGCATCGGCATGTCATAAAATAACAATTCATGCACACATAGTATAGGCCAATGCATAGTATAAACAGTTTCTTGCAATTTTATCATGTTGGAAACATAGAGAGGCGGAGAAATAGTTCCTCTCTCATAATAATTGCAAGTAGTAGCAGCAAGCACATGCATATTACATTCATCAAAATCATCATGTGCAATGGTAAAAGGCAACCCATCAATGTAATCCTTAATAAGTGCAAACTTCTCCGATATAGTGTAATCGGGAGAATTCAAAAAGATAATAGGACTATCATGCGTGGGTGCAATAGCAATAATTTCATGTTTAACATAAGGAACTATAGCAAGTTCATCTCCATAAGCATCATTCATATTGGCATCTTGGCCACAAGCATTGCAAGCATCATCAAAAAGGGATATTTCAAGAGAATTAATGGGATCATAATAGTCATCATAGCAATCATCCTTCAGTAAGCACGAAGGGGAATTACATAGTGTATGAGTTGAAGAGTTACTCTCATTAGAAGGTGGGCACGGGTGATCAATCCGCTCTTCCTCCTTTTGTTCTTCGCTCTCCTCGTCATCTTTTTCATCCAATGAGCTCACAATTTCATCACTTTCTTCTTCCATAGCTTCCTGCAAAATATTAGTATCTTCTTGGACAGCGTTGACTTTCTTCATAAAAGCATTAATATAGTAATTGTATTCATAATTTTCATAGCAATATCCAAGTATAGCAAGATTTTCTGGCCTATAACCATCATCATCAAAAGTTTCATACTTTTCAAACAAAGCTTCAATATCATAGGCAGCCTTAAAAGCAACAAATTCTTCTATTTGTTCCACATCATAGTAATCATATATACCATTAGCATAAGAAGCTAAGGTTTCATTATCGCTAAATTTGCATGAAAAGGGGAGGTGTGGAGCCTCCATCCTAGAGCAACAAGTAATATCATATCTCATGTATAGATTCCAGGCATACCAACGCAACATAATAAATTGATCCCATAATAGTTTCCCTTTTTGTGTCGAGCGATAATCCCTAAAGTATTCACGTTGATCCAACGTGTCTCCCATTATAAAGTTGAATGGGGTTTTCTCAGGCTTATCAAAGTAGTATATGATATCTCTCGCATAATGAGAATCGAGGGTTTTAGGAGTTACCCCAACCTCATGAGTAGCAAGTATAGCTAATTTTTTTGGTATTTTGCATTCCATATCCATAACTAAAGATAAAGAACAACTAAGAACAGTAAATAAAAATTACTTAGTGATAAAGCAAACAAGCACACATGAGAATATTCACCCCACACTATTGCTCCCCGGCAACGGCGCTAGAAAAAGGTCTTGATAACCCACAAGTATAGGGGATCGCAACAGTTTTCGATAAGTAAGAGTGTCGAACCCAACGAGGAGCTAAAGGTACAACAAATATTCCCTAAAGTTCTATCGACCACCGATACAACTCTACGCACTCTTGACGTTCGCTTTACCTAGAACAAGTATGAAACTAGAAGTACTTTGTAGGTGTGATAGGATAGGTTTGCAAGATGATAAAGAGAGCGGTAACAAAGACTAGGGGCTGTTTAGATAACAACACAACTAAAGTAAATATGGCAAGTGTGGAAAAGTGGTGGTAGGAGTTGCGAAATTGTCCCTAAGCAATTGACTATGTTACTAGACCGATAATCACTATCGCAATTCTATTTGAGGGAGAGGCATAAGCTAACATACTTTCTCTACTTGGATCATATGCACTTATGATTGGAACTCTAGCAAGCATCCGCAACTACTAAAGATTCATTAAGGTAAAACCCAACCATAGCATTTAAGTATCAAGTCCCCTTTATCCCAAACGCAAAAAACCTACTTACTCGGGTCTGTGCTTCTGTCACTCACGCCACCCACCATAAGCAAATCATAAACATATTGCAAACCCTACAGCGGGAATCCCTCACGCTTGCGCGACACGGAGGGCACAATAGGACAGCACCAATAAAACATACAACTCAAACCAATCATAGCAATTCATCAATCACCGATAGGACAATAGGAATCTACTCAGACATCATATGATGGCAACACATCATTGGATAATAATATGAAGCATAAAGCACCATGTTCAAGTAGAGGGTACAGCGGGTTGCGGGAGAGTGGACCGCTATAGATAGAAGGGGGAAGGTGATGGAGATGTTGGTGAAGATGGCGGAGGTGTTGGTGAAGATCGCGGTGATGATGATGGCCCCCGGCGGCATTCCGGCGCCACCGGAAGCAAGGAGGAGAGAGCCCCCCTTCTTCTTCTTCTTCCTTGACCTTCTCCCTAGATGGGAGAAGGGTTTCCCCTCTGGTCCTTGGCTCCCATGGCTTGGGAGGGGCGAGAGCCCCTCCGAGATTGGATCTATCTCTCTGTTTCTGTGTTCTTTGCGTTGGCCGATTCTACCCCTTCACCGTTTACTTTATATCCGGAGATCCGTAACTCCAATTGGGGTGAATCTTTCGCCCAGATCTTTCTCATAAAATTAGCTTTCTTGTGCCAGAAGGAGAGCATCAACCGCCTTATGGTGGGCTCACGAGGGTCAGGGGCGCGCCTGGGGGGGGGTAGGGCGCGCCCCCCTACCTTGTGCCCACCTTGGATACCATTTCGCGTTGATTTTACTTCCAGAAAATCATAAATATTCCAAACAAAATCTCGGTCTGTTTTTTTCGTTTGGACTCCATTTGATATTGGGTTTCTGCAAAACAAAAAACATGCAACAGACAGGAACCGGCACTGGGCACTGGATCAATATGTTAGTCCCAAAAATAATATAAAAAGTTGCCAAAAAGTATATGAAAGTGAATAATATTGGCATGGAACAATCAAAAATTATAGATACGACGGAGACGTATCACCGCCTGCCTGATGACGCCCTCTCCGGAGGCCGGCCGGCAGGACCCGGTCACTCGGAGCGCCATGGTCTTGGGTCGGCCGCCCTCTGGCAGCCAGCCACTGAACCAGCCGGCACCAGAGGGTGGAGCTTCAGCTCGGGGTCCAGCTAGGCGGAGCTGGCCCAAAAGTCTTGATAAATCCAAGGACTTGGGTGAGCCTACCCATGGCCCATTACTCTGACATGAATGAAAGAAGGGAAATAGATAAAGTGTTCCTTCAATAGGAACCTATTCTAAAACACAACCTACCTGTTGAAATCCTAGGGGATCCCCCTCCACCCAAGGGTGATCCCATGTTTGAACTCAAACCATTACCTGATAATCTTAAGTATGCTTATCTTGATGAAAACAAAATATATCTTGTCATTATTAGTGCTAACCTTTCAGAGAAAGAAGAAGAAAGATTATTGAAAACTCTGAAGAAGCACCGTGCTGCTATCGGATATACTTTGGATGATCTCAAGGGCATCAGTCCCACTCTATGCCAACACAAAATTAAATTGGAGGAAGATGCCAAACCAGTTAGAGATCCTCAACGACGATTGAATCCTAAGATGAAAGAAGTGGTAAGAAAGGAGATACTAAAGCTCCTTGAGGCAGGTATAATTTACCCCGTTGCTGATAGTGATTGGGTAAGCCCTGTCCATTGTGTTCCTAAAAAGGGAGGTATTACTGTCATTCCTAATGATAAAGATGAATTGATCCCGCAAAGAATTATTACAGGTTATAGGATGGTAATTGATTTCCGTAAATTAAATAAAGCTACTAAGAAAGATCATTTCCCTTTACCTTTTATTGATCAAATGCTAGAAAGGCTATCCAAACACACTCATTTCTGCTTTCTAGATGGTTATTCTGGTTTCTCTCAAATACCTGTGTCAGCGGGGGATCAATCAAGAACTACTTTTACTTGCCCTTTTGGTACCTTTGCTTATAGACGTATGCCTTTTGGTTTATGTAATGCACCTGTTACCTTTCAAAGATGTATGATGGCTATATTCTCTGACTTTTGTGAAAAGATTTGTGACGTATTCATGGATGATTTCTCCGTTTATGGATCCTCTTTTGATGATTGCTTGAGCAACCTTGATCGAGTTTTGCAGGGATGCAAAGACACTAGTCTCGTCTTGAATTGGGAAAAGTGCCAGTTTATGGTTAATGAAGGCATTGTCTTGGGGCATAAGATTTCCGGGAGAGGTATTGAAGTTGATAAAGCTAAATTTGATGCTATTGAAAAGATGCCATGTCCCAAGGACATAAAAGGTATAAGAAGTTTCCTTGGTCATGCCGGTTTTTATAGGAGGTTCATTAAGGACTTTTCTAAAATCTCTAGGCCTCTAATTAATTTATTGCAAAAAGATATTCCTTTTGTCTTTGATGATGAATGTGTAGAAGCATTTGAAATACTTAAGAAAGCTTTGATCACTGCACCTATTGTTCAGCCACCTGATTGGAATTTACCCTTTGAAATTATGTGTGATGCTAGTGATTATGCTGTAGGTGCTGTTCTAGGGCAAAGAGTTGATAAGAAATTGAATGTTATCCAATATGCTAGTAAAACTCTTGATATTGCCCAGAGAAATTACGCTACTACTGAAAAAGAGTTCTTAGCAGTTGTGTTTGCTTGTGATAAGTTCAGACCTTATATTGTTGATTCCAAAGTTACCATTCACACTGATCATGCTGCTATTAAATATCTTATGGAAAAGAAAGATGCTAAGCCTAGACTTATTAGATCGGTTCTCTTGATCTAAGAATTTGATTTGCATATTATTGATAGGAAGGGAGCTGAGAACCCCGTTGCAGACAACTTGTCTAGGTTAGAGAATGTTCTTGATGACCCACTGCCTATTGATGATAGCTTTCCTGACAAACAATTAGCGGTCGTTAATGCTTCTCGTACTGCTCCTTGGTATGCTGATTATGCTAATTACATTGTTGCTAAATTTATACCACCTAGTTTCACATACCAGCAAAAGAAAAAGTTCTTTTATGATTTAAGACATTACTTCTGGGATGACCCACACCTTTATAAAGAAGGAGTAGATGGTGTTATTAGACGTTGTGTACCTGAGCATGAACAGGAACAGATCCTACACAAGTGTCACTCTTAGTCATATGGAGGACACCACGCTGGAGATAGAACTGCACATAAGGTATTGCAATCTGGTTTTTATTGGCCTACTCTCTTCAAAGATGCTCGTAAGTTTGTCTTATGTTGTGACGAATGTCAAAGAATTGGTAATATTAGTAGACGTCAAGAAATGCCTATGAATTATCCTCTTGTTATTTAATCGTTTGATGTTTGTGGCTTTGATTATATGGGACCTTTTCCTGCCTCTAATGGTTACACACATATTTTAGTTGTTGTTGATTACGTTACTAAGTGGGTAGAAGCTATTCCAACTAGTAGTGCTGATCATAACACTTCTATTAAGATGCTTAAAGAAGTTATTTTTCCGAGGTTTAGAGTCCCTAGATATCTTATGACTAATGGTGGTTCACATTTTATTCATGGTGCTTTTTGTAAGATGCTTGCTAAGTATGATGTTAATCATAGAATTGCATCCCCTTATCACCCGCAGTCTAGTGGTCAAGTAGAGTTGAGCAATAGAGAGCTCAAATTAATTTTGCAAAAGACTATGAATAGATCTAGAAAGAATTGGTCCAAGAAACTTGATGATGCATATGGGCCTATAGAACTGCATACAAAAATCCTATGGGTATGTCTCCGTATAAGATGGTTTATGGAAAAGCATGTCACTTACCTCTTGAACTTGAACATAAAGCATATTGGGCTATTAAAGAGCTCAACTACGACTTCGAACTTGCCAGTGAGAAGAGGTTATTTGATATTAGCTTACTTGATGAATGGAGAACCCAAGCCTATTAGAATGCCAAGCTATTCAAAGAAAAAGTCAAACGCTAGCATGATAAAAGGATACAAAAGCGTGAGTTTAACGTAGGTGATTATGTGTTATTATTCAAATCGCATTTAAGATTTTTTGCAGGGAAACTTCTCTCTAAATGGGAAGGTCCTTACGTTATCGAGGAGGTCTATCGTTTCAGTGCCATAAAAATCAACAACTTCAAAGGCACGAGTCCGAGGGTGGTGAACGGTCAAAGAATTAAACATTATATCTCAGGTAATCCTATCAATGTTGAAACTAATATTGTTGAGATCGTAACCCCGGAGGAATACATAAGGGACACTTTCCAGAATGTTTCAGACTCCGTAAAGGAATAGGTATGTGGTACCGTAAGTAAACCGACTCCAAAACAATTCTAATGGCAATTTTTATCCGTTTTAGAATATTTAAGAATTTTGGAAAGAAAGAAGTAGTCTAGGAAGGACACGAGGCCTCCACGAGGGTGGAGGGAGCGCCCACCCTTCCTGGGCGCGCCCCCCTGTCTCGTGGCCACCTCGTGTGCCTCCCGGACTCTATTTTCTTGCATGTTATGTATTTTGGTTGGTAAAAATTCATTATATAATCTCCCGAAGATTTTGACCACCGTATCACAGAAATATCCTCTGTTTTTGTTTTGAGCTGTTTCTGTTATAGATTAAGAGCAACATGTCTTCTCAAGAGTCGGTCAGGGAGAGTCGGGTGTCTCACCCGACACCAGGTCCAAGAGCAAATAGCGATGCTTATCACTTTGGGCCATCAACGGAGGATGAGATGGAGGTCGACTTGAAAAGGATAGATGCCATGGAGTAAGATCAAGAAGTTACCTCCCGCCTCCAAGCAGGATTTATGATGGGGGAACTACATAGCTCGGCTATTCCAAATTCGGTCATCCCTTCCAACGTTAAATTTCTTTCTTATGAAAACATGAAAAAGAGTGTCACTTGTTCTCCAGAAGCTATGCAACATCCTTGGGTAAAGGGAGCTTTAGCCATTACGGGCAAGCTCCGCAAAGAAATTATGGACCTCAAACAACAAGTCAATAAGCTCGAGGAGGAGAATCGTATCCTGAGGGGCATCATCACCAAGAAGATCAGAACACCAACTATGAAGAAGGATACATAATCACATGGGTATGGGCACTCCCCTTGGCAACTGCCAAGCTTGGGGGAGGTGCCCCGGTATCGTATCACCATCACACCCCTATCTTTACCATTTTATTTAGTTCGATTCTTTTAGTAGTATCTTGATCTAGTAGATTGAAGTTTTGGTATCATTGAGTTTTGAGTTTTACTTTGTGATCTCTTTATGTAATCGAGTCCGTGAGCTATCTATAATAAAGATTAGTGTTGAGTCAAGGGCTTTGCTATCTTGCCATGATCTTGAGGAAGTAGAAAGAATAAAAAGAATAAAAGAGTTCATATTGATCTTATGGATAGTAATGACTTCACACATAAAAAGTATGAGGCATAAAAGTTGTTGAGAGTTGACAAACATAGTTTTGGTCATCGTTGCAATTAATAGGAAGTAATAAGGAAAGAGAGGTTTTCACATACAAATATATTATCTTGGACATCTTTTATGATTGTGAGCGCTCATTAAGTATGACATGCTAAAAGAGTTGATGTTGGAAAAGGAAGACAACATAATGGTTTATGTTTTCTCACATCTCAGTTAAAGTATATTGTCATTGATCTTCCCAACATGTTGAGCTTGCCTTTCCCCCTCATGCTAGCCAAATTCCTTGCACCAAGTAGAGATACTACTATGGATTGAGTAAGATCCTTCAAGTAAGTTGTCATGTTGCAAGCAATAAAAAATGCTCTCTAAATATGTATGACTTATTAGTGCAGAGAAAATAAGCTTTATACGATCTTGTTATGGAAGCAATAAAAGCGACGGACTGCATAATAAAGGTCCATATACAAGTGGCAATATAAAGTGACGTTCTTTTGCATTAAGATTTTGTGCATCCAACCCTAAAAGCACATGACAACCTATGCTTCCCTCTGCGAAGGGCCTATCTTTTACTTTATGTTTTTACTTTATGTTTTTACTTTATGCTTGAGTCAAGGTGATCTTCACCTTTCCCTTTTTCATTTTATCCTTTGGCAAGCTCCTCGTGTTTTAAAGATCTTGATATATATATATATATCCAATTGGATGTAAGTTAGCATGAATTATTATTGTTGACATCGCCCAAAGGTGAATACATTGGGAGGCAACACAATAAGCCCCTATATTTCTCAGTGTCCGGCTGAAACTCCATAACCACAAGTACTGCGTGAGTGTTAGCAATGGTAGAAGACTATATGATAGTTGAGTATGTGGACTTGCTGAAAAGCTCTATTCTTGACTCTTTCTGATGTCATGATAAATTGCAATTTCTTCAATGACTGAGATTATACTTTGTTAGTTCCCAGTGAAGTTTCTGAACCATACTTGACATTGTGAATTGATTGTTACTTGAGCATAAGAAATCATATGACAAAATCTATATATGTTGCTATTATAAGAATGATCATGATGCCCTCATGTCCGTATTTTATTTTTATCGACACCTCTATCTCTAAACATGTGGACATATTTTTCAATTTTGGCTTCCGCTTGAGAACAAGCGAGTTCTAAGCTTGGGGGAGTTGATACGTCCATTCTGCACCATGCTTTTATATCAATATTTATTGCATTATGGGCTGTTATTACACATTATATCTCAATACTTATGGCTATTCTCTCTTGTTTTACAAGGTTTACCATGAAGAGGGGGAATGCCGACAGCTGGAATTCTGGCTGGAAAAGGAGCAAATATTGGAAACCTATTCTACACAGCTCCAAAAATCCTGAAACTCCACGGAAGTCAGTTTTGGAATTAATAAGAATTATTGAGCAAAGAAAACACCAGAGGGGACCCACACCCTGGCCAGGAGGGTGGGGGCGCGCCCATCCCTACTGGGCGCGCCCCCTGTCTCTTGGGCCTCCCTGGTGGCCCTCCGGTGCCCATCTTCTGCTATATGAAGGCTTTTACCCTGGAAAAAAATCAGAGGCAAGCTTACGGGACGAAACTCCGCCGCCACGAGGCGAAACCTCGGCGGAACCAATCTAGGGCTCCGGCAGAGTTGTTTTGCCGGGGAAACTTCCCTCCGAGAGGGGGAAATCATCACCATCGTCATCACCAACAATCCTCTCATCGGGAGGGGGTCAATCTCCATCAATATCTTCACCAGCACCATCTCCTCTCAATACCCTAGTTCATCTCTTGTATCAAAACCACAAATTGGTACTTGTGGGTTGCTAGTAGTGTTGATTACTCCTTGTAGTTGATGCTAATTGGTATACTTGGTGGAAGATCATATGTTCAGATCCTTAATGCATATTATGACTCCTCTGATTATGAACATGAATATGCTTTGTGAGTAGTTACGTTTGTTCCTGAGGACATGGGTGAAGTCTTGCTATTAGTAGTCATGTGAATTTGGTATTCGTTTGATATTTTGATGAGATGTATGTTATCTTTCCTCTAGTGGTGTTATGTGAACGTCGACTACATGACACTTCACCATTGTTTGGGCCTAGAGTAAGGCATTGGGAAGTAATAAGTAGATGATGGGTTGCTAGAGTGACAGAAGCTTAGACCCTAGTTTACGCGTTGCTTCGTAAGGGGCTGATTTGGATCCATATGTCTAATGCTGTGGTTAGGTTTACCTTAATACTTCTTTTGTAGTTGCGGATGCTTGCAATAGGGGTTAATCATAAGTGGGATGCTTGTCCAAGTAAGGGCAGTACCCAAGAACCGGTCCACCCACATATCAAATTATCAAAGTACCGAATGCGAATCATATGAGCGTGATGAAAACTAGCTTGACGATAATTCCCATGTGTCCTCGGGAGCTCTTTTCTCATTATAAGAAATTGTCCAGGCTTGTCCTTTGCTACAAAAAAGGATTGGGCCACCTTGCTGCACTTTATTTACTTTCATTGCCTCTTACCCATTACAATTTATCTTATCACAAAACTATCTGTTACCTATAATTTCAGTGCTTGCAGAGAAAACCTTACTGAAAACCGCTTGTCATTTCCTTCTGTTCCTCGTTGGGTTCGACACTCTTACTTATCGAAAAGACTACGATAGATCCCCTATACTAATGGATCATCACCTTGTGCTACCAAACGAGCCTTGTTGTGAACGATAATCCCATGAACATCTTGCTTGTTCTTGAACATCCACTTGGTTCCAATGACATTATGGTTCCCCTTTGGCCTTGGCACCAATCTCCACACCTTGTTTTGCTCGAAGTTGTTGAGTTCTTCACATGGCGTTGAGTCAATCCGGATCCTCGAGCACCTCATAGACCTTTTCGGGTTCAACACAAGAAACAAAAGTGTGATCTTTGAGGACCCACAACTATAGGGGATCTACCGTAGTCCTTTTGATAAGTAAGAGTGTCGAACCCAACGAGGAGCAGAAGGAAATGACAAGCGGTTTTCAATAAGGTATTCTCTGCAAGCACTGAAATTGTAGGTAACAGATAGTTTTGTGATAGGATAATTTGTAATGGGTAACAAGCAATGAAAGTAAATAAAGTGCAGCAAGGTGGCCCAATACTTTTTGTAGCAAAGGACAAGCCTGTACAATTTCTTATAATGAGAAAAGAGCTCCCGAGGACACATGGGAATTATCGTCAAGCTAGTTTTCATCACGCTCATATGATTCGCGTTCGGTACTTTGATAATTTGATATGTGGGTGGACCGGTGCTTGGGTACTACCCTTACTTGGACAAGCATCCCACTTATGATTAACCCGTATTGCAAGCATCTGCGACTACAAAAGAAGTATTAAGGTAAACCTAACCACAGCATTAGACATATGGATCCAAATCAGCCCCTTACGAAGCAACGCGTAGACTAGGGTCTAAGCTTCTGTCACTCTAGCAACCCATCATCTACTTATTACTTCCTAATGCCTTCCTCTAGGCCCAAATAATGGTGAAGTGTCATGTAGTCGATGTTCACATAACACCACTAGAGGAGAGACAACATACATCTCATCAAAATATCGAACGAATACCAAATTCACATGACTACTAATTGCAGGACTTCACCCATGTCCTCTGGAACAAACATAACTACTCACAAAGCATATTCATGTTCATGATCATAGGAGTATTATATGCATTAAGGATCTGAACAAATGATCTTCCACCGGATAAACCAATTAGCATCAACTACAAGGAGTAATCAACACTACTAGCAACCCACGGGTACCAATTTGAGGTTTGCGTACAAATATTGGATACAAGAGATGAACTAGGGTTTGCGAGGAGATGGTGCTGGTGAAGATGTTGATGGAGATTGACCCCCTCCCAGTGAGAGGATGATTGGTGGTGACGATGGTGATGATTTCCCCCTCCTGGAGGGAAGTTTCCCCGGCAGAACAGCTCCGCCGGAGCCCTAGATTGGTTCCGCCTTGTGGTAGTGGAGTTTCGTCCCGTAAGCTTGCTTCTGATTTTTTCCAGGGTAAAAGACTTCATATAGCTGAAGATGGGCACCGGAGGGCCACCAGGGGGGCCACGAGGCAGGGGGCATGCCCTGTAGGGGTGAGCGCGCCCCCACCCTCGTTGCCAGGGTGTGGTCCCCCTCTGGTACTTCTTTTGCTCAATAATTCTTATTAATTCCAAAAATGACTTTCGTGGAGTTTCAGGACTTTTGGAGCTGTGCAGAATAGGTTTCCAATATTTGCTCCTTTTCCAGCCCAGAATCCCAGCTGCCGGCATTCTCCCTCTTCATGACAAACCTTGTAAAATAATAGAGAATAGCCATTAGTATTGTGACATAACGTGTAATAACAGCCCATAATGCAATAAATATCAATATAAAAGCATGATGCAAAATGGACGTATCAATGATAACCCACAAGTGTAGGGGATAGTTGTAGCCTCTTTCGATAAGTAAGAGTGTCGAACCCAATGAGGAGCTAAAGTTAGAACAAATATTCTCTCAAGTCCTATCTGCCACTAATACGACTCTACACATGCTTAGTGTTCGCTTTACCTAGAACAAGTATGAAACTAGAAGTACTTTGTAGGTGTTGTTGTATAGGTTTGCAAGATAATAAATAACACGTAAATAAAAAGTAGGGGCTATTTAGATAAATATGCAATAAAGTAAATATAACGAGTGTGGAAAAAGTGGTGGTAGGAGTTGTGAAATTGTCCCTAAGCAATTGACTACCTTACTAGACTGATAATCACCATTGCAATTTTATTTGAGGGAGAGGCATAAGCTAACATACTTTCTCTTCTTGGATCATATGCACTTATGATTGGAACTCTAGCAAGTATCCGCAACTACTAAAGATCATTAAGGTAAAACCCAACCATAGCATTAAAGTATCAAGTCCCCTTTATCCCATACGCAAACAACTTACTTACTCGGGTATGTGCTTCTGTCACTCACGCCACACACCATAAGCAAATCATATTCATATTGCAAACCCTACAACAAGAATCCCTCACGCGTGCGTGACACGGAGGGCACAATAGAACAACACCAATAATAAAACATGAAATTCAAACCAATCATAGCAATTCATCAATCACCGGTAGGACAACGAAAATCTACTTAGACATCATAGGATGGCAACACATCATTGGATAATAATATGAAGTATAAAGCACCATGTTCAAGTAGAGGGTACAGTGGGTTGCGGGAGAGTGGACCGCTGAATATAGATGGGGAAGGTGATGGAGATGTTGGTGAAGATGATGGAGGTCTTGGTGAAGATCACGGTGATGATGATGGCCCCCGGCAGCATTCCGGCGCCACCGAAAGCAAGGGGGAGAGAGCCCCCCTTCTTCTTCTTCTTCTTCCTTGACCTTCTCCCTAGATGGGAGAAGGGTTTCCCCTCTGGTCCTTGGCTCCCATGGCTTGGGAGGGGCGAGAGCCCCTCCGAGATTGGATATGTCTCTCTGTCTCTCTCTGTTTCTGCGTTCTGGAATTCTGCCCTGGCATCGTTTCTTTTATATCCGAAGATCCGTAACTCCGTTTGGATTGAAACCTTCGCCCAGATAATTTTCTGAAAGTTAGCTTTCTTGCGGCCAAAGAAGGGCATCAACTGCCTTACGAGGGGCCCAAGAGGGTGGGGGCGCGCCCACCTGGAGTGGGCATGGGCCGCTGTCTCGTGGCCACCTCGGGCACCGTCTCGCGTTGATTTTACTTCCCAAAAATCACAAATATTCCAAAATAATTCTCCATCCGTTTTTATCTCGTTTGGACTCCGTTTGATATGGAGCTTCTGCGAAACATAAAACATGCAACAGACAGGAACTGGCACTGGGCACTGGATCAATACGTTAGTCCCAAAAATAATATAAAAAGTTGCCAAAAGTATATGAAAGTTGAATAATATTGGCATGGAACAGTCAAAAATTATAGATACGACAGAGACGTATCAGCATCCCCAAGCTTAATTCCTGCTCGTCCTCGAGTAGGTAAATGATAAAAAAGATAGTTTTTGATGTGGAATGCTACCTAGCATAATCTTGATCATGTAATCAAAGCATGGCATGAATATTAAGACACGAGTGATTCAAAGCAATAGTCTATCATTTGACATAAAAACAATAATACTTAGGGCATCCCAACAAACAATCATGTCTTTCAAAATATCAATGCTTCCAGAACGTTATCCCTACAAAATCATATAGTCTTGTATGCTCCCTTTTCTTAACACAAGGTACCCCTCATGCCTATCCCGATGTCAGCCAAGCAATTGTTTCATACTTTAGTATTCTCAAACTTTTTCAACTCTCACACAATACATGAGTGTGAGCCATGGATATAGCACTATGGGTGGAATAGAATATGATGGTGGAGGTTATGTGGAGAAGATAAAAAGGAAGAAAGTCTCACATTGACGCGGCTAATCAACGGGCTATGGAGATGCCCATCAATTTATGTCAATGCGAGGAGTAGGGATTGCCATGCAACGGATGCACTAAGAGCTATAAGTGTATGAAAGCTCAAACTGAAAACTAAGTGGGTGTGCATCCAACTTGCTTGCTCATGAAGACCTAGGGCATTTGAGGAAGCCCGTCGTTGGAATATACAAGCCAAGTTCTATAATGAAAATTCCCCCTAGTATATGAAAGTGACAATATAGGATACTCTCTATATGAAGAACATGGTGCTACTTTGAAGCACAAGTGTGGAAAAAGGATAGTAACATTGCCCCTTTTCTTTTATTTCTTTTTTTTCTTTTTTTGGGCGGGCTTCTTCGGCCCCCTTTTTTTGTTTAGGCTTCTTTGGCCTCTCTTTTATTTTATTTTTATTTTTTATGGGGCAATGCTCTATAATGATGGGGCAATGCACTCAATATTACAACTCTATACTAGAACAAAGATATGACTCTATATGAATGCCTCCGGCGGTGTACCGGGATGTGCAATGATCTAGCATAGCAAAGTTATCAAAAAACAGACAAGCCATGAAAACATCATGCTAGCTATCTTACGATCATGCAAGGCAATATGACAATGAATGCTCAAGTCATGTATATGATGATGATGGAAGTTGCATGGCAATATATCTTGGAGTGGCTATGGAAATGCCATGATAGGTAGGTATGATGGCTGTTTTGAGGAAGATATAAGGAGGCTTATGTGTGATAGATCGTATCGTATCATGGGGTTTGGATGCACCGGCGAAGTTTGCACCGACTCTTGAGGTGAGAAAGGGCAATGCACGGTACCGAAGAGGCTAGCAATGATGGAAGGGTGAGAGTGCGTATAATCCATGGACTCAACATTAGTCATAAAGAACTCACATACTTATTGCAAAAATTTATTAGCCCTTGAATCAAAGTACTACATGCATGCTCCTAGGGGGAGGTTGCTAGGAGTTAACCATCACGCGCCTCCGACCGTCACACAAAGATAAACAATCAAAATACAATGCACGCCAATTGGTTACATAGTTAGTAGACCATACGTGCATGCTTCGGGAATCACAAACCTTAACACCAACATCCTTACTAAACACAACCATCTACTAGTACCTCCCACATATTATCATCACTATATCGCAAAAACTATTGCAAGGAATCAAACATATCATATTCAGTGATCCACAAGTTTATGTAGGATTTTATGACTAACCATGTGAATGACCAATTCCTGTCATCTCTCTAAATAGATATAAGTGAAGCAAGAGAGTTTAATTCTTTCTACAAAAGATATGCCCATGCTCTAACAAATATAAGTGAAGCAAAATAGCACTCTACAAATGGCGGTTTTCTATGTGAAGAGAAACAAGCAATCCAGACTTCAAAAGATATAAGCAAAGCACATGAAGCATTCTATAAAGCCATACTCAAAAGATTTAAGTGAAGTGCAATGAGCATTCTATAAATCAACAAAGGACTATCTCATACCAGCATGGTGCATAAAATAAAAATGAAAACTAAATGCAAAAGACGCTCCAAGACTTGCACATATCGCATGAACGAAACGAAAACGAAAACATACCGATACTTGTTAAAGAAAGAGGGGATGCCTTCCGGGGGATCCCCAAGCTTAGGCGCTTGAGTATCCATGAATATTTACTTGGGGTGCCTCGGGCATCCCCAAGCTTGAGCACTTGCCTATCTTCCTTTTCCTCATATCGAGACCTCCTCGATCAAACACATCATCCTCACAAAACTTCAACAGAAAACTCGGTAAGATCCGTTAGTATAATAAAGTAAATCACTACTCTAAGTACTGTAGTAAACCAATTCATATTTTGTTTTTGCATTGTGTCTACTGTAATATAGCTTTTCCATGGCTTAATCCATTGATATAAATTGATAGTTTCATCAAAACAAGCTAACTATGCATCAATATTACAACTCGATTGGGCGGGCTTCTTTGGCCCCCTTTTTTTATTTAGGCTTCTTTGGCCTCTCTTTTTTATGGGGCAATGCTCTATAATGATGATCGTCACACTTTATTTACTTACAACTCAATATTACAACTCGATACTAGAACAAAGATATGACTCTATATGAATGCCTCCGGCGGTGTGCCGGGATGTGCAATGATCTAGCATAGCAAAGTTATCAAAAAACGGACAAGCCATGAAAACATCATGCTAGTTATCTTGCGATCATGCAAGGCAATATGACAATGAATGCTCAAGTCATGTATATGATGATGATGGAAGTTGCCTATTGCACGGGCTCAATCCCACTGGAAGTGGTCTTCGGATCTCCGCACAACTTCCGAAGTGAGGAGTTAATCTTCGATATCGTCCCCTTCCGCAGTGGCTACCACGCACTGCTCGGACGAACCGCATTTGCTAGATTCAATGCGGTACCACATTATGCATACCTCAAGCTCAAAATGCCAGGACCTCATGGGGTTATAACAGTTAATGGAAACACAGAGCGCTCGCTCCGTACGGAGGAGCACACTGCGACCCTCGAGCAGAGGTACAAAGCAGCCTTCTCAGGCAGACCACCAATTCGGCGATAAAGCCCCCGGACACCGTCATGCGAGTCTGGAGTACCCTGCAACAGGATCGTCCGGCACGTCCAGAGCTCACCTAGCAATTCGGCCTCCGCGCTAGTCCCAGTCAAGCGGGGAAATTTGTGCCGCACGTACATAATTACGCACTCAAAATACCATGGGCATTGGCGGAGGCACGGCTATGACACGGTCCGCAATGCGGCTCAACCGCCCCAGGATTCGTGTATCTTTACCCCCTTTTCTTTTTCAGGTCCCTATCTTCGGGAGGCTCTTCCGATAGCCCGACTATCGGACCCATGGCGGGACGGACACACCAAGGAGACAAGAAGCTTTGGCATATAGGGAATCCCTAGGTGGTCTCTGATAACGATCGCTATACCTGTTTTACATACCCGCACTCTTGGTCAGGACGTGTCAAACAGTCATGTTCCGCTTATCGCACTACTTGTACACATATGCCTCGACGTATTATTCAAATAACAATGGAAATTAATGTACAGCGTCAGCTTACTATTACATTTCTTTATCCTTTTCCTTTACTGTTTATTTATTCAAATTGCACCCGTACGTTTTGGTACGTCCGGCTCGCCAGGGGCTTTAGTGTACCCTATAACACGGCAAGAAAAGTCTGAACACTTTCAACAGTGCGGCACCCCGAACTTATAGCATTATATGCATCAGCTCCGAATCATGTCTTGGGTCAATAGTTGGGTTTGCCTGGCTCCCATGTTTTGGTACCTTAAGTTCCGCTATATTGGCTAAGGTAGCACAGGGAGAACTACCGCGATTGTGTCCCGGTTCTTTCGGACGAGCACCTTAGTAGAGAAAGCCGAAAACTGACTGTCATGATGAGGCGAGAGCTGGTCGCTGTTCGAGAGGTCTCAAATCTTTAGAGATTTTTTCCGCTTTGGGCGAGGAATCGGCCTTGCCCGATATAGGCGTATATAGCGCCCCAAGTTCGGCCTTCTGAATACTAGGGGCTTCGCCAAAATTTTAAATTATAGACTTCTATGGCCAAGTGAGAGTGATAAAGCTGTATAGTCCGATTGCCTTGTTCGCCGCGCTAAAAACCTCCTTAAAAGGACCAAAAAATTGGATAAAGAGTGTTTATATTTATCCCGAACACCCCAGTACTAGTTACATGGGGCAGAAGTTGACAATTGACCAACTCTCAGATTTTATAAATGGCCGTACAGAAGGTAATATTTTAAATCAACAAGCGTTATATAGCGCACATGAACTCGTTTTCATATTACAGGATGACATGAGTACATTCATTCAAATGTTACATCCTTAGCACATTCATCCACCACAAGGCAGGCACCCTTCAGGACACCATCATAATACTTTTCGGGGTGGCGATGCTCCTTGCCCTCCGGTGGCCCCTCCGTCACCAACTTCTCGGCATCCATCTTCGCCCAGTGCACTTTCGCGCGAGTGAAGGCCCTGCGTGCACCTTCAATGCAGACGAACCGCTTAATGACTTCAAGCCGTGGACAAGCATTTACCATCCGCTTTACAAGGCCGAAGTAGCTGCTGGGCAGGGGCTCGCCAGGCCACATCTGGACTATGAGGTCCTTTATGGCCAGTTCGGCCGCCTTGTGCAGTTCGACCAGTTCCTTCAGCTGGTTGCTCAAGGGCATCGGATGTTCGGTCCCAGTATATTGAGACTAGAACAACTTCTCCATCGAGCTCCCTTCTTCAGCTCGGTAGAACTCCGCAGCATCCGATATGCTACACGGCAGATTTGCGAACGCTCCTGGAGAGCTCCGAATTCGGGTAAGTAAAAGGAAAGTCTCCTTCACATGCTTGCTTTGCATAATGAATGCCTTACCCACTGCTATCTTCTTGGCCGGCTGAATCTCCTAGAGGGCCTTTTGGGCTTCGGCCTTGGCGTCTTGCGTGCTCTGGAGGGCCTTCGCAAGCTCGGACTCTTGCGTCTTGGAGTCACGCTCCAAGGACTCGAATTTTTTTTACGAAGTCCTAGAGCGGCAGCGGCCAGCAGCGACGCCTACTTATTCACATAGACATAATATGATTAGACTCCTATGGATGTTATTTGATCCTCTGTTCGACCTTTCTTTCCGAACACCAAACAGAGCATCAGGGGCTATTGTCTATACTATGACATTTTCTCATAATTTAATTACTTACCTCAAAGCCTATTAGAAGGCTGGCGCGGGCTTCGGTCAATCCTCTTTTGGCGGACCGAACCTTCTCAATCACCGTACTCATAAGAGTACAGTGTTCTTCATCAATGGAAGCACCCTGAAGCGCTTCTAGCAAGTTGTCCGATGCCTCTAGATGGACAGAGGTCATCGGTACAAGTGGCTTGCCCCCCTTAGTGAGGGGCTTCCTGCCTGAATCCGGAACCACTGGAGGTTCCGGCACAATATCCAGCTGGGGGCCAAACTTGCTGCGGCCCCCCTCATCAGAATCCATGGGGGTCTCCCCCCCCCATGTGCCCGGCGTCGGGGATTTCGTCTTGGGGTGCCTCCAGAACTGTCTCCCCCTGGCCCGGTATCCTCTGAGACAACACCTCGGTGTCGTCTGCGGGCCAGGGGGTGGTGGCCGTCGGGAGTGAATCGTTGTTCATCATTGACGCGCTCAAAGACCCATCCGAGGAGGATAAGTCGATGCGGGCTTTGGACGGACTACATGATCATATTTAACATGATAAGAAGCAATACATGTCGGAAGTATTATGGTGTCTGGATACTTACAACTTTGCCAGGGGCTTGTCCCTGGGCAACCACTCCTCATCGCTGTAGGCGGTTGTGGTGGAGTGGTCCAGCAGGAGGGTCTTCCCCTTCTTCGACGCTTCGGCCTCCCCAGATGGGGCGGCCTTCCTTTTGTTCTCCCCCCCCCCCCCGGTTGGGGGAGGCTTTCCTCTTCCTCCTCTCGTTTTCATTGGAGGAGCGCGCCTCGGTGTCTTCGGACAATGAGTCTGACACAACCTTGCGCCGGAGACCATTCCTGGTCCCTGTGGCCTTCTTCTTGGTCTTCTTCTCTGGCACCTCGTAGGGCGCCGGAAACAGCATCTCCGTTAAGAGAGCCGTTGTTGTATCCTCAGGTAGTGGAGCCGGACAGTCGATCCGCTCCGCTGTCGCTACCCAATCCTGTCAAATTGGTGCAGAGGCTAAGATCCCTCCCACAAATATATATACTGGGGAAAGGAACATCTTGTAAAATACAGAGAACTTATCGGATTAGCGGGGCGCTTTGCGCTGAGTCCGCGATCCTCGGTGATGGGAGGAGGTACTTCGGCGGCCTTGAACAACACCTTCCAAACGTCTTTGTGTGTCGTGTCGAAGAGCTCTCATAGCGTCTGGTGTTTGGCCGGATCGAACTCCCGCATATTGAATGCCCGTATTTGACACGGGAGGATCTGACGGAAGAGCATGACCTGGACCACGTTGATAAGCTTGATTTTCTTGCTTATCATATTTTTGACATAGTTATGGAGTTCGGTCAGCTCTACTGACGCACCCCAGGTTAAGCCCTTCTCTTTCCAGGAGGTGAGCCACATGGGGATGCCAGATCGGAATTCGGGAGCCGCCGCCCAGTTGGCGTCACGCGGCTCGGTGATCTAGAACCACCCTGATTGCCACCCCTTCACGGTCTCCACATAGGAGCCTTCGAGCCAGATGACATTGGGCATCTTGCCCACCATGGCGCCTCCGCACTCCGCTTGCTGGCCGACCACTATCTTCGGCTTCACGTTGAAGGTCTTTAGCCACAGGCCGAAGTGGGGCTTGATGCGGAGGAAGGCCTCGCACACGACAATAAACACCGAGATGTTGAGGATGAAATTGGGGGCCAGATCGTGGAAATCCAGGCCGTAGTAGAACATGAGCCCACGGACAAATTGGTGGAGGGGGAATCCCAGTCCGCGGATGAAGTGGGCAAGAAATACAACCCTCTCATGGGGTTCTGGAGTACGGACGATCTGCCTTGCGTCTAGGAGCCAGTGCGCAATGTTTGCAGCCAGGTATCCGGCTTCCCGGAGCTTCGTAATGTCCTCCTGCATAACGGACGAGACCATCCACTTGCCTCCCGCTCCGGACATGTTTGGAGTGGCTTTGCAGAGAAGGTGAGAACTTGGACGCTGGAGCTCGAGCGTGCGAGAATGGATGGGCAGGGGAAGAAGAAGGCGTGGGTGAAAAAGAGGAATCCTTATCCCTTTATAAAGGCGTTAGAAACTGTGCGCCTCCCCACTTGCCCCGTAAAACTGCTTATTCCCCAAGCGCCGCGATTGATGGCGTGATTGGGTTACCCACACCCGTATTGATGAGAATCACGTGATAAGGGGACACGATCTCTGCTTCGACAAGACATGCCAAGGAAACCGCCTCGCAATACATGCAGTAGCTGGTTGAGAAAAATGGTTCGAATAATGGCCGGGCTGTGGCGTGATGTCATGCTATGAAAAGTTGTCAGCAGATTAGATTTATGGAATATTGTGCTCTCTACAGTGGTATGTGGAATTTGTTTTGCAGAGTGATAACCCACAAGTTTAGGGGATCGCAACAGCTTTCGAGGGTAAAGTATTCAACCCAAATTTATTGATTCGACACAAGGGGAGCCAAAGAATATTCTTGAGTATTAGAAGTTGAGTTGTCAATTCAACCACACCTGGATAACTTAGTATCTGCAGCAAAGTGTTTAGTAGCAAAAGTGGTATGATAGTAATGGTAAAGGTAGCAACAGTAAAGGTAAATGTTTTTGGGTTTTTGTAGTAGTTGTAACAGTAGCAACGGAAAAGTAAATAAGCAAAGAACAATATGTGAAAAGCTCGTAGGCAATGGATCAGTGATGGATAATTATGCCGGATGCGATTCCTCATGCAATACTTATAACATAGGGTGATATAGAACTAGCTCCAATTCATCAATGTAATGTAGGCATGCATTCCGTAAATAGTCATACGTGCTTATGGAAAAGAACTTGCATGACATCTTTTGTCCTACCATCCCGTTGCACCGGGGTCCTTTCGGAAACTAAGGGATATTAAGGCCTCCTTTTAATAGAGAACCGGACCAAAGCATTAACACATAGTGAATACATGAACTCCTCAAACTACGGTCATCACCGAGAAGTATCCCGATTATTGTCACTTCGGGATTGTCGGATCATAACACATAATAGGTGACTATAGACTTGCAAGATAGGATCAAGAACACACATATATTCATGAAAACATAATAGGTTCAGTTCTGAAATCATGGCACTCGGGCCCTAGTGACAAGCATTAAGCATAGCAAAGTCATAGCAACATCAATCTCAGAACATAGTGGATACTAGGTTTCAAACCCTAACAAAACTAACTTGATTACATGGTAAATCTCATCCAACCCATCACCGTCCAGCAAGCCTACGATGGAATTACTCACACACGGCGATGAGCACCATGAAATTGGTGATGGAGGATGGTTGATGATGACGACGACGACAAATCCCCCTCTTCGGAGCCCCGAATGGACTCCAGATCAGCCCTCCCGAGAGAGATTACGGCTTGGCGGCGGCTCTGTGTCGTAAAACGCGATGAAACTTTCTCCCTGATATTTTTCTCCCCGAGACGGAATATATGGAGTTGGAGTTGAGGTCGGTGGAGGTCCAGGGGGCCCACGAGATAGGAGGCTGCGCCCTGGGGGGGCGCCCCCTCATCTCTTGGACAGCCTGTGGGCCCCTGGCATTGATTCTTTCGCCAAAAATTCTTATTAATTCCAAAAAGTGCCTCCGTGGATTTCCAGGACATTCCGAGAACTTTTCTTTTCTACACATAAAACAACATCATGGTAGTTCTGCTGAAAACAGCGTCAGTCTGGGTTAGTTTCATTCAAATCATGCAAGTTAGAGTCCAAAACAAGGGCAAAAGTGTTTGGAAAAGTAGATACGTTGGAGACGTATCACAGAGTCGGGCACGATCCTTGTGTTTAAAATCTTCTATGGAGTATTCGGAGAAGGAACCCACCTTGCAATGCCGAAGGCAATCAGCGCGCCAGACTCATCGTCATTGAAGCCTGGTTCAGGGGCTACTGAGGGAGTCCTGGATTAAGGGGTCCTCGGACAGCCGGACTATATACATTGGCCGGACTGTTGGACTATGAAGATACAATATTGAAGACTTCGTCCCCTGTCCAGGTGGGACTCTCCTTTGCACGGAAGGCAAGCTTGGCAATTCGGATATGTAGATCTCCTTCTCTGTAACCGACTCTGTGTAACCCTAGCCCCCTCCAGTGTCTATATAAACCGAAGGTTTTAGTCCGTAGGACAGGAACAATCAGAATCATAGGCTAGCTTCTAGGGTTTAGCCTCTACAATCTTGTGGTAGATCAACTCTTGTAATACTCATATCATCAAGATCAATCAAGCAGGAAGTAGGGTATTACCTCCATCGAGAGGGCCCGAACCTGGGTAAACATCGTGTCCGCCGCCTCCTATTACCATTAGCCTTAGACGCATAGTTCGGGACCCCCTACCCGAGATCCGCCGGTTTTGACACCGACAAAGGTTGTGTTTGTCTAAAACGGTGTGAGGACGAGATTGCAATATGGAAAGTACGCCGGACGAGCTACGTTTTGGGCAAAGAACTATGGAAGATCCACATGCAGCGACATGGGAAGACGGGCAGTGGAGCAAGGCCGGAGGGGATACCTGAAGGTCGTCGGGATGTAACTAGGTGAGCGGCGACGGGCAGAATCTGCGAGCAGGTGGCGTAGGCCCTGCCACGCCGGAGCTTGGTCAGAGAGAACAACGTGTACCGCAGATCGGGACGTGCTGCCTCAGTGCCATCGAACGGAGAAACGATGCACTTCCTCCCTTTCCCCCGGCGAACAGGATGCGGCCGGATCAGTGATCAATGGTGAGAGAGAGAGAGGGGGGGGGAGAGACCACCGCACTCGCTGTCCCCCGGCGGACGGGATGCGGCCGGATCAGTGACCAATGGTGAGAGAGAGAGAGAGGCCACCGCAGCCTTGTGTGAGATACTCTGAAGAGCGACAAACCAGGCAGGTAGGCTCTATTGTATATAGTTGAGCGGACTATCTTTTTCTCCATAAAAATCGTTTTATATTCTGTGTACGTGCCATTGAGCGCTATAACTTTATTTAAAAATAACACGATAATGCGTCAAGTCAAACTTTGTTTTGTGCACGCGTGATACACGACCTCCCTAGGTAAACAATTGCTACAGGCGTTAAAATTAGCACGTGGGCTGCCATTTCGTAAAGAAATGAGCTCCATCGCGTACCCACGCGGGTGTGGCTGGGCACAAAGCGTGAGTACATGCACGGTGCACCTATTCTCTTCTTGTATACGTACACCACCTACATGGGGTTGTGTAAGAGAGATACAAACCTAGAGAGATATAGTGTGTGGGTTCGTGAGAGTTTTGGGGGGGGGGGTCAATCAAAATATGTAACATATGCAATATGTGTGAAATAGAGTCCTGGATATAACATATATATAGAGGGGGCAATCCACGAGAAGAGAGTGGAGGTATCATCGGCTTGAGGTGTCCATAGACTCGAAGAGAGGGATGATGTGTGTGTGTGTGTGCACCCGCGATCGATAAAGAGTGTCATCGAATTTGTGTGTGCCCACGTCAAAGATATAGAGTGGCTGGCCTACTGGAACGTGAGAGGGGACATGTGTAGTTTGTCTCTGTGGCATGGATACCTACCTGTAGTGCTCGACTATCGGTGTGTGGTGGGGGAAGAGGGAGGCCCAATTAACTATAGAGGTACAATGGCTGGTATATGTGTGGAGGAGGAGAGAGGCCTACCTCATGTATTAAGGGGATCGATCTGCCTCATGTATTAAGGGAGATCGATCGGCATCCATGCATATGTGCAGGAGAGGAATAAGGTTCAGAGAGAGACATAGCTAGAGTGTTGGAGGGGGTGGTAGTGGAGTTGCTTCTAACAAATGGTGGGATAGGCTTGCTAGACAAACGGAGGGCATGCCCGCAATATCAATAAGAGAGGAGATGGCTGCTTGTTGTCTGTGCACGTGCGTGTGAGAGACGGGTCAGGAGGCATGCACGAATGATGAGGGGGGACAATATGGCTGTGGTAAGCAGACGTAACTACATAGGAAGATCAATCGCCCTTTGTTAGAGAAAGGAGAGACATAACTTGTGAGGTACGTCGATCGATGGGGGGGATAGTTAAAGTCGATCTAGGTATATGTTGGGAGATCGATCGGTATACATGCATGTGTGTGTTAGAAGCAAATGAGGCACGAGAGAAGGATAGAGAGAGGGATGCATCTAGGAGGTGGTATGAGAGGCATACTATATCGAGGGGGAAGGAGTGTGCGAGTACGAGATCGATGAAAAGAGTGGTGGGAGTGAGGCATGGACGGTGACAAGAGAAGAGGGGGAGCTTGTGTTTGTGCTAGGCACACTTGGCTAGAGACGCATATCGATCGATGAGTGCCGTAAAGAAGGAGCTGGGGGGCCTACACACACCGTGGGTGAACGACCTAAAGTGAAAAGACCAATTGGCGCGATGGAGCTAGAGAATGCCGAGGGAGGGTGAGAGGGATGCGGGCGTGTGCATGCACAGAGAAAGTTAGCGCTAGCTACAAAGATAAGAGGATTGTGTGGGTGTAAAAGACGAATAGAGATCATACTTCATTATAAAAAGCAAATTCGGATATTTGAAGAATTTATCATAGTGTTTTAAACCGACGCATGTGTGAATATATATAACGGTGATACACATGGTGTGGTTATGAACATGTTATACTACATATAATATATTTTATCTCTACTCTTATAAAAAACGGAGTTGTTGATGATGGTGTGCCTGCCATCCTGCAATATAGGCCGTCCGATTTATATCTGGCGGATAGGAAGGAAACTATGGCAAGTTTGAAAAAAGATACCCACACCCCTCTCCATATTTGCAAATTAGGCACCTTGATCATGTTGATGTTCTATGGACGCATGGGCATCTTGCTAGTACTATGTATAATATATAGAACATTGATTCTAGTTTGGGCTAATGTGTGGCTTTTGCAGCTCAGGTCTAAATACTTGTCATAATGTAGGGGGCGGGGCACTATACTTTGTGTGATAAACACGGTGTACGTATGGAACATGATTTAGATTATGAATATATAGTTAGTACATCAAATGTACTATTATTTGGAATCAACATCAAGTGTATTCAAAAAATAGAATTCGAGTTCATGTAGTACACATAGTTCATATCTATCTCTATAGTAATCATGTGGTGTGTTATTAAGGTAATACATGAATGATGGTTGAAGTTGGCAACAATCATGATTGTAGATTCTTATTGAAATAGAGAAACGAATTCAAATTTAGTTCAAATTGCAGCGGTAGTATAGACATTTGGAATGCACTAAAATGTTGGTATGAGTAGGTTACATGCATTATACAGCAAGCGAAAAAATTTAATCGGACATAACATGGATTCACACTCCCTCCTTCCATCTATATAGGGTGTAATGAGATTTTTAAGACCGCCTTTGACTATTGACAAGATTAATAGTACATGAAATGCACAATGTGAAAATTATATCATTGAAAGAACCTTTCATAGATGAATTTAACGGTGTGCTTTGTGTAAGTTGCATGTCATATATTATTGCTCTAATATTTGGTCAAAGTTAGCATCGAAAAATGCATTAGGCCCTATATAGATGGAAGGAGGGAGTAGCTTTGAATTGCATTTGTATAGTAAAATGGAGCAAGACTCTCTCTTTATGTGGTGTGAATAGTTTTATTTTTTTTGTTTTCTTTTTGGTTGAGGGAAGTGAGAATTGATTTGGTACGTACAAGTACAATATTACTACATGTTAGGCTTGTCGCTAAAATCCAACCCGCGTCTTGTTATATCCCGAAAATTCAGATATCATGCTCCCAAAACTGGCGCCTTCACAACCCGCGCCTTGCTACCCCGAAATTACAACGCGCGCGAAAACTCCCTCCAACTGCCAAATCCCGACACGCGAAATCCCCCTTCTAACCCTGAGCCGAAAGGGCCGCTAGTTCAAACCGGTGGGGGGTACTTTTGTAACACACCCTACATTTTGGACAAGCACGTCCCTAAGTCATGCTTCACCCCCTCCCATCGCCCCCTTTTAGACATTCGAAATCCCAGGCCGCCATAACCTCTCCGCTCCAGCCGCGAAACCCCACCCTCCTCCGTCGGCCACCTCACCGCTGCCCAGCCGGAGCCTCTTCCCTGACGATGTCATCCACCGCAACAGCTCGACGTCCCTCGTCCACCTCCTCGGATGAGGATCCGTCGTCCATATCATCGTCCCGCCGGTTCAGCCGCCCCATCCTCCACCTCCAAGGAGTTGCTCCGACGATCTCCTCGTCTATCACGGCTGCTCCATCCCCACAGCGCCGCCTTAACCTGCTCCATCGGAACCGCATCATCCTCACCGACTCCTCGGACGAAGTCGAGGCCTACTCGGCGCCACCAAAGAGGTTGTACACTCATCACATCGCACCTTCTCCTTAACTCGACCTCCCGGCGCTGACGGTGCTCCATCCCGCACCCCCATGGAGCGGCTACCTTGAAGCCGGTGTCGCAGGCGACATCTCCATGGCGGCTCCCCCCAGTGCGAGGCCCCTTCGGCGGCAGCGTCCATACCAGCCAGATCTGCTACTGCTGCTCAGGCTCTCGCTCGCGCTGTTGCTGCTTCTCCGGCTCTCGCTCGATCACTCGCTCGCCCAGCTGCTGCTGCTGCTCTCCCCCTCGCTCGTGCTGCTGCTCTGCTCCGATTTAGCCACACTTCAGTCGACTGAATCGACTTTTGGGTCAGTCGATTTTCAGGGGTTGGGGGGCTCTCCGTAGTTAAGGAAGAACCACCCGCAGCGGGGACGGGGGCTCGTCGGAGAGGTACCCCACTATCTATCTTAGG
>NC_041381.1:405894687-405909317 GCF_002162155.2 Triticum dicoccoides | reverse complement strand
GGCGGTTCGGCCGGTGGTGGCTGGTGGCTCGGGGGGGGGGGTGCAGGTTGAAGATGAACTGCAGGCCCTCCCTAAACTACATGTCAAGTGCCTCTCTGCTACCATTGTGTTCAGTTTTGACAGTAGCATTCAGATTCCACAGTCAATTTGAGTTTCGACAGTTAAGTTCAGAGTCAACGGTTTTTACCTCATCTATTGTAGTTAGGTGGTTTTTGGTGATGTAAATTTTACATCCATTTTACATCATCTATTGGAGATGCTATTAGAATCCCACTTGAGATTGACGATGTCTGTCTTGTGCTTCTTCAACCTTGACGTCTTACGGCTCATCGGAGCTGCTCCAACGATAGAACGATCCATCACAACAGAGTAGTGCCCTGGACGCTGTCTACAGATTCCTCAGATCTTCCTCCACACCTCCGACAGCCACCTCTGCCTCAACTGCTTCAGCGACCAACCCAATGATGCTGAGGTCGACACGGCTACGACAAAGAGGTTGTACACTTGTTGCATCACTTATTACTATACATTCACGTCGATCCATTAGGGCTATTTTGGTTCAAGGAAAAACATAGCAATAGGGAATTTTCCAATGGCACTCTACTATTCAATTATTCATGCATTTTGTTGAAAGGAATGAAACAAAACATCTACTTGGACCTACTTTTCAAAATCCTATGCATGAAAACAAGACCAAGTGCATTAGTGCCAGAATAACATTCTAACTGTACATGCTTTCATATGGTTTCGCTTTATTTTGGCCATGTTTCTTTGCATTCCTCTGCTCTTCCAATTCATGTAAACCAAACACCCAAATTGACAGAAATCTTGTGTTTACAAATGCTCTGTTTACCATGTGCATTCCTATCCTATTCCGGTGTTTTTCCTATCCCTGCGTTTTAAGAATCATGCAAGCCAAATGAGCCCTTACAGAATTACTTCAGTTACAGGTACGTGTCGAAGGAAACTTTGTGTGGTTTGTCCTGCTCCTGTCGTGACGTCGTCCACCTCACCTGAGCTGCTCCATCGACAGAAGCATCCACCAAACCAGACATCACGACTCCTGACTGTCTTTCGCCGCCTCAGATCTCCTTCCCTGCCGCCGGCACCCACCGCAACGGCATCACCATCATCGACTCAGCAGATGAACCTGAGGAGTACATGGGTCCACAAGAGAGGTCGCACTCTTTTGTTTCCGCTTATGTTATGCATTGCTTAAAATTACCTGCTACTTTATCGTCCTGTTCACCTCTTGGACTCCAAGTCAGGTCCAAATTAATGGTCAAACTTGAGTTCTAAATTAGTTGTGGGGCACATATCGAGGCAGGAATGAATAGTATGTCTGTCTAATATCTGGTTCACCTAGGGTATGCCTATGTTGTTCATCTTGGGTGGGAAACAAATAGTAAAGCAATCATCATCTATCTTTTTATTAATTTAAAGCAATCATCAGCCCGCTATCATTATTTTTGGATCCATCCACTGGTTGTTACCATCACTCTAAATTTCTGCATGCTCTCCTTACATAATTTCACCATATTTTTTCCGTATGCATGTTAGATATTGTACACAGTCATGCTGAACATGTAGAGAAAAAGAGAAGAGTTTTGCACGGCAATACAATGTCATGCAGACATCGCTCCATGGTGGGTTCAATGGCAAACCCTCCCCACCCCTCTCCAGTTTGTAATCCAGAGGAATATATCTGTTCTGAGGCAGATTCAGACACCACTGACCACTCCTGTTTACCCCCCAAGGTGTTTGATCTACCTTGGCATGATGATGTTGGCCATATCATGCATATGTTGCCTTGCAGTGCCTACTTTTGACATCATATATGTCATTTGCTTAGTTTAGACATGTTCTGTAATGCCACCTGTTTAGTTTCTATATCATATATGGGAATTATGCAGTCTCATGTCTTTTAGCCAGCCATAATATATGTGAAATGTGCAATGCCATCCTGTTTAACCAGGCATCATATATTTGAATGATATCTTTCCCATCCTTTTCTTCATTACATTTCCATTTGTCGACAATGTTTGTACATTAAACTACTCTTCCTGTGAATCAGCCATTTGGGTGGGAGATGGAAAAATCTGGAGTGAAAACAAGGCCTTCAGAGCAAACAGTGCTACCTGTCGAAGCAGACCTCTTATTAGGTCCCGATAGCTCCTCAGAGATGGATTAAGAGACAGATAACCAGTCATGTTCCCCCACCGAGGTGTATGCTCAAACTTGGCACGGTTATACTGCTCATATCATGCATACGGTGTCTTGCATTGTATAGTTTAGACATCATATACACAATATTCAACACCATATTCTTAGTTCAGACATCATATCGAATGCCCTCTATTTAGCATATAAATCACATATGTGAATTAAATGATGCGATCCTGATTACTTAGATACCATGTAGGTGAATTATGTCATGCGATCTTGTTTAGTTATTCATCATATCTTTGAATTATGTTATGCTATGCTATCCAGTTTAGATAGACAACATATATGTGAAATTATGTCATGCTATCCGTTTTAGTTAAACAATATACATGTCAACTATTTCATGCCTTTTTTCCACACTATCTATTGCATCTGTCTCTCATACAATGTCTGTACATTGAACTATGTTTCTTGTTTGTCAACCATTTGAATTGGAGCGGGTGATGCCAGTATCCAACGGACTAAAAACACGGTCTTCAAATAAAACAGTGCTACCTCTTGGTGGAGATAGCACCCTGGTTGTACATGCACAAGAACCAGCCCTACCACACATAACCCAAACTCTCGCAGATTGTACCCCTACTGCGATGGACAGAGAACCAGCTTCACCCAATCTAACCTCAACCCCAGCAGATAGTAACCCAGTTCCTGTTGACACAGCACCATCTCCACCATAGAGCTCCCAAACAAGAGCATTTAGTAAGGCAGCTCTAGTGCCCAAAGGGCCAGTACTACCACGGCGAACCCCAACTCCACCAGTTAGTACGCCTATTCCTGTGGAGGAAGCACAACCAGCTATTCGTAGTTTAGCATCTATCGCATTTGATATTGTTAAATCGTATGTGCGTATCTTCCCATCTTGGAAATATTATACTGAAGATGAAGGAAAATGCCAGTTGCAGGTGTTTGTCCAGGAGTTATGTGTAAGTAATGTTATCCATGGCAATTACTTTGCTTTGTCCCATACATCCTACCTCCATGATGGTTATAATACAACAAATTTTCCCATTTTTCTCTATAGAGAAGGACCGATTTGGAAACTCGGGATGAGGTAACCTGTGCTAATACCTCTGCTATCTTCAAGAATGCTTGGTGGCAGTATCGGAATTACCTGAAGAAAACGTGCTTCACCGGCAAAGAAACTCATCAAATTCCCTTACGTTCTCCTAAGACACATTTACTGGACGATGACTAGGAATGCCTTGTTCTGTAATGGTCCCAAACCAAGAATGTGGTAAGGTCTATGAGCTCATTTTCTATTTTTAAGTACTATATTCTTGCGTCTTACTGTACTCTGTTCATGTAGAACAAGTGCCTAAACCTGAAGAACAACTGTTCTAATTTAAGATTCCATCGCTATCATAGTTCAAAAAATCGCTAGGCGTTAATTGTGCGTTTTGCCACCGCCTTGCGCTTTACTAACCAAAACGCATGCTTATGCGCAGTTATGCACAGATTAAGCATAGTTATGCGCAATGCATTTTGCCAACGCCTAGAGCCTAGGCGCGCCTTTTTTAACTATGATTGCTATCTGTGACGCCCCCGATTCAATTGTACACTAATCATGCACGCAAATGTGTACGATCAAGATCAGGGACTCACGGGAAGATATCACAACACAACTCTAAAACATAAATAAGTCATACAAGCATCATAATACAAGCCAGGGGACTCGAGGGCTCGAATACAAGTGCTCGATCATAGACGAGTCAGCGGAAGCAACAATATCTGAGTACAGACATAAGTTAAACAAGTTTGCCTTAAGAAGGCTAGCACAAACTGGGATACATATTGAAAGAGGTGCATGCCTCCTGCCTGGGATCCTCCTAACTACTCATGGTCGTCGTCAGCGGGCTGCATGTAGTAGTAGGCACCTCCGGTGTAGTAGGAGTCATCGTCGACGGTGGCGTCTGGCTCCTGGACTCCAGCATCTGGTTGCGACAACCAGAAAGAAAGGAAAGGGGGGAAAGGGGGGAGAAAGCAACCGTGAGTACTCATCCAAAGTACTCGCAAGCAAGGAACTACACTACATATGCATGGGTATATGTGTAAAGAGGCAATATCGGTGGACTGAACTGCAGAATGCCAGAATAAGAGGGGGATAGCTAGTCCTATCGAAGACTACGCTTCTGGCAGCCTCCGTCTTGCAGCGTGTAGAAGAGAGTAGATTGAAGTCCTCCAAGTAGCATCGCATAGCATAACCCTACCCGGCAATCCTCTCCTCGTCGCCCTGTTAGAGAGCGATCATCGGGTTGTATCTGGCACTTAGAAGGGTGTGTTTTATTAAGTATCTGGTTCTAGTTGTCATAAGGTCATGGTACAACTCCAAGTCATCCTGTTACCGAAGATCGCGGCTATTCGAATAGATTAACTTCCCTACAGGGGTGCACCACATAACCCAACACACTCGATCCCATTTGGCCGGACACACTTTCCTGGGTCATGCCTGGCCTCGGAAGATCAACACGTCGCAGCCCCACCTAGGCACAACAAAGAGGTCAGCACGCCGGTCTAAACCTAAGCGCACAGGGGTCTGGGCCCATCGCCCTTAGCACACCTGCATGTTGCGTACGCGGCCGGAAGCAGAACTAGCCCCCTTAATACAAGAGCAGGCTTAATACGTTCCAATCCGGCGCGCGCCGCTCAGTTGCTGACGTCACGAAGGCTTCGGCTGATACCACGACGCCGAGTGCCCATAACTGTTCCCGCGTAGTTGGTTAGTGCGTATAGGCCAGTAGCCAGACTCAGATCAAATACCAAGATCTCGTTAAGCGTATTAAGTATCCGCGAACGCCGAATAGGGCCAGGCCCACCTCTCTCCTAGGCGGTCTCAACCTGCCTTGCCGCTCCGCCTCAAAGTAACAGTCGGGGGCCGTCGGGAACCCAAGCCAACCTCTACCGGGATGGAGCCACCTGTCCTTCCAGCCCCCATATCCGAATCACTTGCGGGTACTCAACGAGCTGACCCGACTTTAGTCACCATCTATATAGTATATGTATATGTATAGTATATACCCGTGATCACCTCCCGAGGGATCACGGCCCGACAGTATAGCAAGGCAGACTAACAAGAATGTAGGGCCAATGATGATAAACTAGCATCCTATACTAAGCAATTAGGATTGCGGGTAAGGTATCAATGACTGTAGCAACAATGACAAGCTATGCAACAGAATAGGAGTAACCGAACAGTAACATGCTACACTACTCTAATGCAAGCAGTATAGAGAAGAATAGGTGATATTTGGTGATCAAGGGGGGGGGCTTGCCTGGTTGCTCTGGCAAGGAGGGGTCGTCAACACCATAGTCGAACTGGGAAGCAGCAGCGTCGGTCTCGTAGTCTACCGGAGAGAAGAGGGGGAAGAAACAGTAAATACAATGCAAACATAAGCATGACGATACATGACATGACAATGAGCAGGGTTAGGTGTGCCCTAACGCGGTAGTAGGTGATACCGGCGAAAGGGGGAAACATCCGGGAATGTATTCCCGGTGTTTCGCGTTTTCGGATAGATGAATCGGAGGGGGAAAGTTGCGAGTTCAATAGGTTAGGGATGTGTGGCGGACGAACAGGCTACGTATCCGAATTCGTCTCATTGTTCTGAGCAACTTTCATGTTAAAAATAATTTAATCTGAGTTATGGATTAAAAGATGTGATTTTCTAAAGATCTACTAATTTTTGGAATTTAATTAATCCTTTAATTTAATTCGAAATTGGATTAATGACATCAGCATGATGTCATGTTGACATCAGCAGTCAACAGGGATTGACTAAGTCAAACTGACAGATGGGGCCATTGGCTGGGTCAACAACACAGTCAGCAGGTCCAGTCAGCAGTCATGTTGACTTAGTTAAACTTACGCAGGGTCCCACTTGTCATACTCTGTTAGTTAATTAATAGTAGTTAATTAGGTTAATTAGTCATTAGGTTAATTAAACAGGACTAATTAATTCTTTAATTAATTAATCAATATTTTAATTATTATTTATTTATCTTAATTCCTTTTTTTCATAAAACACTCTAGGGCACGGGCCCCGTTTGTCATGGGCCCATAGGGGCCTATCGGGTTCGGGCGTGCAGGCGACGGGCGCCAGCCCGAATGGGCGCCCGCCCAGGCCAACTGTGGGAACGACGAGGCGTCGCCGGCCAATGCAACGGGCGGCCGCAGCCGCCGGGGAAGGAAAGGGGGCGGCCATGGCGCGGGAGATCCGGAGCGGGGGTTTGTGGGGGGCGCGGGACGGGGCGCGTGCGAGGCGCGGCCACGATGGGCGCGCACGCAGAGGAGGCCACGATGGGCGCGCACTGGGAGGAGGGCACGGCCCCGGGGCGGTAGCGGGGTGCTGCAGGTGCGACCGGGCCTGGAGCAAAGGCAGGGGAGGCCAGTGTGGCGACGGCGCGCGAAGGATCACGATGAGGCGCAGGGCCGAGCACGGTCGGCGCGCGGTGGACGACGTCGGTGACCAAGAACAAGGGGAGAGAGGGAGGGAGGCCGGAGCTACGGGTGGTGGGGGGACATGCAGGAGCTCGTATCCGAGCTCAGGAAGGCACGGGGGGGTGGCGGAGCTCACAACGATGCTGTAGGGACAGGCAGCGGGCTCGGGGTGGTCCGACGAGGTAGATCGACGGCGAGGGCGAGGTGGCAGCGACGGCGTCGTCAAGCGGGCGTCCAGCGCTCCAGATCGGGGCAGGAGGGAGGAGCTGCGAGGAGGAGACCGGGGGTGGCGGTGCTCGGCACCGGTGGGCGGCGGCCTCTAGGGAGCGGCGGCTCGGGTGCTGGGCGCACGCTCCACTGAGCGTGCGTGCGTGCGTGTGGCGGGGCGGGTGAGGGGACGAGGGGAACGATGCGGGATCGAGCGAGTGGGTGGATCGGGTTAGGGTTAGGTGGGTGAGGCCATATAGGCCATGGGGTGGCCGGCTGGGCAGTTTGGCTGGGCCGCTTGGCCATCTAGGCCAAGGACCAGCGGGCAGGGGGGGCTTCTTCTTTTCCTCTTTTGTTTGTTTGTTTTGTTTTGTTTTGTTTTAATTATTTTATTTCTTTTCTGTTTTAGCTTAGTTTCAATAAAATACAAAAGTGGCACCTAAAATAGTGTTACAATTTATGTCACTACCACAAACAGTTTGGCACTGAAATAAAACCAGCGGGCAGGGGGGGCTTCTTCTTTTCCTCTTTTGTTTGTTTGTTTTGTTTTGTTTTGTTTTAATTATTTTATTTCTTTTCTGTTTTACCTTAGTTTCAATAAAATACAAAAGTGGCACCTAAAATAGTGTTACAATTTATGTCACTACCACAAACAGTTTGGCACTGAAATAAAATAGTTTTGGAATTGTTTATTATTTTAAAAGCATTTGAATAACTGTTTTGCCACTATTTATTTATTATAGTGCATTTAACTACTTTATAACAGTGTGTCTTCTCCACCAATATTTATTATGGATTATTTTTCACAATAACAACATTTTAGTTTTGACTTTTGAAAACTTCAATTGTTTGACTTGTTTTTGAATTTGGATTTTGATCAGTTTTGAACTAACGCGGAATTAGCAACAGTAACGGAGGTGACATGGTATCATTAGCAGAGGTTCACTGTAGCTTAATTATCCGGGCGTCACAATTCTCCTCCACTACAAGAAATCTCGTCCCGAGATTTATGAGGTAATGAAAGGGGGGAAGGTTTGGTAATGAATCTAGCGGGTCTTCTCATGCTGGCTTGCTCTTCTCGAAGAGGCCGGTCCAATACATTGATGTCTTCATTTCTCTGCTTTGATCATCATGATGAAGTCGGCGTCCCTTCTTCAGGAACTCCATCGTACTTACGAAAGAATAAAGGGTGGGCATTCTGGGAGAACGGACCTCGGCAAGGTTGATTATCGGGTCGACAACATCGAGGAAGGTGGTGGAAAGTAACTCTCGAATCGAAACTTAAGAAAATATCGAGAGCAAAGTAAGGATGTATCCTAGGAAGTTTCGAGCGGGCAGGCAATCGTTCGATGCCTGTTATAGGGCGTGAAAGGGTCAAAGCAACGGGAATAAGCATTGTGTCCGATATCAGACTTGAAGGTGGCTCGTGAATTACATACGAGGCCACACGCGAGGAACAACCTTGCGAACAGGGGGTGTACAGGAGAGTCAGGTTTCAATCCTGTGGAACTGTGGGTTATGGGCCCACCAGGTGGGTTAAAAGTAGGAAGGGCGGAGACGTCTTGCATGATCAAGCAAGCAAGGTATGTCAGAGGGTAGCCTGCCAGTTATGTCGGCAACAACAGCGATACCAAGGGCGAGGGACGAAGAGAACCATTTTCCTTCTCGTTGAACGAGGCGGACCAATAGGCAAAGTTCTCATCCATCGGTGGTTACCGGAATGTCATCAACAATAGTAACAGGTTCTTACTAACAGAGTTGTACACCGAGGTGCTTACAAAAGCAGGAGAATATTACTGCTTAGATCATATAGATCACAAGAAAGATTAAGCCAAACAATGGAAAGGAAAACATATGTATCAGATTAAACAGGACAATGGAAAGGAAAATGTGTTTAAACACATATTTCAGGGGTATATCCTTCCCAAGGACAAGCAAATCATGATATCCTTGATAGGATATAATGTAGAAAACCCTTTAGGTAAGGGGAGGGAAATTTCATGACATTACCCATACAATGGTGTTTGAATAATTGATAATGAAAATTTAGCATTGTGCTTCAGATGTTCTTATTCAAATTCGGAGTACCATAGACATGCTTCGAGATAGCATTGACATGGTCTTCAAGCAAAGGTCAGACTTTGGATACACAAAGGATCCATCAGGACGACTTATAGAATAAGTCTTACAATTTCCTCATGGAAGAATGGATAACCTCGCAGAAAAGGAAACTATAACAATAGGTCCTCCGGTCAGGTGTGCTAGGCATGACATCATCTTACCTGGTCATCAAAGGACCAACATCATGACTCCTGGAAAGTTGTCCCAGCCATCATATCTGACCGAGATTCAGATCCGATTGATGTCATGATACCTTAGACTCAGGATGTCCGAGAAGAAAAGGTGCAACACAAATCGACGAAATAACATTGCAAGATTCTCGGCAAATGAACTATGGGAGCGAGTTCCTGAAACAGTAGTTCATCAATAAACCAAGGAGGGGATGAGAAGGTGGCTGATGGGCTCAGCGACAATTCATCGAGAATTCCAAACGGATGGATTTCCATAATAATGTGAACAAGAAGATGACACTTGTCAATTCAAATGATATAATGTTGTATGCTCTAGGAAAACATACATCATCAATCATTAGTTGAAAGGTGTGCCTGAAATATGACCTTAGGCAGCAAGATCAATGTTAGAGTGACGATTCCATAATCAACGGTCCAAGAACAAACTGTCGATCGTTATCTTCAAAGCAATAGGGTTGCTAGAAGTACGAACTCAAACAGCATCTATTGGTATGCTGGTTAAAAACAACACGGGGACCAAGGAAGAATGGTGATAGTGAGAAGTATCATCATATCGAGAATTTCTAAGAGGTGGAGCAATCCCCACAACATTCTCGACATAAAAGACAGTAATACTTCAAGGCAGAACACAACACTAGCTGGAGAGAAAGTTGTATTCAGAATGTGGACAAGTTCGCGATAAAAGGAAGTCAAGGGTGTTGTCGATGATAATAAAAATCATCGAGGGCAAGGAGGGTATTTCTCATCATGAACACAATTGACATCTAATCAAAGGAATGATGAAGTGAAATGTTATTGGAACCAAGGGTACGACGCCAACTCGAAATCAAGCTTGTTGTTCAAGGCAAAATGATATGAAAAGGAAAGTTGATGTAAGCTTAGCTCAAAGTCGAAAATTGTGCTTCGAGAATAAGGACCAGGTAGCACAGTTAGAATCATCACGACAATGATATAGTCAAACAGGCTAGGAATGGCGTGATCGGGTACAAACTCGTACTTATAGAAGCTTACTGAAGAGTTGTTGAACCGTAGTGCGGACTCGGTTCAGTTATTGGTGTGTTTGAGTGTTTAAAAACTCAGAGCCCGTGAAAAATTGGAATCAGTGGGAATGTAGCACTTGATGAAGTACTCATAAGAAGTTACGCAGTTCCATGATAATCTCGAGATACCAGGGGGGTAATACTCGATGACGGATCAAAGTAGAGGTTGGACTGGGGTATTGCTCTACAGAAGGCAAGTGCTTAAACTTGCACGAGAAATGGTATTTAAAAGAGAACATGGTCGGAACCACGATTGCAAAATGCCAGATCCCAGATATAAGATGAACTTATACCAAAGGGATAATTAATTTAAGAGAAGCTTTAATGATAAGATCTACATCGTGTCCATGGGCATGAACACAAGTTCAAGGTCGACTCCCACTTCTCCAATGCATAACTTTCATTCACTTCTCACTTTCGAGGAGGTTGTAGTGTTGAAATTTTATCTGGCAAAATACCAGGAGTGTATGACTCGTGAAAACTTTCTAATTCACACATATTAAGGAAGGCATAGGTTCAAGCCATCGGGGCTTCTTAGAACATATACCACGAACTTCAGGAGTAATTAACACAAGCTCAAAGTAGAGCATGGTTGACAAAGCAAAGGATACAATTTACCAAAGGCGGTATATATCCTAGGAAAGGCTCAAGGTTATTGAATATGAAGGATATTGTCGGATAAAATCCAACAAAGGATCTGGGGTGAGTATCGGCACACAACCAGAGGAAGAAGCAAGGCAAAGACATTGGATTATAGAAACAACTGAATAACTTAGAGCTCAATTGCTAAGGAATTATGATTTACAAAGCGAAGGATCAGAAGCAGACGCTCTGATCAAGGATGGATAAGTTCAATAGACTTAGGGGCACAATCAACGACAATTTAATTGGCGAGAACCAGCTCATGATTAAAACGACGTCTGAGCCAGAAGGATGAATTCTAGGGTCTGTTTGAGGATTGCGAGCATTCGCAACAAATCGAATCGACGGACTCAAAATGACAATGACAATGACGATGGATGTCAACAAGATTACTAGACTTATGGGATTAACCATAATGCAAGCAATCAAGAATTTCAAGAGCAATAGGATGCTCAGGATTTTCGGAAGATCGAATGATATTTCAAGGATTGGTGACATACATGAATCAACTGGGGATGAGTGGATACTCGGTAAGTGCGAGAAATTATCTGTAGGGGTATTCAGGTGGTAAGGAACTGCAAGGCAGTAGGCATAAGTATTCTAAGAACAACAACGAGTATTTCAGGGCATCTTGTAATAAAAAGAGTAACTGGGAACTAAGTAAGAATGGTGTATGAATTTATTCATAGGGATATTTCGGTGGTAGTGAATTGCAAAAGCAATGGGCAGTCCCGAAAGAGTATTGGAAAGTAACTTTGAAATCTTCATGTGTAGTCGGCGATCATCTGGACTGAAGGGGCTCTCCAGGAGAAAGCGTTTTCGAGAACCTAAAGTTAGATTTTAGAAAATCATTTAACCCGAATAGAAGAGAGATCAGAATCCCAGAGTATAGACGAGGAATAAAAGATCCTACTACCACCCAATGGCGACGTGTGCCGGTAAGACACACAACCATGTTAGTAAAAGTTTTTGCAACGTCTAGACTCGACTTCGGTCAAGGAGTTGGGAAGGGGGATTCCTACAGGCAGTCGGCTCTGATACCAACTTGTGACGCCCCCGATTCAATCATACACTAATCATGCACGCAAATGTGTACGATCAAGATCAGGGATTCACGTGAAGATATCACAACACAGCTCTAAAACATAAATAAGTCATACAAGCATCATAATACAAGCCAGGGGCCTCAAGGGCTCGAATACAAGTGCTCGATCATAGACGAGTCAGCGGAAGCAACAATATCTGAGTACAAACATAAGTTAAACAAGTTTGCCTTAAGAAGGCTAGCACAAACTGGGATACAGATCGAAAGAGGCACAGGCCTCCTGCCTGGGATCCTCCTAACTACTCCTGGTCGTCGTCAGCGGGCTGCACGTAGTAGTAAGCACCTCCTGTGTAGTAGGAGTCGTCGTCGATGGTGGCGTATGGCTCCTGGACTCTAGCATCTGGTTGCGACAACCAGAAAGAAAGGAAAGGGGGAAAAGGGGGGAGAAAGCAACCATGAGTACTCATCCAAAGTACTCGCAAGCAAGGAACTACACTACATATGCATGGGTATATGTGTAAAGAGGCAATATCGGTGGACTGAACTGCAGAATGCCAGAATAAGAGGGGGATAGCTAGTCCTATCGAAGACTACTCTTCTGGCAGCCTCCGTCTTGCAGCATGTAGAAGAGAGTAGATTGAAGTCCTCCAAGTAGCATCGCATAGCATAACCCTACCCAGCGATCCTCTCCTCGTCGCCCTGTTAGAGAGCGATCATCGGGTTGTATCTGGCACTTAGAAGGGTGTGTTTTATTAAGTATCCGGTTCTAATTGTCATAAGGTCAAGGTACAACTCCAAGTCGTCCTGTTACCGAAGATCACGGCTATTCGAATAGATTAACTTCCCTGCAGGGGTGCACCACATAACCCAACACGCTCGATCCCATTTGGCCGGACACACTTTCCTGGGTCATGCCCGGCCTCGGAAGATCAACACGTCACAGCCCCACCTAAGCACAACAGAGAGGTCAGCACGCCGGTCTAAACCTAAGCGCACAGGGGTCTGGGCCCATCGCCCTTAGCACACCTGCACTTTGCATACGCGGCCGGAAGCAGAACTAGCCCCCTTAATACAAGAGCAGGCTTACGTTCCAATCCGGCGCGCCGCTCAGTTGCTGACGTCACGAAGGCTTCGGCTGATACCACGACGCCGAGTGCCCATAACTGTTCCCGCGTAGTTGCTTAGTGCGTATAGGCCAGTAGCCAGACTCAGATCAAATACCAAGATCTCGTTAAGCGTATTAAGTATCCGCGAACGCCGAACAGGGCCAGGCCCACCTCTCTCCTAGGCGGTCTCAACCTGCCCTGTCGCTCCACCTCAAAGTAACAGTCGGGGGCCATCGGGAACCCAAGCCAACCTCTACCGGGATGGAGCCACCTGTCCTTCCAGCCCCCATATCCGAATCACTTGCGGGTACTCAACGAGCTGACCTGACTTTAGTCACCATCTGTATAGTATATGTATATGTATAGTATATACCCGTGATCACCTCCCGAGGGATCACGGCCCGATAGTATAGCAAGGCAGACTGACAAGAATGTAGGGCCAATGATGATAAACTAGCATCCTATACTAAGCAATTAGGATTGCGGGTAAGGTTTCAATGACTGTAGCAACAATGACAAGCTATGCAACAGAATAGGAGTAACCGAACAGTAACATGCTACACTACTCTAATGCAAGCAGTATAGAGAAGAATAGGCGATATCTGGTGATCAAGGGGGGGGCTTGCCTGGTTGCTCTGGCAAGGAGGGGTCGTCAACACCGTAGTCGAACTGGGCAGCAGCAGCGTCGGTCTCGTAGTCTACCGGAGAGAAGAGGGGGGAAGAAACAGTAAATACAATGCAAACATAAGCATGACGACACATGACATGACAATGAGCGGGGTTAGGTGTGCCCTAACGCGGTAGTAGGTGATACCGGCGAAAGGGGGAAACATACGGGAATGTATTCCCGGTGTTTCGCGTTTTCGGATAGATGAACCTGAGGGGGAAAGTTGCGAGTTCAATAGGTTAGGGATGTGTGGCAGACGAACAGGCTACGTATCCGAATTCGTCTCATCGTTCTGAGCAACTTTCATGTTGAAAATAATTTAATCTGAGTTACGGATTAAAAGATATGATTTTCTAAAGATCTACTAATTTTTGGAATTTAATTAAACCTTTAATTTAATTCGAAATTGGATTAATGACATCAGCATGATGTCATGTTGACATCAGCAGTCAACAGGGATTGACTAAGTCAAACTGACAGATGGGGCAATTGACTGGGTCAACAGCACAGTCAGCAGGTCCAGTCAGCAGTCCTGTTGACTTAGTTAAACTTACGCAGGGTCCCACTTGTCATACTCTGTTAGTTAATTAATAGTAGTTAATTAGGTTAATTAGTCATTAGGTTAATTAAACATGACTAATTAATTCTTTAATTAATTAATTAATATTTTAATTATTATTTATTTATCTTAATTCCTTTTTTTCATAAAACATTCTAGGGCACGGGCCCCGTTTGTCATGGGCCCATAGGGGCCTATCGGGTTCGGGCGTGCAGGCGACGGGCGCCAGCCCGAATGGGCGCCCGCCCAGGACAACTGGGGGAACGATGAGGCGTCGCCGGCCACTGCAACGGGCGGCCGCAGCTGCCGGGGAAGGAAAGGGGGCGGCCATGGCGCGGGAGAGCCGAAGCGGGGGTTTGTGGGGGGCGCGGGCCGGCGAGGCTGCAGCAGA
>NC_041381.1:405888592-405894417 GCF_002162155.2 Triticum dicoccoides | reverse complement strand
GGATCATGACGAGGCGCAGGGCCGAGCGCGGTCGGCGCGCGGTGGACAACGTCGGTGACCAAAAACAAGGGGAGAGAGGGAGGGAGGCCGGAGCTACGGGTGGTGGGGGGGACATGCAGGAGCTCGTATCCGAGCTCACGAAGGCACGGGGGGGTGGCGGAGCTCACAGCGATGTTGTAGGGACAGGCAGCGGGCTCGGGGTGGTCCGACAAGGTAGATCGACGGCGAGGGCAAGGTGGCAGCGACGGCGTCGACAAGCGGGCGTGCAGCGCTCCAGATCGAGGCAGGAGGGAGGAGCTGCGAGGAGGAGACCGGGGGTGGCGGTGCTCGGCACCGGTGGGCGGCGGCCTCTAGGGAGCGGCGGCTCGGGTGCTGAGCGCGCGCTCCACTGAGCGTGCGTGCGTGCGTGTGGCGGCGCGGGTGAGGGGACGAGGGGAACGATGGGGGATCGAGTGAGTGGGTGGATCAGGTTAGGGTTAGGTGGGTGAGGCCATATAGGCCATGGGGTGGCCGGCTGGGCAGTTTGGCTGGGCCGCTTGGCCATCTAGGCCAAGGACCAGCGGGCAGGGGGGCTTCTTCTTTTCCTTTTTTGTGTGTTTGCTTTGTTTTAATTATTTTATTTCTTTTCTGTTTTAGCTTAGTTTCAATAAAATATAAAAGTGGCACCTAAAATAGTGTTACAATTTATGTCACTACCACAAACAGTTTGGCACTGAAATAAAATAGTTTTGGAATTGTTTATTATTTTAAAAGCATTTGAATAACTGTTTTGCCACTATTTATTTATTATAGTGCATTTAACTACTTTATAACAGTGTGTCTTCTCCAACAATATTTATTATGAATTATTTTTCACAATAACAACATTTTAGTTTTGACTTTTGAAAACTTCAATTGTTTGACTTGTTTTTGAATTTGGATTTTGATCAGTTTTGAACTAACGCGGAATTAGCAACAGTAACGGAGGTGACATGGTATCATCAGCAGAGGTTCAGTGTAGCTTAATTATCCGGGCGTCACACTATCGTGCATACTGCTTTGCTCTTGTATCACTGTATTTTCTCATACAAACTTATTTTTAAATTGAAGGATCCAATCGAAACTCTAATGGCACTGTATCACTAGGGGGCTTCTTGATCGTATTTGAATCATAGCTTAACCCCTTTTGGGTCCGACTTTGATCGTATTCAAATCAGAGTCGTTAAAAAACTCTCAAGGTCATTTGGGGGCTTCCTATTCAAACATAGGTCGTATTCAAACCAAAGAGAACATAGCTGTCGGTACCCTCTTGATCGGCGCAACGCCAAAGCCACTGGGAGCTACATGATCGTATTCGAATCCTAGCTTAACCCCTTTGGTCTGGTTTACTGATCGTATTCGAATCAGAAGCCTCGATTTTTCTTTCTATTTGACTTAAGTTTTTTTAAAACAGTCTTTTGGGTTTGTCTTGAGACTTTTTGCTCATATCTGAAAGCATATATGTGGTTTCAATTAACCCGGCTTGACTTTGGATGATAAGTCGCCAGCATTGGGAGTATTGGCCTCTACAATCTGGGTCATCACCCTTACTGCACAGACTTTAAGTCGCCGGTATATTTTGGATTGCACCATTGGAATCATTCGCTTATCAATCATTGGATTATTGCCCTTATTGGACACGGCGATGTAAGACGGCAGTATGAGCCAATTCCACAGGATTTGCAGAACTATGACTTATATAAATGCTTAAGTCCAAGCTCATCACTAAAATTGATGCTTCAAAATGATTATCCATTCTGGATTTTCTCAAAGGCTATAAGCCACCGGGTTATAAAAATTTCGGCTTACAATGGAGGCGTATTAAATCGCCATTGGCTAAGAGCCGCCGGGTATTTAAACTCCGGATTTTACTTGTCAACAGATAAGGTATTCAAAGTCTCTTTAGTGCAATGGCTATTATTTTATCAATGGATATGATTTATTCTACAATGGAAGGAATAGTCCCGAGTCGCTGCAGGCTTACGACCCAGCACTTGGGGCCTACATTATTCAGATTGAGATCATGTCAAATATGCAAGTCCCATGCCACTACCAGCATGCACCATGGCACTTGGGGGCTAATGCAAAGTCCTTTTTTGCTCAAACTTATTGAAGACCGGACTCATAAAATTGTAATGAGCCGGCCCTTGGGGGCTACCAATTGCTCCTGCCAAAAATTCAAGGTACACAAGCATTCATCCACTATATTGAACGGTCCACTACTCAGTTGGTAGAGTACAAAGCTTTTGACCTTGTGGACGTGGGTTCAAGCCCCATTCATCCACTATATGATGTTATTATCAATAAATTATATACAAAGTCCCAGCTCAGTATTTGTAACGCCCACGATGCGGCTATATCTCCCATGTGTCGAAGCACGACTTAGAGGCATAACCGCATGGTGGTTTTGTCGCAAGAAGGGTCATCTTCACACAATCCCATGTAATGAACAAGAAAGGGATAAAGAGAGTTGGCTTACAATCGCCACTTCACACAATACATAATTTAAGATTCATACATCATTCAAAATACACTCAAAGACCGACTACGGTCAAAATCCAAATGAAAAGAAGACAACCTCAAATGCTAGATCCCCGATCGTCCCGACTGGGCTCCGCTACTGATCATCTGGAAACGATACATAGTAACAACCAAGGGCCTCATCGAACTCCCACTTGAGCTTGGTCGCGCCATCTGCGCTGGTATCCTCGGCACCTGCATCTGTTTTGGTAGAATATGTGAGTCACGGGGACTTAGCAATCTCACACCCGCGAGATCAAGACTATTTAAGCTCATAGGTAGGAAAGGGGTAATATGGTGGAGCTGCAGCAAGCACTAAGCATATATGGTGGCTAACATGCGCAAATGAGAGCGAGAAGAGAAGCAACGCATCAGTCGAGAAGCTAGAAGCGATCAAGAAGTGATCCTGAAACTACTTACGTCAAACATAACCCAAACCGTGTTCACTTCCCGGACTCCGCCGAGAAGAGACCATCACGGCTACACACACGGTTGATGCATTTTAATGAAGTCAAGTGTCAAGTTATCTACAACCGGACATTAACAAATTCCCATCTGCCTCATAACCGCGGGCACGGCTTTCAAAAGATAATATACCCTGCATGGGTGTTCCAACTTAGCCCATCATAAGCTCTCACGGTCAACGGAGTATATACCTTCTCCCGGGAAGACCCGATCAGTCTCGGCATCCCGGTTCGCAAGACATTTCGACAATGGTAAAACAAGACCAGCAAGACCACCCGACTGTGCCGACAAATCCCGATAGGAGCTGCACATATCTCGTTCTCAGGGCACACCGGATGAGACATGCTACGAGTAAAACCAACCCTCAAGTTTCCCCGAGGTGGCCCCGTAGGTGGCTCGGTTCGGACCAACACTCGAAGGAGCACTGGCCCGGGGGGGTTAAAATAAAGATGACCCTCGGGCTCGCGAAAACCCAAGGGAAAAAGGCTTAGGTGGCAAATGGTAAAACCAAGGTTGGGCCTTGCTGGAGGAGTTTTATTCAAAGCGAACTGTCAAGGGGGTCCCATAAATCACCCAACCGCGTAAGGAACGCAAAATCAAGGAACATAACACCGGTATGACAGAAACTAGGGCGGCAAGAGTGGAACAAGACACCATGCATAAGGCCGAGCCTTCCACCCTTTACCAAGTATATAAGGTGCATTAATTAAACAAGAGATATTGTGATATCCCAAAAAATATCCATGTTCCAACAAGGAACAAACTTCATCTTCACCTGCAACTAGCAATGCTATAAGAGGGGCTGAGCAAAAGCGGTGACATAGCCAAAGAATGGTTTGCTAGGACAGGATGGTTAGAGGCTTGACATGGCAATATGAGAGGCATGATAAACATGTGGTAGGTAGAGCTAACATAGCGATAGAGCGAGCAACTAGCAAAGCAAAGATAGAAGTGATATCGAAGGTATGGTCATCTTGCCTGCAAAGTTCTCAGAGTTGTCGAAGGCTTGATCCTCGTAAGCGTTCTCAATAGGTTCCTCGTGCATGAACTCGTCTCCCGGCTCTACCCAAAGCAAGAACACAAGCAATGGAACCACAATCAAACATGGAGCAATGCACAAGCAACATGATGCAAAACATGACATGATATGCGAGATGTGATATGCAATGCTTATGCATGCTTCGGAAGGGAAATGATGAAGAAGGCATCAACTTGGCAAACCAAGTATGCCGCTGGTAAGATGAGATGATTTCAGTTGAAATCGATATAAAGATCACCGGAATCGGATGCACGGTTTGCAAATGGCAAGCAAAACAAGAATGACACAAATCTGCGATTAACAGCACGATGCTACTTAGCATGCAACAAGAAACTATGCTACAGAACCCCAACATAAAAACAAAGCATATGGCAGTGATCTACAGGAGATGCTTGACAAAACAGGAACACTGGGCTACGGCTAAATCACACCATAACATGTTCAAACAAGCATGGCAAAAGTGCAAAAGATATCAGGTTGGACATGGCATAAACAGCATCAGGTAGCAATGTTCAGAGCAAGCAATCAACATGCTACAGGACCTTATAATAGCAAAACAAGGCATGACATGAATCTACTCAAAGCATAGAACAAAAGTCCCTTAGTGACCATGAGCCAAAAAGGAACAGAAGATATGATGGCACCCATGTAAACATAGCAAGTTCCGTTAACAGATTCAGCAAACAGAGCATGGCATTGACAGAATTATGAAGGCATCTTCAAGAGCTCGATACACTCACCACAAGTCATTGCATGACAAGATAAGCATATCATCAGAAAGAAGACATGTTTATGAAGCTATCCAAGGCAATAACAAGTTCATAGCATGCAAGGATCAACTACAACAACCTTGACAAAATTGAATAACATGTAAACAATCTGCCAGGAAACATTTTGTAGCAAAAGTAGAGCACGAAAATGACATGCTAGACTACTCCATAATTTCAAACAGGGGCATGAATGGAGAGATCATAACCATATGTTCAAAACATCCTTACTGAAGTATCTCAAAATATGCATGGATCTCTCTGTAGCATCAAGTTTACATGGCATAAAAATAACAGCAGAACAGGGACTGAAATCAGCAACATCACGAGGCCTAGTTTACATGCTTGTGCTAGTCACCACATTGATCAAAAAAATACATAGCATACACCCCTGTAAAGCTGGCATGGCATAGTTCAAAACATATGTAGGGCTCAAGTTCATAACATGCACACATCAATCATGGCAAAAAATGACAAAAGTGCATGTTCTGATAAGAATCTAAAACTAACATCACATAGCCCTCTTCCAACAGAATTTTGGGCATCAAGATGAGCTCAAATCAAAATGATGCAATGAGATAAAATGATGTACTCATCGAGACGAACAATAGGTATGCTACACGCCCAAAACGGAGCCACGGGTGCAAAGTTATGACACGATGAATATGGCATGATAATGTGCAGACTTATTGGAAATACGAAGTAAACCTAGGGTTCTTCTCCAGATCCGATCTGGATCCGGTCGCACGGAAGCCGAGGCGGCCGGCAGCTCGCCGGAGCTGGGGAGGAGGAAGGCCGGAGAGGACGGGGCGGCCGGATCCGGGCGCCGGGACGGCAGGCGGCAGCGCCGAGGGACGACGCGGCGAGGCGGCCGCGGGGCAACGCGGCGACGCGCGGCGGGCGCGGCGGAGCTCGCAGCCGGGCGACGAGGAGGCAGCGGCCGACGGCGGGGAGGCGGCGGCGAGGTGGAGGAGCGCGGCGGCGGGCGGCGGGGACGCGGTCCGCGGGGGCTGGGC
>NC_041381.1:405884041-405888287 GCF_002162155.2 Triticum dicoccoides | reverse complement strand
GTCGCGCTGCAGTTCGTTGGGTGGTGGCGGGCGGACGCGTCCGGCTCCGTCCGGACGTGTCCGGCGGCACGAGGGGAGCGGTAGCTAGGGTTTTGCCCGAAAATTTCGGGGAGAGGCTATATTTATAGGTAGAAGGAGCTAGGAAGCTCCAAATGAGGTGCCGGTTTCGCCCACACGATCGTGATCCGACGACGGAGAGCATGGAAGTGACTTAGATGGGTTATTGGAATGTTTTGGAGGGGTGTTGGGCTGCAACTCAAAAGAGGCCTTTGCGGTTATGCGGTTAACCGTTGGAGTATCAAACGACCTCCAAATGGCACGAAACTTGACAGGCGGTCTATCAGTGCTATACCAGGGCCACTTGGCAAGGATCGGTCCATTCCGAGAACGTTTAACACCCGCACACGAAAAGGGACAAGAGGGGTGCGCCGGTGCATGTGGGAGTGTCGGATTGCAAAACGGACAACGGGGAAAATGCTCGGATGCATGAGACGAACACGTATGCAAATGAGATGCACATGATGACATCATATGAGATGCATGACATGAAAAAATGCAAAACGAAAGAAAAAAACCCAACCACGGAGGGAATATCATAACACATAGCCGAGAATGGCAAGAGTTGGAGTTACAAAGATGGAAAGTTACATCCGGGGTGTTACAACACTCCACCACTACAAGAGGATCTCGTCCCGAGATCTAGGACTGAAAGAACTCCGGATATTCGGAACGGAGGTCATCCTCGCGCTCCCAGGTGGCTTCTCGGTTGGAATGGTGTGACCACTTCACTTTTCAGGAATTTGATTGACTTGTTGCGAGTCTTGCGCTCGGTTTCTTCAAGAATAGCAACGGGGTGCTCATGATAGGACAGATCTTCTTGGAGGTCAATCTCTTCGAAGTTGATAGTGCGCTCAGGAGTCTTGAAGCACTTGCAAAGCTGTGACACGTGAAACACATCGTGCACGTTTGCAAAGTTGGATGGAAGCTCGAGTTGATAGGCGAGATCGCCTCTTTTGCCAATGATCTTGAAAGGACCCACGTATCTAGGGGCAAGCTTCCCTTTGATACCAAAGCGACGAGTGCCCTTCATTGGAGAGACGCGAAGGTAGACATGGTCTCCGATTTCAAAAGCCAAATCACGGTGCTTGCTATCATAGTAACTCTTCTGGCGCGATTGCGCGGCCTTGAGATTCTCACGAATGACTTTGCACATTTCTTCGGCTTCTGTGATCAAGTCGTTGCCAAGAAGTTGGCGTTCACCTGTCTCGGACCAATTGAGAGGAGTACGGCACTTTCTGCCATAAAGAATTTCAAATGGGGCCTTGCCCGAACTCGCTTGGAAGCTGTTGTTGTAGGAGAACTCGGCATATGGAAGACATTCTTCCCACTTCATGCCAAAGGAAATGACACAAGCCCTGAGCATATCTTCAAGGATTTGATTGACTCGCTCGACTTGGCCACTTGATTGAGGATGGAAAGCTGTGCTGAAACGAATGTTGGTGCCCATGGCCTTCTGAAAGGAGTCCCAGAACTTAGAAGTGAAGATGCTTCCACGGTCTGAAGAGATCAATTGTGGAATGCCGTGCAAGGAGACAATTCTGGAGGTGTATAGCTCTGCCAGCTGAGCTGCTGTGATAGATTCTTTGATAGGAAGGAAATGAGCCACTTTAGTAAGCTTGTCAATGACAATGAAGATAGCATCATTTCCACGCTTGGACTTAGGAAAGCCGGTCACGAAGTCCATCTCGATATGATCAAACTTCCATTCCGGAATAGCAAGAGGTTGAAGGAGACCAGATGGTCTTTGGTGTTCTGCTTTCACCCTTCTGCAGACATCACATTCATTCACGAATTGAGCAATCTCTCGCTTCATTCGAGTCCACCAATACGACTGCTTGAGGTCATGGTACATCTTCGTACTTCCAAGATGAATGGATAGGAGGGAGTTGTGTGCCTCATTCATGATGACTTTTCTCAAATCACCTTTAGGAACCACAATACGATCCTCGAAGAAAAGAGTATCTTTGTCATCCAAGCGATAGCACTTGTATTTGGAAATGCCCTTGTCAATACCACGTTTCACCTTCTTCACCATGGTATCCAGGAGTTGTGCCTCACGAATTTGATCTTCCAAAGTAGGAGAGACTATGAGGTTGGCAAGAAAGCCTTGAGGAACAACTTGAAGATTCAGTTTGCGGAAAGCTTCACAGAGATCCGGTTGAAATGGCTTGAGAATTAGACTGTTGCAATAAGCCTTTCTGCTTAGAGCATCTGCAATCACATTCGCCTTGCCAGGAGTATATTCAATACTCGGATTGTACTCTTGAATCATCTCGACCCATCGAGTTTGCCTGAGGTTGAGGTTGGGTTGAGTGAAGATATACTTGAGACTCTTGTGATTGGTGAAAATGTCCACTTGCCTTCCCAATAAGAGGTGTCTCCATGTTATCAATGCATGGACAACTGCCGCCAACTCAAGATCGTGAGTGGGGTAGTTCTTTTCGTTGGGCTTCAACTGACGAGAGGTATAGGCCACAACTTTCTTCTCTCGCATTAACACAGCACCGAGACCTTGAAGAGAAGCATCACAGAACACTTTGAATGGCTTGGATTCATCAGGAGGAGTCAAGACAGGAGCTGTGACTAGCTTCTCTTTGAGGGTGTTGAAAGCGACATCACACTCAGGCGTCCAGACATACTTGACATGCTTCTGGAGGAGGTTGGAAAGAGGCTTTGCAATCTTAGAGAAGTTCTCAACGAATCTTCGGCAATAGCTTGCAAGACCAAGAAAACTGCGGAGCTGCTTGACATTCTGAGGAGGTTCCCAATTCACAACTGCAGACACCTTCGCCGGATTAACAGCAATGCCCTTGGCGGAGATGATGTGACCAAGGTAAAGAACTTCATCAAGCTAGAACTCACATTTGGAAAACTTCGCATAGAATCGATGCTCTCTGAGCTTGTCGAGCACCAATCGCAAATGTTTGGCATGATCCGACTTATTCTTGGAGAAGACCAAAATATTGTCGAGATACACCAAGACGAATTCATTTGTGTAGGGGTTGAAGATAAAGTTCATCATTCGAGATAAAGTTGGAGGAGCATTGACAAGGCCGAAAGACATGACTGTATATTCATAAGAACCATAGCTTGTTCTGAATGCTGTCTTGGGAATATCTTGTTCACGAATGCGAATCTGATGATAACCCATACGAAGGTCAAGCTTGGAGAATACTTTAGCACCTTTGAGTTGCTCGAAAAGCTCATTGATGTTGGGAAGTGGATACTTGTTCTTGATTGTCTTCTTCTTCAATGGACGGTAATCGATGCAAAGTCGGTCCATGCCATCCTTCTTCTGGACAAAAAGAACTCCACAACCCCATGGAGATGAACTCGGTCTGATCAAACCCAGACGCTCTTGTTCATCGAGCTGTTTCTTCAATTCCTTCAGCTCCTTGGGTCCAAGCTTGTAAGGACGCTTGCAAACGGGTTCAGTTCCATGCTCAAGATCAATAACGAACTCGACTGGCCGATGAGGAGGCATACCCGGAAGCTCTTCTGGAAAGACATCTTGGTACTCACAAACGACTGGAATTTGAGAAATAGCATCCAACTCGCCCTTCTCATTGAGCGAAAACAACCGAATGGTTTCATCACGAGCGGCATAGATGATAACATCCTCAGAAGGGTGTGTCAATTGAATTTGCCTGGCAGCACAATCAAGTTGAGCCTTGTGCTTAGAAAGCCAGTCCATCCCGAGAATTAGATCAATATCAGAGTCACCAAGGACAATTGGTTTAGCCAGAAATTTGTAGTCGCCCATCTTGATACCGACATTCGGAACCAATAAGGTAGATCTCAAACGCTTAGCCGGAGAAATAACTTGCATAGCTTTAGGTAACTCCTCTGTGTCAAAATTGTGCTTCGATGCAAAAGGATATGACATGAAAGAATGCGATGCACCAGTATCAAATAAGACTTTTGCAGGAATATCATTAATAGGAAGATTACCCATTATCACATTAGTAGATTCCTCCGCTTGCGCTGCATTCATCATATTCACCTTTGCAGACTTTGGATTATGCTTGACCACTGCATTGCTTGAAGATCTCACAGGAGGAGGAGGAGGAAGGCGCCTTTGATTGAAGCATTTGTTCGCGTAGTGACCTTTCTGCTGGCACTTGTTGCAAGTCACTTCTGAGAGCGGACGATGATAAGGAGCATTTGACCTTGGAGCTTGAGGCTG
>NC_041381.1:405873397-405884002 GCF_002162155.2 Triticum dicoccoides | reverse complement strand
TCTGAAGAATCCTCTGCCTGAGCTGCATTCATCATGTTCACCTTTGCAGACTTTGGATTATGCTTGACCACTGCATTGCTTGAAGATCTCACAGGAGGAGGAGGAGGAAGGCGCCTTTGATTGAAGCATTTGTTCGCGTAGTGACCTTTCTGCTGGCACTTGTTGCAAGTCACTTCTGAGAGCGGACGATGATAAGGAGCATTTGACCTTGGAGCTTGAGGCTGAGACTTGTTCTGATAGCTTGGGTTGGGTGGGTGGGAAGATCCATGACCACCTGAGTTCTTCTGCTGGTAAGGCTGACAAAACGGAGGAGGAGGAAGGTAGAACTTTTTCTGCTTAGCTGCGACTTGAGAGGAAGAAGAAGACTGAACTGCATCCCTGATTCTCTTCTTAGAAGCCTCACATTTGAGCTGAGCACCTTCTTGCTTGAGGGCCATATTGTAGAATTCATCAAACTGAGTAGGCTCAACAAGAACGAGAGCTAACTGCAGATCCTCTCTAAGGCCACCTCTGAATTGATAAATCATACTCTTCTCATCAGGAACGTCTTGTTTAGCAAAGCGAGCAAGTTTCTAAAACTGCTTGTTGTATTCGTACACTGACATGTTGCCTTGCTTGAGATTGCGGAACTCCTCATGCTTGCTCTCAACAACACTGGTAGGAATGTGGTGAGCTTTAAAGTCCCGACAAAAGTCAGTCCAAGTAATCACTCGACCTCCTCTGGAATCCTTGTATTGCTGGAACCAATCAGCTGCTTGATCCTTGAGCTGAAAAGAAGCGAACTTGACGTAGTCCTCAGGCCTGACATTGCTGCATTCAAAATGCTTGTTGATATCCACGAGCCAATCATCAGCGTCTGTGGCCTCGGCACAGTAGCTGAAAGACTTCGGCTGATTTGCAAGGAATTGGTTGAGGGTAGGAAACTGAGGCTGATGATTGAACTACCCTTGACCTTGATTCCCTTGGTTGCGTTGGCCTTGGTTGCGCTCTTGCATTAGCTGAATCAACAACTGAGCGTTGGCATTTGTGGTTGCCATCAAAGCTTGCCATGCCTCCGGAGGTGGAGGTGGAGGTGGCGGGTTCGCCTGACTCCCATCATTGCGTTCCGGATTCTGACGTGTTGGCGGAGCCATCCTGAAGAGGGTGCCGTCTGTTAGCATCTTGATAGATAGATAGACAAGTTGAATCAACGGATAGAAATTGCAACATATAGTCTTCACAATAAACATTCGAGCAGGGATGAACGAATGAATTCCCAAAGCTAACATCACACATCCATTAAGGTGAGAAGCCACTTGATCAGATATTGAAGAATGAAATAAACAAGGTACAACTGGAACAAATAAGTGGTAAGGATTACCCAATCACAAACCAAATATCTGCGGGAAGAAGTGCTAGAGCTACTTGAATCCCACCTATAAACTCCCGAAACTTTCCGGTTATGCAATCAGGTGTTGGGGATACAGGGGAAGCAATATATCTCACCCAAACTAACAATCCCTACATCCAGCTGTATCCATCCATCAACACATAACCAAGAAACCTTCGAAAATCGTGTACCTCAACCTTCGAAAAGCATCCGTTATACGAGTCATGGCAATACTCCCGAACTCCCCAGTACTGGGTGACGTCGAGGTTATCTCACCAACAACTGCATAAAAGAGATTTTCGATGTCGGCAAAACTCAGGTATTCCAGAACTGCAGCGATAAAATTGTGACGACAACACCTCGGAGCTCAACTCCCCGGGACACTGCCACAACCCCTAAATGTCGGGAGGCACCAAGAACAATGTTCTCGTCACAAAACCATCAGAACAATTCCAAGATACCCGCATGATCCTAAAAAAATTTTAGTGAAATTTGAGGAGTGGAAAGTCAAAACATCTACGTCAGGAGACCTCACCAGAGCGACAAAGGGATTGAGGAGTAAAAATAATCCTACTCTCTGATATATATAATCCTAAGACTCAAAACATTTTTTTGTTCTAGACTCAACAACGCCAGCAATCAATCAAGCAGGGGGCTCCTAAGTCGGGGATGGCTCTGATTACCAACTTGTAACGCCCACGATGCGGCTATATCTCCCACGTGTCGAAGCACGACTTAGAGGCATAACCGCATGGTGGTTTTGTCGCAAGAAGGGTCATCTTCACACAATCCCATGTAATGAACAAGAAAGGGATAAAGAGAGTTGGCTTACAATCGCCACTTCACACAATACATAATTTAAGATTCATACATCATTCAAAATACACTCAAAGACCGACTACGGTCAAAATCCAAATGAAAAGAAGACAACCCCAAATGCTAGATCCCCGATCGTCCCGAGTGGGCTCCGCTACTGATCATCTGGAAACGATACATAGTAACGACCAAGGGCCTCATCAAACTCCCACTTGAGCTCGGTCGCGCCATCTGTGCTGGTATCCTCGGCACCTGCATCTGTTTTGGTAGAATCTGTGAGTCACGGGGACTCAGCAATCTCACACCCGCGAGATCAAGACTATTTAAGCTCATAGGTAGGAAAGGGGTAATATGGTGGAGCTGCAGCAAGCACTAAGCATATATGGTGGCTAACATGCGCAAATGAGAGCGAGAAGAGAAGCAACGCATCGGTCGAGAATCTAGAAGCGATCAAGAAGTGATCCTGAAACTACTTACGTCAAACATAACCCAAACCGTGTTCACTTCCCGGACTCCGTTGAGAAGAGACCATCACGGCTACACACACGGTTGATGCATTTTAATGAAGTCAAGTGTCAAGTTATCTACAACCGGACATTAAGAAATTCCCATCTGCCTCATAACCGCGGGCACGGCTTTCGAAAGATAATATACCCTGCATGGGTGTCCCAACTTAGCCCATCATAAGCTCTCATGGTCAACAAAGGATATACCTTCTCCCGGGAAGACCCGATCAGTCTCGGAATCCCGGTTCGCAAGACATTTCGACAATGGTAAAACAAGACCAGCAAGACCACCCGACTGTGCCGACAAATCCCGATAGGAGCTGCACATATCTCGTTCTCAGGGCACACCGGATGAGACAGGCTACGAGTAAAACCAACCCTCAAGTTTCCCCGAGGTGGCCCCGCAGGCGGCTCGGTTCGGACCAACACTCGAAGGAGCACTGGCCCGGGGGGGTTAAAATAAAATGACCCTCGGGCTCGCGAAAACCCAAGGGAAAAAGGCTTAGGTGGCAAATGGTAAAACCAAGGTTGGGCCTTGCTGGAGGAGTTTTAGTCAAAGTGAACTGTCAAGGGGGTCCCATAAATCACCCAACCGCGTAAGGAACACAAAATCTAGGAACATAACACCGGTATGACGGAAACTAGGGCGGCAAGAGTGGAACAAGACACCAGGCATAAGGCCGAGCCTTCCACCCTTTACCAAGTATATAAGGTGCATTAATTAAACAAGAGATATTGTGATATCCCAAAAAATATCCATGTTCCAACAAGGAACAAACTTCATCTTCACCTGCAACTAGCAACGCTATAAGAGGGGCTGAGCAAAAGCGGTGACATAGCCAAACAACGGTTTGCTAGGACAGGATGGTTAGAGGCTTGACATGGCAATATGAGAGGCATGATAAACATGTGGTAGGTAGAGCTAACATAGCGATAGAGCGAGCAACTAGCAAAGCAAAGATAGAAGTGACATCGAAGGTATGGTCATCTTGCCTGCAAAGTTCTCAGAGTTGTCGAAGGCTTGATCCTCGTAAGCATTCTCAACAGGTTCCTCATGCACGAACTCGTCTCCCGGCTCTACCCAAAGCAAGAACAAGCAATGGAACCACAATCAAACATGGAGCAATGCACAAGCAACATGATGCAAAACATGACATGATATGCGAGATGTGATATGCAATGCTTATGCGTGCTCCGGAAGGGAAATGATGAACAAGGCATCAACTCGGCAAACTAAGTATGCCGCTGGTAAGATGAGATGATTTTGGTTGAAATCGATATAAAGATCACCGGAATCGGATGCACGGTTTGCAAATGGCAAGCAAAACAAGAATGACACAAATCTGCGATTAACAGCACGATGCTACTTAGCATGCAACAAGAAACTATGCTACAGCACCCCAACATAAAAAAAGCATATGGCAGTGATCTACAGGAGATGCTTGACAAAAGAGGAACACTGAGCTAAGGCTAAATCACACCATAACAGGTTCAAACAAGCATGGCAAAAGTGCAAAAGATATCAGGTTGGACATGGCATAAACAGCATCAGGTAGCAATGTTAAGAGCAAGCAATCAACATGCTACAGGACCTTATAATAGCAAAAAAAGGCATGACATGAATCTACTCAAAGCATAGAACAAAAGTCCCTTAGTGACCATGAGCTAAAAAGGACCAGAAGATATGATGGCACCGATGTAAACATAGCAAGTTTCATTAACAGATTCAGCAAACAGAGCATGGCATTGACAGAATTATGAAGCCATCTTCAAGAGCTCGATACACTCACCACAAGTCATTGCATGACAAGATAAGCATAGCATCAGAAAGAAGACATGTTTATGAAGCTATCCAAGGCAATAACAAGTTCATAGCATCAAGGATCAACTACAACAACCTTGGCAAAATTGAATAACATGTAAACAATCTGCGAGGAAACATTTTGTAGCAAAAGTAGAGCACGAAAATGACATGCTAGACTACTCCATAATTTCAAACAGGGGCATGAATGGATAGAGCATAACCATATGTTCAAAACATCCTTACTGAAGTATCTCAAAATATGCATGGATCTCTCTGTAGCATCAAGTTTACATGGCATAAAAATAACAGCAGAACAGGGACTAAAATCAACAACATCACGAGGCCTAGTTTACATGATTGTGCTAGTCACCACATTGATCACAAAAATACATGGCATACACCCCTGTAAAGCTAGCATGGCATAGTTCAAAACATATGTAGGGCTCAAGTTCATAAGATGCACACATCAATCATGGCAAAAAATGACAAAAGTGCATGTTCTGATAAGAATCTGAAACTAACATCACATAGCCCTCTTCCAACAGCATTTCGGGCATCAAGATAGCTCAAATGAAAATGATGCGATGAGATAAAATGATGTACTCATCGATACAAACAATTCGGTATGCTACACGCCCAAAACGGAGCCACGGGTGCAAAGTTATGACACGATGAATATGGCATGATAATGTGCAGACTTAGTGGAAATACGAAGTCAACCTAGGGTTCTTCTCCAGATCCGATCTGGATCCGGTCGCACGGAAGCCGAGGCAGCCGGCAGCTCGCCGGAGCTGGGGAGGAGGAAGGCCGGAGAGGACGGGGCGGCTGGATCCGGGCACCGGGATGGCAGGCGGCGGCGCCGAGGGACGACGCGGGGAGGCGGCTGCGGGGCGACGCGGCGGCGCGCGGCGGGCGGCGGCGGAGCTCACAGCCGGGCGACGATGAGGCAGCGGACGGCGGCGAGGAGGCGGCGGCGGCCGGCGGCGAGGCGGAGGAGCGCGGCGGCGGGCGGCGGGGACGCGGGCCGCGAGGGTCGTGCGCGGGCCGGCGGTGGTGGCGGGCGCCGGAGCCACGTGTCGCGCTGCGGTTCGTCGGGCGGCAGCAGGCGGACGCGTCCGGCTCTGTCCGGACGTGTCCGGCGGCGCGAGGGGAGCGGTAGCTAGGGTTTTGCCCAAAAATTTCGGGGAGAGGCTATATTTATAGGTAGAAGGAGCTAGGAAGCTCCAAATGAGGTGCGGTTTTCGCCCACACGATCGTGATCCGACGACAGAGAGCATGGAAGTGACTTAGATGGGTTATTGGGCTGTTTTGGAGGGGTGTTGGGCTGCAACTCAAAAAAGGCCTTTGCGGTTATGCGGTTAACCGTTGGAGTATCAAACGACCTCCAAATGGCACGAAACTTGACAGGCGGTCTACCGGTGCTATACCAGGGCCACTTGGCAAGGCTCGGTCCATTCCGAGAACGTTTAACACCCGCACACGAAAAGAGACAAGAGGGGTGCGCTGGTGCATGTGGGAGTGTCGGATTGCAAAACGGACAACGGGGAAAATGCTCGGATGCATGAGACGAACACGTATGCAAATGAGATGCACATGATGACATGATATGAGATGCATGACATGAACAAAATGCAAAACAAAAGACAAAACCCAACCACAGAGGGAATATCATAACACATAGCCGAGAATGGCAAGAGTTGGAGTTACAAAGATGGAAAGTTACATCCGGGGTGTTACAGTATTATCTTATTGAGCCGGCCCTTGGGGGCTACACGTTGATGTTAAGTTTACATGGTTACATCTACAAAGTCCCTGCTCATTATTGCATAATGACCTGGCCCTTGGGGGCTACACTGGTTAAAGTTTTCATGAGCATAATGCAATTACAAGTCCCAGGTTGTTGCAAGCATGACAACCCGGCACTTGGGGGCTACAGGTGATATGCATATAAGGGAGAAAAAACTTCAAATTCTCAGTTTGGAGCAGACCAGATTAACCCGGTGTCTGCAACAATCATGACCCGACATCATTTATTTATAACCCGGCAATTTTGGCAATCATAAATCGGCAATATCTACATCTTTAAGCCGACTGAATATTAGTTGAATATTTCAAGACCAATATTTTTGTCAAGTCAGAGCATTGAAGGCTGACTCAAATGGATTATTTCTTATAATATTTCTCTACAAGAGCCAATGTCAGCAAATTGGTTATGAAGTTGGCTTATTGACCCGGATTTTTTAGAAGAAGTGCCTGGATTTTTTGCATTGGCAAGGTTTGGACATACCTGTTAAAGGAGATTTGCTATAAGATCTTGAGTATGCATCCAGGAGGAAATGACAAGGACTTAAAGATGATCAGGTGCCGGTTCAGGAAAATATTTAAACCGAAACACAACCTATCAAGTTTGTTCTTGTGTTTATTTTATAGGATCAGTTTAACATGGATAAATCCAAATTAAACTGGGGGCTAATGTCGGGGATATACCCCGCGGTATGACCCGTCTGGAAGTATGACCCGGCCGGGCTTGGTGTTTTCATTGGTAACCCACCGGAGGACTGGCGACTCATGAGTCTGGCAGCTCACTGGTCTGACGACTCACGAGCCTGCCGACTCACCATGTCCCTAACGGCGAGTCAGATAGAAGACTAGGCCCAAGGCCCAGAAGCCGGGCTCATGTTATTGTGGGCCGGTTTATGAGGAAAGGCATAAGGAGTTTTCCCTTAAGGGGGCAGACTAGGATTCCACTTGTAATAGACTAGTCCTAATCCTAATAGGACTCCACATGTAACCCGCCCCTTCAACTTATATAAGGAGGGGCAGGGCACCCCAAGAGGGACAAGCAAGAAAATAATCGTTAAGGCTAGACACAATTAGAGGAGAGCCGGAGATACGACGTCTCCCTCATGAGCATAATGAGACCTAGCCACAAACAACATGTAGGGCTATTACCGGATGATGTTTCCCAGGGCCCGAAGCTGTCTAAATCTTTGTCTTGTGTGTTGATCTGTCCCACGTCTCTCCTCCCGACCAACCCCTCTCAAGCTACCACATAGATGTGTTGGCCTCACGACAAAGTCCTCACACTAGGACATCTGCCGTGACAATTCCACAACACTATATAAGAATAGGAACGCCTGGTCCAACTTATGTTTCCCTTCTAACTATATTATATATATTTAAATTATTTTGATATGTTATTATATATTATTGTTATTGTCATCATATATTTAACAGATACTTACATATGTAAGAAAACAATATCCCACATCTTATTAACTTATAAAAATAATTTCTTAACAATAAAATCCTGGATTTTTTTGGCACGAAATACCTAGTGATTGTGTACAAAAGCTTGGTAAGATTTAAGGACCAATGTAATAATAAATCACTTATTATTTAAATATATTTATAACAAAATGCTCAGCCCCTGTTTATTTTTTGATAACATTGCTGGCCCAACCCAACATTATAATTAGAATCAGCCCAGCAAAATCGTGTATTTCAAGAAAGTGCAAATGTCCTGTAATTTTTTAGGAAAAAAATAAATGTGCTGCATGGATGCTACATTATTTGTTCACCCAGCCTAGCTAATGGACTGTAATTCAAAAAAAGATCAAATTGACAGTAAATTCTACCGCGCAAGAAAAAATACTGTAAATTCTGAAAAATGGGTTGAATACGTGCCACATTTTTGGAGGCTGAAATGTGGGCCAATAGGTCGAAGCCAACGCAAGTCGTTGTCAACTTAGTCAACAAATGATTCTGACAACATTAGCCGTTGGATTTACATCCAACGACCGGCATCCATCTTCAATCTCTCGACTTCTTCCTCCAGCGCCGCCGGGACCACCTCCCGCCTCCTGCTGGTAGCAGCTCTGCTTAGCACGCTTCGCTGTGAAGCGCTACTCCACCATTGGCTAGGCCATCCCTCCACCCCTCCACACCTCATGTTCTTATCCACCGACTGCTGAACCACACCGCATCAGAACCAGTTAACCCTCGTACACCTCTCCGTCTGCGACTCTACTCCCGTGTCTTCCCATCTCCGACTCGCTGTTGTTCGAGGCCTCGCCGTTGTCCACCACCTTGGATGCGCTCGGCGTGGAGTGGTCAATGTGGTCAATGAACGACACCATCAGAAGTAGACTGTGCGCAGAGAGGCTGACAACTGGGTCCACGGCCGCACACAAGGAAATGCCTCCTTATTACGCGCAAAATAATGATTCCTCCACCTGACAGCTGGGACCCATCGGTAGGGCCTTTGTATTTCGCAAAAAAATGTTCCCCTCGCTGACAGGTCGGACCCACCACCTATATCTTCGCATGCAAGGAAGTGCCTCCTTATTACGCACAAAAAAATGAATACCCCCTGCTAGCTGGGACCCACCATGGTGGGAGGCTGACTTGTGGGCCAACTAAGTTGACGGGGATGAAGGGCTTTGTCAACTTAGTCAATATGAACAATCCTAGCTCCAGTGACAGTATGATGTCCATCCAACGGCCGTAGTGCTTCTTCAACCTCTGGTCTTCTTGCTCCAGCCACCCAAACCAACGCCGGTCATGTCGCGTGCTCCTGCCTCCCGTGGCTGGCTGTGATGTCGCGGAGGCCTCACCGCCCCCTACTACTCCCACCGCTGGCCAGGCCATCCCTCTACTCACCCACACCCCATGTTATTCTGCGGCGACGTCAGCCTCACACTATAGCCGAACCAGTGAACCCTCATACTCCTCTACGTGTGGGCATCCACTGCCGCATCTTCCTTGGCTCCGTGTCGTCCCCTTCCTAGGCCTCCTCGTTTTCCACCACCCTGGTGCTCTCGGCGCGGCATGGTCAACGTGGTCAAGGAATGACTTCCATCGAAACAATATTGTACGTTGATAGGCTGACAGCTGGGTCCATGGCAGTCGCAAGGAATTGGCTCCTTATTACGCGCAAAATAATTATTCCTCCACCTGACAGCAGGCACCAACCGGACGGGCCACTGTATTTCATGAAAAAAACATTTCCCCCCAGACTGCTGGGACCCACCAGCTACATCTTCGCACGCAAGGAAGTGCGTCCATATTACGGGTAAAAAAATGATTTGCCCCCCTGACTGCTAGGATCCACCGGCTACATCTTCGCATGCAAGGAAGTGCCTGACAGTCGGGACCCACCTGGTCGAAGCGTACGTAGCGTTGTCATTCTAGTTGCAAACATGTACGTACATACTGGTCGATGTAGAGGTGCGCACGTAGCATATACACGTACGTACAACGGCCAGGGTGCAAGAAAGTAAATACGACCATGTGCGTACATACGGGTGGGGTCTCGAACGCCTACTCGCGCATATGTACGGCCGGGGCTCATGTACATGGCTGGGTCCAAACGGAGAAACTGCGTCGTCGTTGTGTTCATGGGGAGCCAACCAGCTGGGTCGGAACAAAATGCGTCTTCATGTTCATCGGGAGGGCTCGGATGGAGCAGTCGATGGAAATGAGGCCTGGCGTACCACAGAATGGAGGAAACGGCCTTGTGTTCGACCGACCACGGTCGAAACGGGATCATGTTCATCGGGAGGGGTCTGGCATACCGCAAAACAGAGGAAACAGACTTCTGTTGGACCTCCTACGATCGAAACGGGGTCCTGTTGATCGGGAGGGGTGTGGCGCACCGCAAAACGGAGGAAACGGACTTGTGTTGGAGCGCTACGGTCGAAACGGGGGTCCTGTTCATCGGGAGGGGTGTGGCGTACCGCAAAACAGGACTCCATGGGATACTTTTCATCTCCACCGTCGACCTCCTCCAGCCTCCACGGGCTACTGTTCATCCCCCATCGACCTCCTCTAGCCTCCACCTGCGACTGTTCATCCACAGGCTCCTGTTCATCCAGCCTCCACCACGCGCTACTCCACCGGGTACTGTTCAACCAGCCCTCTCCACGGGCTCTTGTTCAACCACCCCTCCACGGGCTACTGTTCATCCAGCCCTCCACCGGCTACTGTTCAACTAGCCCTCCACGGGGTCCTATTCATCCAGCCCCAACAGACTCGATCGATCGGGGTCCTGTTCATCCAGAGGCAACCATGGGGTCATGTTCATCCACCCCCATCGGTAACTATTCATC
>NC_041381.1:405869114-405873130 GCF_002162155.2 Triticum dicoccoides | reverse complement strand
CCAGCAACACTCATTGTTCATCCTGAGGCAACATCGATCGGCTTCAGTTAGCAACAGTAGCAAAGGAATCGCTCGATCGCTCGGGTCCAGTAACGCGTAGCCTACAGTGCAATCGCTTGGGTTCAGTTAGGAGACACCTCGCTCGGGTTCAGTTAGAGCCCAACGCCTTGCACCCACGTGCATATGGTACGAGAGAAACGTGCATCGCTCGGCCCCCGACCACCCACCGTAACCGTGAACTCCCCGAAATTTTCCTCGCCCTCGCTTCTACCACGGTTTTTTCCGCCATGGATGGCCCAAAGAATGTCATGCAGTTGCATCTCCGGCCCGCACAGGACGAAAAGCCCATTTTCTGTCATGATTTTCTATCATAGAAGTAGGAGCCCACCACATCTATGAGTATACCGGGTTTTGTGACAATTATCGTCATAGAAGTGACATAAGTATGACAGGAAAAAAATTCGTTCGGCCCAAAATGTCACGGATGTGTGTTTTTTTGTAGTGTTGGTTATAAATTTAGTCCTAATATGATAGGCATCCAAGATGGATATAATGAAAACTTTCATATAAAGTGCATTGAATAATATGAGAAGTTTGATTCCTTATGATTGTTTTGAGATATGAAGATGATGATATTAGATTCATGCTAGTGGAGTAATTGTCAATTTGATAAATACTTGTGTTGAGGTTTGTGATTCTGCACGTATGGTGAACCGTTATGTAACGAAGTTGGAGCATGAGGTATTTTTTGATTGTCATCCTTTGTGTGGAGGTCGGGATCGTGCGATGGTTAACTCCTACCAACCCTTCCCCTAGGAGCATGCGCGTACTGCTTGGTTTCGATGATTAATAGATTTTTGCAATAAGTATGTGAGTTCTTTATGACTAATGTTGAGTCCATGGATTATATGCACTCTCACCCTTCCACCATTGCTAGCCTCTCTTGTGCCACACAACTTTCGCCGGTACCATACACCCACCATATACCTTCCTCAAAACAGCCACCATACCTACCTATTATGACATTTCCATAGCCATTCCGAGATATATTGCCATGCAATTGTCATATTGCTTTGCATGATCATGTAGTTGACATCGTATTTGTGGCAAAGCCACCTTTCATAATTCTTTTATACATGTCACTCTTGATTCATTGCACATCCTGGTACATCGTCGGAGGCATTTACATAGAGTCATATTTTTGTTCTAAGTATCGAGTTGTACTTTTTTAGTTGTAATTAAATAGAAGTGTGATGATCATCATTATTAGGGCATTGTCCCATGTGAGGAGATAGAAAAAGAGGCCAAAGAAGCCAAATAAAAAAAGAGGCCAAAGAAGCCAAAGAAAGAAAAAAAGAGAAAAAGAGAGAAGGGACAATGTTACTATCCTTTTTCCACACTTGTGCTTCAAGTAGCACCATGATCTTCATGATAGAGAGTCTCCTATTTTGTCACTTTCATATACTAGTGGGAAATTTTATTATTGAACTTGGCTTGTATATTCCAACTATGGGCTTCCTCAAATCGTCCTAGGTCTTCATGAGCAAGCAAGTTGGATGTACACCCACTTAGTTTTTCTTTTTGAGCTTTCATAAACTTATAGCTCTAGTGCATCCGTTGCATGGCAATCCCTACTCACTCAAATTGATATCTATTGATGTGCATCTCCATAGCCCGTTGATATGCCTAGTTGATGTGAGACTATCTCCCTGTTTTTGTCTTCTCCACAACCACCATTCTATTCCACCTATAGTGCTATGTCCATGGCTCACGCTCATGTATTGCGTGAAAATTGAAAAAGTTTGAGAATATTAAAGTATGAAACAATTGCTTGGTTGAAACCGGGGTTGTGCATGATTTGAATATTTTGTGTGATGAAGATGGACCATAGCCAGACTATATTTGTAGGGATAAGCTTTCTTTTGACATGTTATTTTGAGAAGACATAATTGCCTTGTTAGTATGCTTGAAGTATTATTGTTTTTATGTCAATATTAAACTTTTGTTTTGAATCTTTCAAATCTGAACATTCATGCCACGATAAAGGAAATTACATGGATGAATATGTTAGGTAGTGATGTCTACTACGCAACCTTATTCTTGTAGACATTGTTGGGCCTCCAAGTGCAGAGGTTTGTAGGACAGTAGAAAATTTTCCTCAACACTACAAAAAAAGACATATCCGTGACATTTTGGGCCAAACGAATTTATTTTCTGTCATACATACGACACTTCTATGACGATAATTGTGACAAAACCCGGTATCATCATAGATGTGGTGGGCTCCTACTTCTATGACAAAAAATCATGACAGAAAATGGGATTTTTGTCCTGGGCGGGCCGGAGACGCAGCTGCATGACATTCTTTGGGTCGTCCATGACAGAAAAACCATGGTAGAAGCGAGGGCGAGGAAAATTTCGGGGATTTCCCGATTACGGTGGGAGGTCGGGGGTCGAGCGATGCGCGTTTCTCTCATACACGTATGCGAGTGTGTGCGAGGTTTTGGCTGTAACTGAACCCGAGCGAGGCGTTGGGCTCTAACTGAACCCGAGCGATTGCACTGCAGGCTACGCGTTACTGAACCCAAGCAATCGATCGATGGTTGTTAACTAAACCCGATCGAGCGATTCCTTCGCTACTGCTGCTAACTGAAGCCGATCGATTGGATGAACAGTGAGCATTGCTGGGGGGTTGGATGAACAGTGAGCGGTGGCGTTGCCTCTGGATGAACAGGACCCCGTGGTGTGGAGGGCTGGATGAACAGTAGACGGTGGAGGGGTGCCCGTGGAGGGGTGGATGAACAGGACCCCGTGGTGTGGAGGGCTAGATGAACAGTAGACGGTGGAGGGGTGCCCGTGGAGGGGTGGTTGAACAGTAGCCGGTGGAGTAGCACGCGGTGGAGGCTGGATAACAAGAGCCTGTGGAGGCTGGAGGAGGTCGACGGTAGCCCGTGGAGGGTGGAGGAGGTCGACGGTGGAGATGAACAGTATCCCGTGGAGTCCCATTTTGCGGTACGCCACACCCCTCCTGATGAACAGGACCCCCGTTTCGACCGTAGCGCTCCAACACAAGTCCGTTTCGTCCGTTTTGCGGTACGCCACACCCCTCCCGATTAACAGGACCCCCGTTTCGACCTTAGGAGGTCCGTTTCCTCCATTTTGCGGTACGCCACACCCCTCCCGTTCAACAGGACCCCCGTTTCGACCTTAGGAGGTCCTTTTCCTCCATTTTGCGGTACGCCACACCCCTCCCGATCAACAGGACCCCCGTTTCGACCGTAGGAGGTCCATTTCCTCCGTTTTGCGGTACACCAGACCCCTCCCGATGAACAGGATCCCGTTTCGAACGTGGCCGGTGGAACACAAGGCCGTTTCCTCCATTCTGCGGTATGCGAGGCCTCATTTCCATCGCCTGTTCCGTCCAAGCCCTCCTGATGAACACGACCACGCATTCCGTTGCCTCCCGATGAACACGAGCATTCCATTGCCTCCCCATGAACACGACGACGACGCTGTTTCTCCGTTCCGACCCAGCCAATGTACACGAGCCCTGGCCGTACGTATATATGCGCGAGTAGGCGTTCGAGACCCCGCCCGTATGTACACATATGTGGCCGTATTTTCTTTCTTGCACCCTGGCCGCTGTATGTACGTGTACATGCTACGTGCGCGCCTCCACTACGACACGTGCGCGCCTCTACATCCACCAGTATATATGTACGTACACGTTCGCGACCAGAATGACAATGCTACATACGCTTCGACCAGGTGGGTCCCGACTGTTAGGCACTTCTTGCGTGCGAAGATGTAGCTGGTGGGTCCCAGCAGTCAGGGGGGTGAATCGTTTTTTTTCGGATGCACTTCCTTGCGTGCGAAGATGTAGTTGGTGGGTCACAGCAGTCAGGGGGGCGAATCATTTTTTTTGCCCAGACGCACTACCTTGCGTGCGAAGATGTAGCTGGTGGGTCCCAGCAGTCAGGGGGGCAAATCGTTTTTTGTCCGGACGCAGTTCCTTG
>NC_041381.1:405859650-405868669 GCF_002162155.2 Triticum dicoccoides | reverse complement strand
TTTTGCCCGGACGCACTTCCTTGCATTCGAAGATGTAGCTGGTGGGTCCCAGCAGTCAGGGGGCGAATCGTTTTTTTTTTGCCCGGACGCACTTCCTTGCGTGCGAAGATGTAGCTGGTGGGTCCCAGCAGTGGGGGGAAACGATTTTTTTGTGAAATACAGTGGCCCGTCCGATGGTTCCCAGCTGTCAGGTGGAGGAATAATTATTTTCCGTGTAATAAGGAGGCACTTCCTTGCTGCGGCCGTGGACCCAGCTGTCAGCCTCTCCACGTACAGTCCACATCCGATGGAAGTCGTTCCTTAACCACGTTGAACACGCCGCGCCGAGAGCACCACGACGGTGGACGACGGCAAGCCCTTGGTTTTTTTAGCAAAGACAAAGCCCTTGGTATGCGTCAACTTAGTAGGCCCACGGCTCGGATTTGGTGGAGAACATATAGCCCATTTACGATTTGTAAGAATGTACAGCCCATTTATTAATTCTAATGGAATTTACTACAGCCCATTTACAGTTTGTTAAAAGTACAGCCCAACTTCGAGCTAGGACAACGATTAATAATTTCAAAACAACCGCTCAAAACAGAATTAAAAAAAATTCCCACATTATGATGGGATCCGAAATATTTTTATCTGAAATTTCTACTCAGGTTAAATATAATTTCAAAATAAAGTTGTATTACGTTAAAATCCAATGAAATATTGCGCGCGCAACAAGTAATGAAATTAAAATTCTCAAATTCCAAAAATAACATATGTTTTAAACTAATTACGTGTTTGATGCATAGTTACTGCCCAGTTATTATAATTACATCTCATTTATTATTTCTTAAAGTCCATTTTCTTGTTAAGCCTAATGCACACCTCCTAGGAAAGTTTGCAGCCCAACGGGGCGGAGGATAACAAGTTGACCCGGATATTGTGTACAATTGTCGGCCTAGTTGCATTGTTGATGTTGAAAAAAAGGCTTGTGTAGTACAGTACAAGCTAACATGGTTACTCAGCCCACATTCAGCGACGCCGGAAAGGCCCAAACAAGGCTTCTGTACAACTTTTTGAAGTCACTGAGCTCAATTAATAACTTAAGAAAAAAGTTAGATTACAGTGGAACCTAATTAAAAGTTGTCATGAGCATAAATAATTCAACGGGTCCCACTTGTGCGTGTGCATGTGTGTGTGTGTGTGAGAGAGAGAGAGAGAGAGAGATAGAGAGAGATCCATCGGTCGATGCTCGTAAATACATCTTTCAGCCATATGCATTGCTGATGCTCAGTAAAAACTTATATAGTTGACACAATCATATAGAACATCATAGCACACTGAACTTGCATACAAAAATTTCACGCAGGCGGCACAATCAGGATGGAAGCAGTGGATCGCTACGGGAAGGGCTATGTTGAGACCAACGAAGTAGTACATAACGGTTCATCATCTTTATCAATGACGGGGAAATATCTTGAATGTTGTGCAAAGAAATAAGACAGACAACACAATAAGTTTTGCTAGCACATTAACTTGACGTACAACCCTTTCTAAAAAAAGTTCAGGTACAAAATTAGAACATGTCATAATCAAATGTACTGGCATATCAGTGCTTCACACCCATAGCTCGGATTTAACTAGTATCTGACAAGATTCAGTTGTTACCTCAAATTAGAGCACATCCAGGCAGCCAGCCCTGCCTCTTCTCCCAAAGAAGCAGTGGCCTCCGCCACCCGATGGAGTAGGTCCTGTGCAATCCATCGTTCCGAGCAACACGAGGAAAGTCTAACGTTGACTCCTGTAATGGACGTCGTCGATGGACCCTGGCACCAGCGGCGGCGGTAGGACTTCGATTGATGGATTGACCACTTCTTCAACATGCGCGAACACTCGATACAGGTACATCCCTAACGTGGTCCGCGGCGGCCTTGGTGGCGAAGGATAGTAAAACCCCGGTTCCTCCACCGGTATGTCAACACCAATCACCTTCGGTATGGTGGACGGCTTCTTCATCCATGCCATAAACGTCAGAGCCCAGCTGTCTAGAGGAACAAACATACTTACGAGATCACCTCCAAGGTCGTTGACAAGCTCGTTCATGGACTCGCTGTTCCAAGCACATCGAGGCATGCAGTGGAAGGTAAGCTTTGTTAAAAACTCAAGCTCAAAGGGCACCGAGCCCCATCCTGGGTGCCACCGATCAAAGCTCACCAGCGCGCCATTGCAGAACAAACACCGAGAAGATTCGAACACACAACTGCAGTCGAAAGTTATCCGGAACCTGACGAAGAAATCAGCCGGTGGCGGACAGACTTCGACAAGAAAGTCACTTATTTATATGTCATGCGCAATGCCAAGAGCTTTGATAAGGTCGTCTAGCGAGATGGGAGGCCGGTCGTCTTTGATGGTTACCATCAGCACTTTGCCGGCAAACTAGTCGTCAAGCGCCGCCATGCCACTGTTGAGCGACAGCACGCAGCGATCGAAGGCAGGACGGACCACAGGATCTCCGGCTCGGAGATCCGCGTTGACCAGCGACATGATAGTGTGCTTGAGTACAGGGAGTACAGGAGGGGGATTTGGAAGAACTGGAGTAGGAATCAAGATTCTAGAGGTGGGGGAGGGGCGGGAGACTGGGGATGGAAAGGTAGTATGAATTTCGAGCACGCACCAATATGCTCTCGGTGCGCAAGCGCACGAAAACACCGGTGGCGCCCACATGTCGGCCTAAGAGTCCTTATTCTTTCTTTTTTGGAGAGCCCGGCCTTTTTTTCAGGATCTTTTGAGAGCCCGGCCTGAGAGTCATAATTGACCTGTTTGGCATTGCGTTACTACTCGGCCCATATTCAACGACACCTCACTGGCCCAAACAAGTGTACATCATCGAAAAGACACTGAGCTCAATTTATATAACTTGAAAAAAGGAGATATAATCTGAACACTGGAGAATGGTGATGCCCTCATTTAGCCCACCAGTAGTTCGAGACAATAAACAGTTCGAAACAATGATATATACAACATTCAAACACTGACTAGCGACTACTACTGACATAAACAGCAAGACATGATAGTGTTGGGTAACGTAGCAGAAATTCAAAATTTTCCTACGTGTCACCAAGATCTATCTATGGAGAAACCAGCAACGAGGGGAAGGAGAGTGCATCTACATACCCTTGTAGATCACTAAGCGGAAGTGTTCAAGTGAACGGGGTTGAAGGAGTCGTACTCATCGTGATCCAAATCACCGGAGATCCTAGTGCCGAACAGACGGCACCTCCGCGTTCAACACACATACAGCCCGGTGACGTCTCCCATGCCTTGATCCAGCAAGGAGAGAGGGAGAGGTTGAGGAAGACTCCATCCAGCAGTAGCACGATGGCGTGGTGGTGGTGGAGGAGCGTGGCAATCCTGCAGGGCTTCGCCAAGCACCGTGGGAGAGGAGGAGGACTTGGGAAAGGGGGAGGGCTGCGCCAGAACTTGTGGTGCGGCTGCCCTCCCACCCCCCACATATATATAGGGGCAAGGGAGAGGGGGGCCGGCCCCCTTAGATCCAATCTGAGGAGGGGGCGGCGGCCAAGGGGGGGAGGAGTGCCTCCCAAGTCAAGTGGAGGCCCTCCCCCTTAGGGTTTCCCCTCTCCCATGCGCATGGGCCTTGGGGGGCTGGTGCCCCTGGCCCATTAAGGCTAGGGCGCCCCCTTACAGCCCATGCTGCTGTATTGGACGTGGTGGAACAATTTCCGGACCTCCGGACCCCTCCGAAATCCTCCGGAACCTTTTGGAAGCTTCCCGGTACAATACCGGAAAAACCTGAACTTTTCCCGAAACCCGAACAACAACTTTCCATATATAAATCTTTACCTCCGGACCATTCCGGAACTCCTTGTGACGTCCGGGATCTCATCCGGGACTCCGAACAACATTCGGTAACCACATACAAACTTCCTTTATAACCCTAGCGTCATCGAACCTTAAGTGTGTAGACCCTACGGGTTCGGGAACCATGCAGACATGACCTAGACGTTCTCCGGTCAATAACCAACAGCGGGATCTGGATACCCATGTTGGCTCCCACATGTTCCACGATGATCTCATCGGATGAACCACGATGTCAAGGACTCAATCAATCTCGTATACAATTCCCTTTGTCTAGCGGTATTGTACTTGCCCAAGATTCGATCGTCGGTATGCCGATACCTTGTTCAATCTTGTTACCGGCAAGTCTCTTTACTCGTTCTGTAACACATCATCCCGCGATCAACTCTTTGATCACATTGTGCACATTATGATGATGTCCTACCGAGTGGGCCTAGAGATACCTCTCCGTTTACCGGAGTGACAAATCCCAGTCTCGATTCGTGCCAACCCAACAGACACTTTCAGAGATACCTGTAGTGCACCTTTATAGCCACCCAGTTACGTTGTGACTTTTGGTACACCCAAAGCATTCCTACGGTATCCGGGAGTTGCACAATCTCATGGTCTAAGGAAATGATACTTGACATTAGAAAAGCTTTAGCATACGAACTACGATCTTTGTGCTAGGCTTAGGATTGGGTCTTGTCCATCACATCATTCTTCTAATGATGTGATCCCGTTATCAACGACATCCAATGTCCATGGTCAGGAAACCGTAACCATCTGTTGATCAACGAGCTAGTTAACTAGAGGCTTACTAGGGACATGGTGTTGTCTATGTGCCCACACATGTATCTGAGTTTCCTATCAATACAATTATAGCATGGGAAATAAACGATTATCATGAACAAGGAAATATAATAATAACTAATTTATTATTGCCTCTAGGGCATATTTCCAATAGATAGTTCATAAGAAGTCTTGCTACACCACCAATACGCACCCATCTGGAGTGCTCAGACTCTCGTGATCGAGACGAGAATGACATTGTAAATAGAAGCAACTATTACATAGTAAGAGTGACATAGACGAGGATGACCAAATGACAAGGAATATGCATAACAAAAGAAAGAACTACCCATCCAGAACCAGCAGCAAAGACAATAAAGTCATTAGAAGAGATGATCCAACACCATCATAATTTGCAGCCCCACTTCAGCGACCAGTGATCTGGAGACACCAGTACTCCACCCTTTCGATGCAACAGCCCAATTACCTATCAACCTGAAGGCTTGAACCACATCACTACCTGTCGTAATTGAGACATCCAAGGATCAAAGTTAATCCGGATGCCTTTGTCATTCTCACCTTCTTTTGACTGCAGGTTGTATCATTGACAACCAGGGGAGTCTGCTCCCGAACTCCTAGGGCTCGCCATGTAAACACAGTTTTCCATAGCAAACAGAGCCTCTCTGCCATCAAGGTCCTTGCCAACGGTGGTCTCCTGGTTAATCGGATAATTGAGTCCGAGAAACAGAGAGTGTGAACCAAGGCTGTTTACCCGCCTCCAACTAAAAAATCCTGATGGCCCCAACAAGCAGGTATCCTGCTCATAGACATAACAGCCACTGTCCGGATACTCACGTATTTCACGGTGCTTGTATACAGTGGGGTTTTTACAATATAAATTTTCCGGCTCGTCCAAATGATCATCAGTCTTTTGTCGTCGTCTAATCGAGCGAGGAACCAGTTGTGCTTCCCTGCTTTTGGCAAAGGTGGTGTGATTACAAAGGGCAGTAACTGTAGGGACACTACATCATATCAAAAAGGACAGGCATTGTTAATGTAAGATCAGCATTGTTTAGAGTATGGGTAGGATAATGCAAGAAACAACATTGATATGTCCATGTTGGAACTGGGAGGAAAATACAGGGAAATGTATATTGGGTTCGAAAATATAGAAGTGCCATGCATGGTTATACTCATGTTATCTCGCAATCAATTCTTCACAGGAAACTACCATGTACCATGTCATGCATGTTATGTAATCATGTTCTGTCCTCACAAACAAATTCTTCAAGGTAACTAACATACCATGCATTGTTATATACTCGTGTTCTGTGGGCAAAAAAATTGTGAGGATATTATTCTAGCCATTGATTGCTGAAGGGCGAATATAGGTATGTACACATGGTAAGCATTGCAGGATTTCACTACTTCCAAATATAGAGTTCTCCATATGCACATTTACTTCCCTAATGTATGGTTAGATGAAACCAATAGTGTGGTGCATGTTTCTACATCATGAAAATGAGGAAAACTAACATGGCCATTGATACACACTCATATTTAGTAGTAGAATATAGATTACTGTAAAATAAGGATAATATCCATATATTCCTAACCGTTTGATTATTCAGGGTACAAATTGGCTGTAATGACATGGTCACAATCGCATGAATTAACTCATTCCAAATATAGCTGATTTACGGCGTCTCTAATACATTGCCATAGTTCTACTCAAATTCTGCTCAAACAGGGATATGCCAATCATCACAAAAAGTTCAAACAGTGTCATGGCATCATCATTAACATGAGATGGAAACAACTTACACGCGCCGTCCCAACAATACGTGGTGCCATCTGCTTTGTAGATCACGTAGATGATACCATTGTGTTCAATAGCATCACAAAAGTGTGTATCAGCTTTGACGATGATCCACTGCGAGCTGGGTTCTCTCCAGCTAAAGAAGGCACCGGCGCAAAGATAGGCGAGTCCGCGGTCGAACAAGGCAATTAGCTTGAAGTCTGCATAATTCGCATGTCGTATGGGCACTTGGCAGATTACAATCTTCTGCAAAACAAGGTCCGTCCAACTTACGTGGTAATCTAGATGACTTGGATTGCGATGGTAATACTCTATATAATCCAACGGAGGAAGGATAATCTCATGGGAGCTCTGGAAGTTCACGAGCACCAACTTTTTACCGTCTTCTCTGAAGGCAGCCATCCAGTGGGAGTTCATGCCGACCCAGTACATACTTGCCAAGAAGTTTTGGGCGATGGTGATCGGATCGATGTCGAGGGAAATGATGTACGGCGACCCACTACATACCTGCAAAGAAGTTTCGGCTAATGGAGATCGGATTGAAGTCGAGGGGCATCATGTACGCCTCCGTATCAAGGTGAGCCAATCTCGCAAGACCAGATAGCATCAAGCAAGGTGTCTTGAAAAGCTTAGGCCTCGCTTCGACGATGGCCATGTGCATGTCCCTCGAGCATGCAGTCAGCCGCAGGGCGCTCAACATATCCATCCACGAACAACAGAGGTCTAGGATGTCACTAGGGAGATTGCTTCAATTGCGGCTCATATGGATGCTGCACGGTTCATGTTTGGACATGGTGGAGTTTGAAAGGTGGGGGTTTTGGGGGCTTGATTTACGGGGGAGAAGGCTGTCGGTGCTGGAGTGGCTAGCGAGGGAATAGGGGTACTGGGGGAGGCGAGTGAGGCGACGGTACACGGGGGCACAGTGAGATGGAGACGGAGACGGAGAAGGAGATGGAGAAGGAGTGGTGCTATGGGAGCGGAGAGGGAGACAAGGCGAGGCGCTAATGTGTTGTACACCGGCGGTGACAGACTGCACAGTGCACAGGGTGAGGCTGACTTTGGTAAGCCGAACACGCCGCCTGGACTAGTGTTAGGCGCAGGGTGTTGTCACTTCACTGTGAGGACCGGATGAATAGTATTTTGACCATCAAGTGTACCACAGTTGTACTACTACTACTAGTAGGAACATGAGTACTCCAGTATTGTATAGCGGAAATAGGTCTCTCGTGCTAGCATGCATGTTCACTTCATCGTTCAGGTACCATCCATATTACGACCAGAACCAAATTCTTGTGCATGCCCAATCAACGCCCTGCCGCGATGCATGCAGTGGTTGTTCTGGTGCATCAAGGACGGCATGCAGATCGTCCCACACTTGAGAAGAGGAAAAATGGAAAGGTAGAACGCGGCAGCAAAGGAAGAGAACGTTGGCTAACGAGTCCGGGAGGGGATCGAGCAGGAAGTTAATGCTCCACGCCTAAAGGTTTTGGGAAAACCTGATTTTCATAAGGTGACTTATACTCACCTAAACTGAGGGAGTATTCCTTAACGAGAGAATGTTGTGTCTCCCACTCACGCGCTCAAAAAAAAGAAGCTACGACACAATTTTTTATCTGTTTGCATAGGTGCCACCCCATCAGGAAGGATGGGCACATACATGAACATGTACGACTCATCAGCCTACCCGCATAGCATTTGTTTAGTCTACCTAGCCGTCTAATCAACTGCCTGCATGCCACTTCTCCCATTTACTTCTCCATCGGGAACCAATTCTCCTCGGCTTCTTCACCTCCCCTTTGTCTTCATTTGCATCCAAACCCCACTGCGTTCACATTGTTTTAACCTCTTTAAATAATCATCTACTACTTTAGTTAGACTACCATCTAATCCTAATTCTCCAAACCATAGCCCTCCGTTCCAATGGTTCCAAATGGCGAAAGAGATCGAGATGCAGGTTTTTAGCGTCCAACATGTCCTCGTCGAAGGATCGATGCGCATAGTTGCCACCGTCACCGTCCACCCAAGGGTTGTTCGGCAGTGGATCAACAATGTATCCAACTCCCTCGCAAAGGTAGAGACGAGGGTCATCGGTCTCGACACAGAGTACACGGAGCGTGCCCCAGGGAAGATCCAGTGCGCCGTCGTCCTTCAGCTGTGCCTCGAAGATGATGCCTTGGTGTACCACATCATACACTCGCCCTCCATACTAGGTGAGCTTCACGATTTGTTGTCTCGGGAGGACGTATACTTCTGTGGGGCAGCCATCGAAGGGGACAAACAGAATCTGGAGTCGTACAACCTTGATTTCAAAAGCATCGCTGACCTACAAACCAGAATCAAAATTCCTATAGAAGTTTGTGATAAACAGACACCATCCCTATTCGACGTAGCAAAATGTGTGCTCGGTACAAATCTTTAGAAGGGTGATGAGACGGTGGCATTAAGGTCGTCTGGATGGGAGAATTATCCCTTGACGTACGAGCGGATAAAATATGCTGCCCTCGATGCCCGTGTGAGTTTCGAGATAGCTGCAAGGTCCAAAGAGCTTGTTGCGAAGCCGTCTCCCACGGAGAATGA
>NC_041381.1:405822290-405859152 GCF_002162155.2 Triticum dicoccoides | reverse complement strand
GAAGAAGAAGAAGAAGAAGAAGAAGAAGAAGAAGAAGAAGAAGAAGAAGAAGAAGAAGAAGAAGAAGAAGAAGAAGAAGAAGAAGAAGAAGAAGAAGAAGAAGAAGAAGAAGAAGAAGAAGAAGAAGAAGAAGAAGAAGAAGAAGAAGAAGAAGAAGAAGAAGAAGAAGAAGAAGAAGAAGAAGAAGAAGAAGAAGAAGAAGAAGAAGAAGAAGAAGAAGAAGAAGAAGAAGAAGAAGAAGAAGAAGAAGAAGAAGAAGAAAAGGCTGCACCAGCAGGAGGGCATTATAGATGGATGAACTATTTCCTCTCTTGTAAAAAAAAAATATTCCCTCTCGGTGTATATTGATATAGATGGACTATTTCGATGGTGTGCACGTCTTTGGAACATAGTAGTAGCGTGGGTCCGCTTGACTATAAGGAACTAATTATCCGCATATATAGCTTTCTCTGCTACTCCTTCCAGTGATCGGTATGCAGTGCATGTGTCCGTAGACATGACAGCTTGTCCATGGAAGTTCAACTACGGCGAGCATCACGTTTCATCTCGCGATTCCCACGACGCCTCTCCAACCCACGACATGATGACCCACAAGTGTAGGGGATCTATCGTAGTCCTTTTGATAAGTAAGAGTGTCGAACCCAACGAGGAGCAGAAGGAAATGCTAAGCGGTTTTCAGTAAGGTTTTCTCTGCAAGCACTGAAATAGTAGGTGATAGATAGTTTTGTGATAAGATAAATAGTAACGAGCAAAAAGTAAATAAAGTAAATAAAGTGCAGCAAGGTGGCCCAATCCTTTATGTAGCAAAGGATAAGCCTGGACAAATTCTAATAATGAAGAAGGAGCTCCCGAGGACACATTGGGAATTATCGTCAAGCTAGTTTTCATCACGTTCATAAGATTCACGTTCGGTACTTTGATAATTTGATATGTGGGTGGACCGGCACTTGGGTACTGCCCTAACATGGACAAGAATCCCACTTATGATTAACCCCTATCGCAAGCATCCGCAACTACAAAAAGGATTATTAAGGTAAACCTAACCACATCATTAAACATATGGGTCCATATCAACCCCTAACGAAGCAACGCATAAACTAGGGTTTAAGCTTCTGTCACTCTAGCAACCCATCATATACTTATTACTTCCCTATGCCTTCCTATAGGCCCAAATGATGGTGAAGTGTCATGTAGTCGACGTTCACATAACACCACTAGAGGAGAGACAACATACATCTCATCAAAATATCGAACGAATACCAAATTCACATGACTACTAATAGCAAGACTTCACCCATGTCCTCAGGAACAAACGTAACTACTCACAAAGCATATTCATGTCCATAATCAGAGGGGTAATAATATGCATGAAGGATCTGAACATATGATCTTCCACCAAGTAAACCAAATAGCATCAACTACAAGGAGTAATGAACACTACTAGCAACCCACAGGTACCAATTTGTGGTTTTGATACAAGATTGGATACAAGAGATGAACTAGGGTTCTGAGATGAGATGGTGCTAGTGAAGATGTTGATGGAGATTGACCCCCTCTCGATGAGAGGATCATTGGTGATGATGTTAGTGATGATTTCCCCTCCCCGAGGGAAGTGTCCCCGGCAGAGCAGCTCCGCCAGAGCCCTAGATTGATTCTGCCAAGGTTTCGCCTCGTGGCGGCGGAGTTTCATCCCGTAAGCTTGCCCACAATTTTTTCCAGGGGAAAAACCTTCATATAGCAGAAGATGGACGCCAGAAGCCCACCAGGGGGCCCAGGAGATAGGGGGCCGCGCCCTAGGGGGGCACGCCCCCTGTCTCCTGGACAGGGTGTGGGCCCCCTGGCCTATTTCTTTTGTCCAAAAAATCTTATTAAATCTAAAAAGTTGTTTCGTGGAGTCTCAGGTCTTTTGGAGTTGTGCAGAATAGGTCTCCAATGTTTGCCCCTTTTCCAGCCAGAATTCCAGCTGCCGGCATCCCCCCTCTTCATGGTAAACCTTGTAAAATAAGAGAGAATAGCCATAAGTATTGAGATATAATGTGTAATAACAGCCCATAATGCAATAAATATTGATATAAAAGCATGATGCAAAATGGACGTATCAACTCCCCCAAGCTTAGTCCTCGCTTGTCCTCAAGCGGAAGCCGAAATCGAAAAATATGTCCACATGTTTAGAGATAGAGGTGTCGATAAAAATAAAATACGGACATGAGGGCATCATGATCATTCTAATAACAACAACATATATGGATTTTTTCATATGATTTCCTATGTTCAAGTAATAAGAAATTCACAATGTCAAGTATGGTTCAAAAACTTCATTGGGAACTAACAAACTATAATCTCGGTCATTGAAGCAATTGCAATTTATTGTAACATCAGCAAGAGTCAATAATAGAGCTTTTCAGCAAGCTCACATACTCAACCATCTCGTAGTCCCCTATAATTGTTAAGACTCACGCAATACTTGTGGTTATAAAGTTTCAGCCGGACACTGAGAAAGATAGGGGCTTATTGTGTTGCCTCCCAACATATTCACCTTTAGGTGATGTCAACAATAATAGCATATGCCAACTTACATCCAATTGGATATATGTATCATGATCTTTCAAACACGAGGAGCTTGCCAAAGGATAAAAAATAAAAAGGGAAAGGTGAGTATCACCTTGACTCAAGCAATAAAGTAAAACATAAAGTAAAAGATATGCCCTTCGTAGAGGGAAGCAGAGGTTGTCATGTGCGTTTAGGGTTGATGCATGAAATCTTAATGCAAAAGAACGTCACTTTATATTGCCCCTTGTATGTGGACCTTTATTATGTAGTCTGTCGCTTTTATTACTTCCACAACAAGTTCGTACAAAGTTTATTTTCTCTGCACTAATAAGTCATACATATTTAGAGAGCAATTTTTATTGCTTGCACCGATGACAACTTAGTTGAAGGATCTTACTCAATCCATAGGCAGGTATGGTGGACTCTCATGGCAAAACTGGGTTTAAGGATATTTGGAACCACAAGTAGTATCTCTACTTAGTGCAAGGAATTTGGCTCGCATGAGGGGGAAAGGCAAGCTCAACATGTTTGGAAGGTCAATGACAATATACTTTAACTGAGATGTCGGAAAACATAAACCATTACGTTGTCTTCCTTGTCTAACATCAACTCTTTTAGCATGTCATACTTAATGAGTGCTTCACAATCATAAAAGATGTCCAAGATAATATATTTATATGTGAACCCCTCTTTCCTTATCACTTCCTATTAATTGCAAAAATGACCAAGGCTACGTTCATCAACTCTCAACAATTTTTATGCCTCATACTTTCTATGTGTGAAGTTATCACTGTCCATAAGATCAATATGAACTCTTTTGTTCTTTCTACTTTCTCAAGATCATAGCAACATAGCAAAGCCCTTGACTCAACACTAATCTTTATTATAGATAGCACACGGACTCGCTTACGTAAAAAGATCACAATGAAAAACTCAAAACTACTTGATAACAAAACTTTGAACTAATAGATCAAGATACTACTAAAAGGATCGAACTAAATAAAGCGGTAAAGATAGGAGTGTGATGGTGATACGATACCAGGGCACCTCCCCCAAGCTTGGCGGTTGCCAAGGGGAGTGCCCATACCCATGTGATTATTTCTTCGGAGGTTATGGAGGTGGTGATGATGACGGTGGATAATCGCACATCAAGCGTAAAAGCTCCTCCAACTTGCGGATAATGCCTTGAGCCCAGCAATATGATCCTTCAACAAAATATTCTCCTCTGCGAGATACTTGTTCTGTATGCGGGCTAACTCAATCATCTTGAAAGCTTCAATCTCTGTTGGAGTGAAAAGGTTAGGTAAAGGTTGAGGGGTGTCTTCTTCTTTCACCACCAGAGCTTGAGCCTCCATGATCTTCTTGATCCCTTCATCCTTGTTAATCTCCTCTGGTTCTTATATTTTCAACTCTATCTTCAATAGCCACGCATACTTGTCTTCGTTGTTGGAGGAGGGAGAAGTCATGGTGCTCTAAGTCTGCAACTGAAACAGCTCGAAACAAAAACAGAGGTTATTTGCATGATATGGTGGTCAAAACCTTCGGGAGTATATATAATGAACTCTTACCGACCAAAATACGTAACATACAAGAAAACGGAGTCCGAGAGGCACACGAGGTGCCCACGAGACAGGGGGCGCGCCCTAAAGGGGGGGCGCCCTCCTCTCTCGTGGGAGCCTTGTGTCCCTTTCAGACTACTTCTTTCTTCCTAAAATCCTTAAATAATCCAAAACTGATGAAAATTGCCATTAGAGTTGTTTTGGAGTCGGTTTACTTACCGTACCACGTACCTATGCCTTTTTGGAGTCTGGAACATTCTGGAAAGTGTCTCTTATGTATTCCTCTGGGTTATGGTTTCAATAATATTAGTTTCAACATTGATAGGATTACCTGAAATATAATGTTTAATTCTTTGATCGTTTACCACCCTCGGATTTGTGCCTTCAAAGTTGTTGATTTTTATAGCACCGGAATGATAGACCTCCTCGATAACGTAGGGACCTTCCCATTTTGAGAGAAGTTTTCCTGCTAAAAATCTTAAATGAGAGTTGAACTATAACACATAATCTCCTACGTTAAACTCACGCTTTTGTATCCTTTTATCATGCCAGCGTTTGACTTTTTCTTTGAAAAGCTTAGCATTCTCATATGCTTGGGTTCTCCATTCATCAAGTGAGCTAATATCAAATAACCTTTTCACACCGGCAAGTTTGAAGTCATAATTAAGCTCTTTAATAGCCCAATATGCTTTATGTTCAAGTTCAAGAGGTAAATGACATGCTTTTCCATAAACCATTTTATATGGAGACATACCCTTAGGATTTTTGTATGCAGTTCTATAGGCCCATAATGCATCATCAAGTTTTTTTGACCAATTCTTTCTAGATCTATTCATAGTCTTTTGCAAAATTAATTTGAGCTCTCTATTGCTCAACTCTACTTGACCACTAGACTGCGGGTGATAAGGAGATGCAATTCTATGATTCACATCATACTTAGCAAGCATCTTACGGAAAGCACCATGAATAAAGTGTGAACCACCATCAATCATAAGATATCTAGGGACTCCAAACCTCGGAACAATAACTTCTTTAAGCATTTTAATAGAAGTGTTATGATCAGCACTACTAGTTGGAATAGCTTCTACCCACTTAGTAACGTAATCAACGGCAACTAAAATATGTGTATAACCATTGGAGGCAGGAAAAGGTCCCATATAATCAAAGCCCCAAACATCAAACGGTTCAATAACAAGAGAATAATTCATAGGCATTTCTTGACGTCTACTGATGTTACCTATTCTTTGACATTCATCACAAGATACGACAAACTTACGAGCATCTTTGAAAAGAGCAGGCCAATAAAAACCAGATTGTAGTACCTTGTGTGCAGTTCTATCTCCAGCGTGGTGTCCTCCATAGGATTCAGAGTGACACTTGAGTAGGATTTGTTCCTGTTCTTGCTCAGGCACACAACGTCTAATAATACCATCTACTCCTTCTTTATAAATGTGTGGATCATCCCAGAACTAATGTCTTAAATCATAAAAGAACTTTTTCTTTTGCTGGTATGTGAAACTAGGCGGTATATATTTAGCAACAATGTAATTGGCATAGTCAGCATACCAAGGAGCAGTACGAGAAGCATTGACGACCGCTAATTGTTCATCAGGAAAGCTATCATTAATAGGCAGTGGGTCATCAAGAACATTTTCTAGCCTAGACAAGTTTTCTGCAACGGGGTTCTCAGCTCCTTTTCTATCAACAATATGCAAGTCAAATTCTTGGAGCAAGAGAACCCATCTAATGAGTCTAGGTTTAGCATCCTTCTTTTCCATAAGATATTTAATAGCAGCATGATCAGTGTGAATAGTAACTTTGGAATCAACAATATAAGGTCTAAACTTATCACATGCAAACACAACTGCTAAGAATTCTTTTTCAGTGGTAGCATAATTTCTCTGGGCAGTATCAAGAGTCTTGCTAGCATAATGGATAACATTCAATTTCTTATCGACTCTTTGCCCTAAAACAGCCCCTACAGCATAATCACTAGCATTGCACATAATTTCAAAAGGTAAATTCCAATCAGGTGGCTGAACAATAGGTGCAGTGATCAAAGCTTTCTTAAGTGTTTCAAATGCTTCTACACAATCATCATCAAAGACTAAAGGAATATCTTTTTGCAATAAGTTAGTCAGAGGCCTAGAGATTTTAGAGAAGTCCTTAATGAACCTCCTATAAAAACTGGCATGACCAAGGAAACTTCTTATACCTTTTATGTCCTTGGGACATGGCATCTTTTCAATAGCATCAACTTTGGCTTTATCAACTTCAATACCTCTCTTGGAGATCTTGTGCCCCAAGACAATGCCTTCATTAACCATAAAGTGACACTTTTCCCAATTTAGGACGAGACTAGTGTCTTCGCATCTCTGCAAAACTCGATCAAGGTTGCTCAAACAATCATCAAAAGAGGATCCATAGACGGAGAAGTCATCCATGAATACCTCACAAATCTTTTCACAAAAATAAGAAAATATAGCCATCATGCATCTTTGAAAGGTAGCAGGTGCATTACATAAACCGAAAGGCATACATCTATAAGCAAAAGTACCAAAAGGGCAAGTAAAAGTAGTTTTAGATTGATCCCCCGTTGATACAGGTATCTGAGAGAAGCCAGAATAACCATCTAGAAAGCAAAAATGTGTGTGTTTGGATAGCCTTTCTAGCATTTGATCAATAAAAGGTAAAGGGTAATGATCTTTCTTGGTAGCTTTATTTAACTTACGGAAATCAATTACCATCCTATAGCCTGTAATAATTCTTTGCGGGATCAATTCATCTTTATCACTAGGAACAACGGTAATACCTCCCTTTTTAGGGACACAATGGACAGGGCTTACCCATTCACTATCAGCAACGGGATAAATAATACCTGCCTCAAGGAGTTTTAGTATCTCCTTTCTTACCAATTCCTTCATTTTGGGATTTAATCGTCTTTGAGGATCTCTAACTGGTTTGGCATCTTTCTCCACTGAAATTTTGTGTTGACATAATGTGGGACTAATGCCCTTAAGATCATCCAGGGTATATCCAATAGCAGCTCGGTGCTTCTTCAGAGTTTTCAATAATATTTCTTCTTCTTTCTCTGAAAGGTTAGCACTAATAATAACAGGATATATTTCTTTTTTATCAAGATAAGCATACTTAAGATTATCAGGTAGTGGTTTGAGTTCAAACACGGGATCACCCTTGGGTGGAGGGGGATCCCCAAGAATTTCAACGGGAAGGTTATGTTTTAGCATAGGTTCTTGTTTAAGGAACACTTCATCTATTTCTTCCCTTTCCTTCATAAACATATTGTTTTCGTGGTCTAATAGATATTGTTCTAATGGATCAGTTGGAGGAACAGTAATGGAAGCAAGACCAATAATTTCATCCTTACTAGGTGGTTCCCTTTCACGAGGTTGTCTACTAAACTTAGCGAAATTAAACTCATGAGACATACCATCTAAGCCAACAGTGACAATATTCTTTTCACAATCAATCTTAGCACTAGCAGTATTCAACAAGGGTCTACCAAAAATAATGGGACAAAAATCATCTTTTGGGGAACCAAGAACAAGAAAATCAGCAGGGTATTTAATCTTCCCATACAAGACTTCAACATCTCTAACAATCCCAAAAGGTTTAATGGTGTCCCTATTAGCAAGCTTAATAGTAACATCAATATCTTCTAATTCAACAGGTGCAATATCGTGCATAATTTCTTCATAAAGATCATAAGGTATTGCATTAGCACTAGAACCCATATCACATAAACCAAGATAACAATGATCTCCTATTTTAACAGAAATAATAGGCATGCCTACAATAGGTCTACGTGTCTTAGTATCGGGTCTAGCAATATTAGCAGTTTCACCCAAGAAAGAGATAACATGCCCATCTAAATCCTCATCCAAGAGATCTTTAATCATAGCAATAGCAGGTTCAACATTAATTTGCTTAGAAGGTGTATATGTCCTGGTATTACTCTTATGAACAACAGTCGAAGCTTTAACATGATCTTTTATCCTAACAGGAAAAGGAGGTTTTTCAACATAAGCAGTAGGAATAATAGGATCGCTATATGTAATAGTCTTCTCTTCGACTGTAATAGGTGCAACTACTTTCACTTCAACAGGAGGATTATATTTAAACCACTTCTCTTTAGGGAGATCAATGTGATTACCAAAAGTTTCACAAAAAGTAGCTACTATCTCAAAGTCAAGTCCATACTTAGAGCTAAATCCACGGAAAGCATTGGTATCCATAAAAGATTTAACACAATCGAACTTAGGTGTCATACCTGACTCCTTACCATCGTTGGAACCCCAATCTTCATAGTTGCGTTTAATTCTTTCCAATAAGTCCCATTTGAACAATAGTCTTCAGCATATAGGAACTAGCACAGGAAGTATCGAGCAGGTTGCGATTATCAAGAGAAAGCCGAGCATAAAAATTTTGAATAATCATTTCCCGAGAGAGCTCATGATTGGGGCATGAATATAACATTGACTTAAGCCTCCCCCAAGCTTGAGCGATGCTTTCTCCTTCACGAGGCTGGAAATTATATATGTAATTACGATCACGATGAACAAGATGCATAGGGTAGAACTTCTGGTGAAATCCAACTTCAATCGCTTATAATTCCAAAATCTCGTATCATCACATAGCATATACCATGTCATTGCATCTCCCTTCAAAGATAAAGGTAAGACCTTCCTTTTGACAACATCATCGGGAATACCTGCAAGCTTAAATAATCCACAAACTTCATCCACAAAGATAAGGTGTAAGTCGGGATGCAATGTTCCGTCTCCTGCAAAAGGATTAGCTAGCAGTTTTTCTATCATACCCAAAGGAATCTCAAAGTGAATATTTTCATAAGGTTCAGTAGGTTGAGGAGCATATCTTTGCTCTTCTGGTTGGGGTGAAGATACCCCAAACAAGCCCCTCAAAGGATTAGTTTTCATAGTGACAAGTAACAGAAAATTTCAGCACATTATATAAATGTTTTCTTACCAAGTTCCACTCACCAAGAGCGCTACGCTCCCCTGCAACGACGCCAGAAAAGAGTCTTGATGACCCACAAGTGTAGGGTATCTATCGTAGTCCTTTTGATAAGTAAGAGTGTCGAACCCAACAAGGAGCAGAAGGAAATGATAAGCGGTTTTCAGTAAGGTTTTCTCTGCAAGCACCGAAATAGTAGGTGATAGATAGTTTTGTGATAAGATAAATAGTAACGAGCAAAAAGTAAATAAAGTAAATAAAGTGCAGCAAGGTGGCCCAATCCTTTATGTAGCAAAGGATAAGCCTAGACAAATTCTAATAATGAAGAAGGAGCTCCCAAGGACACATTGGGAATTATCGTCAAGCTAGTTTTCATCACGTTCATAAGATTCGCGTTCGGTACTTTGATAATTTGATATGTGGGTGGACCGGCACTTGGGTACTGCCCTAACATGGACAAGCATCCCACTTATGATTAACCCCTATTGCAAGCATCCGCAACTACAAAAAGGAGTATTAAGGTAAACCTAACCACAACATTAAACATATGGGTCCATATCAACCCCTAACGAAGCAACGCATAAACTAGGGTTTAAGCTTCTGTCACTCTAGCAACCCATGATCTACTTATTACTTCCCTATGCCTTCCTCTAGGCCCAAATAATGGTGAAGTGTCATGTAGTCGACGTTCACATAACACCACTAGAGGAGAGACAACATACATCTCATCAAAATATCGAACGAATACCAAATTCACATGACTACTAATAGCAAGACTTCACCCATGTCCTCAGGAACAAACGTAACTACTCACAAAGCATATTCATGTTCATAATCAGAGGGGTAATAATATGCATGAAGGATCTGAACATATGATCTTCCACCAAGTAAACCAAATAGCATCAACTACAAGGAGTAATCAACACTACTAGCAACCCACAGGTACCAATTTGTGGTTTTGATACAAGATTGGATACAAGAGATGAACTAGGGTTTTGAGATGAGATGGTGCTGGTGAAGATGTTGATGGAGATTTACCCCCTCTCGATGAGAGGATCGTTGGTGATGATTTCCCCCTCCCGGAGGGAAGTGTCCCCGGCAGAACAGCTCCGCCAGAGCCCTAGATTGATTCCGCCAAGGTTCCGCCTCGTGGCAGCGGAGTTTCGTCACATAAGCTTGCCCACGATTTTTCCAGGGGAAAACCCTTCATATAGCAGAAGATGGACGCCAGAAGCCCACCAGGGGGCCCGGGAGATAGGGGCGCCCTAGGAGGGGCGCCCCTGTCTCCTGGACAGGGTGTGGGCCCCCTGGCCTATTTCTTTTGTCCAAAAAATCTTATTAAATCTAAAAAGTTGTTTCGTGGAGTCTCAGGTCTTTCGGAGTTGTGCAGAATAGGTCTCCAATGTTTGCTCCTTTTCCAGCAAGAATTCCAGCTACCGGTATCCCCCCTCTTCATGGTAAACCTTGTAAAATAAGAGAGAATAGCCATAAGTATTGAGATATAATGTGTAATAACAGCCCATAATGCAATAAATATTGATATAAAAGCATGATGCAAAATGGACGTATCACGGCACCACGCCCCCCAACGTGCGCCTCGCCCCTCTCGGCCGCACCGCCCCTGTGCCTTTGTGTGCATGACATGTGGGCCACCTAAAATGCGGCGAGCATCAAGTTTCTACCACAGCCACACGCGATTCCCACGACGCCGCTTGAACCCATGACACCACACGTCCCCCGACCTGTGGCTCACCCCTCTTGGCCCCACTGCCCCTCTGCCTTCGGGAGCATTACATGTGGACCAGTCACCTATCGGGTCCACATGTTATTGACTCAAAGGCGCCGAAGCTCAGTCCTGACGGCCCTGAGAGGGAAATGTAACTCCTGCGCCAAGGCTTGTGGTGCTCCCGCAGCACAAACTCGTGCCAAACTCGAGATTTCTTTCTTTACTATACATGCACGCAACGATTTAATGGACATTGTAATCTCAACATGTGATGGGGAGCTCAAAATTTGAATTTGAAACTTATAAAACGAAAATATTCAAAACAAATAAACTGGGAGAGAGGGAGTATATCGTAGGATGTGCCCATACAAAATAAGTCCCCTGGTTTGTCACCGCGAAGATGCGGTTAGAAAGGAGCACAACGTCTTCCTACTCGTACGGCAACAAATCGGCCACAGATAGCATGGTCTGCCTTTGACCGCCATGTGCAAGGTTCGTGCTATCTTATTCAATCTCACTATGGTTCCATCGTACCAATTCATGCGGTGGCCTGATGCATGGCTGATCCCAATGCTGGACAAAGGTTCTACGGGAATGGTGTCACCGTTGTAAATGTTGTGCAAATTGATGTTGGTACCCTCCCGTACATATGCAAGCCAATCTCCACTCGCATCGAGCCTAACCTGTGAAACAGTGGGCAGGGGGAGAATTTGGAAATGGACACGGAAGTAGTCTTTATAATGCATTTACTACGTGATCAAACTCATCTTACCTGCTCATCGAAGTAAATCCGAGGGCCCCTCAGTGTCGACATCTCAAGGGGCATCAACTTGCAACTACGGCCACGTCGCGCTGGAGAGACCCTCAAGGAAACATCCTCGTGCGTTCCACGGAACATCAAGATGCATTTGTATGAGTAGTTTATCTTGTGAGAGAAAAGGATGAACGAGGGAAGGCCTCTAGAGATAGAGATGGACACTAATACTACCAATGTGATGGCCCATGTGTTGCAATGGATCCAAAGTAGTAGAATAATACTTGTTCACATGCTTGAAATATAAACACTCTAGTTTTGATATACATGTGTCAGCAGACATGACAGCTTGTCCATGGAAGTTGAACCACGGCGACCATCATGTTTCTTGTTTCTACCACTGCCACACCCACACGCGATTCCCACGACGCCGCTCCAACCCACGGCACGACGTCCCCCGACGTGGACATGGATCCTCTGACGTGGCTATCACTGCCTTGCCCTCCCTTTCCTTCGCTGACAGGTGGGCCAGCCGCATTTCAGGTCCGCATGTCATTGACTCATAGGCCAGGCACTAAGCCACTGAAGTTTGGTCCCGTGGGCCCCGAGAGGGAAATGTAACTCCCGCGGCAGACCTTGTGGTGCTCCCGCGGTACGAGCTCGTGCCAAAACTGGAATTTGTTTCTTACTACTACCAACTAGTACTAGTAAGGTACACGTGCATTGCACGCATGAGATTCTGGTGGTTTGTGCATTATGCTTCTACATGTGGAGTTTTCTGGATTCTAACATGTGGCAAAATCTGGTGGAATGTAAGGTTAGGCAAGTTTGATTAACTTAGGTGAGTGTTTGGTTCAAGCCACACTAAGGCCCCACGTGACATACACACAAAAAAGTGGCAAGATTCCCTTAGGCTTGCCAACTTGTGGCTCTCATTTTGAAGAACTAATAACTTTGCCTAAGCTTAGTTGTGGCAAAGTTAGTCATGAATTAAGGGGCTGTTTGGTTCCTAGCCACACCTTGCCACACTTTGCGACACCTAACCTTAGGCAAGTTTGACCAAGTTAGGTAGGTGTTTGGTTCTAGCCACACCTAAGGCAAGGATTTTTTCATGAGCAGTGAGCCCCACATGTCATAGACATAAAAAGTGTGGCAAGATTCCCTTAGGCAAGCCAAAGTGTGGCTAACAATTTGAGCAACTCAACTAAGGCAAGTGTGGCAAAAATCATGTGGCAATATATGGCAAAGATAGTCACAATCCAAACAACCCCTAAGTTCAACCATGGAGTCTTCTAGATTATACATGTGGCAGAATCTGGTGGATGATATCCAACGGCCGGTAGTGCTCGGATTTTCCATCTTTGTACCGTCGGATTGGCTTCATCCAACGACCAACTTTCAAAGTTTTTTCACACACTATATAGGGGGTATAGACATAGATGTGTCGGTCCGTTGCAATGGATCAAAAGTATATCTATTTAGTGGAGTGCACTCTAAACACATTATCTATTTATTTTTCTCTAACCTTTCGTAGCCATGCAACCAAGCCACATAAGCTTCATGGGTGCCCCCCACATCATATTATTCATACTATGTTGATTGAAAAAAAGATAAATCACCCAAAACAAGATCTTCCCGTTTTTTGTTCCTACGATGTTGTGCCGTGCACGTACCTACTAGTTGTATAGTGGTGGTACTAGTAATATAGTTAGGAGTACAAACTTGGTACTAGTAGGAGTAGTACTAGTATGGAATGCTCCTACTCTATCAACGAGCCCCATCTGACACCAAATTTCTTGGCTTCCATGCTACAGCTAGATCTTCCCCTCGTTTCTGTTTTCCAACCCGGCAGCGGGCGGGGTGTCGGTTTGCTCAACGGCGGTCCCACATGAAAGTGAAAATGCTAGGCAACACGCCTTCCCTAAGATATGTGTTGTGTCGGATGGGCCGTGGAGTACTCCCCATTCCCGGGCGTGTGGGGGTGCGACGCGAACGCGGCAGGCCTTTTCCTTTTACTAGCAATGTGCCCGTGCATTGCGACGGATCCAAAGTAGTAGAATAGTAGTATTTGTTCACAAACTTGAAAGAAATCACTATTGTTTTGATATACTCCTAATATATTACTCCCTCCATACCTAAATATTTGTCTTTTTGAGATTTCAAATGGACTATCACATACGGATTATATAGACATATTCTAGTGTTTCTAGCAAGATGCCCGTGCATTGCACGAAGTTGATGGAAAAGGTAAGCACAACTTACAAATTGACGGATGGAGTACTAGTTACAGTGATGCAATAATTAAGCAAAGGGATCGCACATGTCGGTATTGACTGGAACGAGAATGCAACAACACAATAAGAATTAAGGCCACGATGATGCAATCGCAGTGGTGGTTACAGAAGGCAAGAAGAAAGATGGATCCATGAACGTACGACCTACCCCTCCTCAACTTAGTGCGTCGGGCCACCGACCGGTGGCTAAGGAGCGGCGGCTTTTGTGGCGAGGTCGAGGTGCTTCTCAGCAAAGGCATCCAAGGCTTCCAGCCGGTTGAGGAAGGCCAACATCGTAGCGTCCTCACTGGCCTTGTAGATACCTATGTACACGATTTGCTCGTACACGTGGATGTGTAGGTCAACGAATTCTTGCAGGGCGAGGCGCCTCGCGGCGAGCGCGACCTCCAGGTGGACATTCTTCGTGGCGTCGGCGGGCAGTCACGGGGCCACCAGTGCTTGAAAGAGGTTTCGGCCATGAAGGCCGATTAGGGTGGCAGGCAATGAGGAGCCCAGGCGCGCGGGCTGGAGGAGTATGGCGATGTCGTCCGTGAGCTTCTTGAGGACGGTGAACTTGTTGCTGGTGGCAACGATCATCTGGTCCAACTGAGAGTTGTAGCTGGCGTCGAAGGCGGCCATCCACCAGCCGGTCTCCAACACCGTCTGGAGACGATCCTCGGCGCCATGCCGCAGGCCGGCGTCGTGGACCATCCGGCGTAGCCGCTGGCCGCTCACGCGCATCACCGCCATGGGTCTGGAGTGAGCTCTTTTGCGCTTAGTGTAGGTGCCTAGGGAAATGCTTAGGTGCGTACGATGTGGTAGATGCATTGGAATGGAGGGGTGCCTTTATATGAGGGCAATGAGGGCAAACTGCGTTGCATTCACATCGTGCAGCCTCTTTTCCTGGACCTCCTCCCATTAGTTCCCTCATGCATTAATTGAAGGAGGATGCATTGGCCTTTCAACATATCGGGAACCGCTACTCCCTCCCTCGTCTGCATTAAAGCTGTATCGGGAACTGCACCACCCGCTGTTAAATCGAATACTCCCTCCGTCTAGGTAAGTATTAAGTCATCTTACGAAAACCAAATAGTAAACACATAGGCGTGGTGCATTAACTCTCACGTTGTTTCTTATTTTTTGACATAAATAGAGGAATCAACCAATAAGAGATGTGGGGCTTGTATGCTTTTATTGACTTGAGACTATCAAACATGACATGCGGTGGTCAGTTCATTGCACAAGAACAAATACAACCCACGTCAGCACACACGCATCTTATAGCATCACATCCAACGGCTATAAAAGATGAATGAGACCAAATTATATCTCATCTAGATGAGTTCTAGCAAAACTGTATTAATAATACTTAGTACTCCTGCGCCATGTATCATATAGTACTTTACTTATTGCCATGTATGACACATAGTACTCAACTCTCTCTCTTTCTTCATTTAATTCTATGACACCTCATCAAAATTGCTAAGGCTAGTACCATTACAACCAGCCTTAGCAAATACTCCCTAAACATTAAGTTCTCTCGTTTTCCTCTCCACCTTGGTCACCTAGACGGATGGAGTATACTGCGCAGGCTTTTCCTGCGCGGTAGGAGGCGGGGCAGTTCCGCCTAGTCGGTTCGACAGAGACGCGAGAAGATGAGGGAGTAGGCTGCTGCAAACGTAGGGCTGTGTGATTTGACATCGAGTTACTGCTGGATAGGTGGGGCCCCGTGATTTGACTTGCCATTATCATTTTAACGGCGGCGCTACGACCAGCGTGAGTCTCCCGATTTCTGACCACCTCCATACATGTGCCTCTCCCAATGCTCCACCATGTATTAGAGGCTAGCTCTTGCATGAGAGCCCACTTCTCCACTTTTTCCTTGCCTCTCTTTCCTCCACATATGCAAAAATGCCATGTAAAGTGCACTATTGTACTTAGGTTGGTCGTAATGGAGAGTATCATATACTAGTATCATGCATATGATACTTTTGAATGATACTACATCTGTAATGCATAGTATCATGGGTTGGTATCATAGGATAGTTTATTTATTGTCATTCATGACACATAGTAGCACATCATTTAATATGATACTATAGTATCATATTATGATACTCAACTCTCTCTTTTCTTCATTTAATTTGACGTCACCTCATCAAGATTGCATAGTTGGCATGCATGATACTACTCCCATTACAAGCAGCCTTACTTGCTCCTACAGGTGCTAAGCTTGCCACATAGGCATAAAGTTTGATGCGGCAAGTTAATCAAGAAGAGAGAGACTAGTTTGGTGACCCAAGGAAGAAACGGTGCTAAGCGCGTGTACCTAGGTGAAAAGACAATTTTGAGTCTATAGCTAATTAAATGAAGCAAACTTAGCAACACCATTTCATTAGAAGAGGTCACTCCTTGGCAAATGCAATAAATACTAGTACTCCATGTGTCCTAGTGTCAAAAACGTTCTTATATTATGGGATAGAGGGAGTACGAAGAAAGAGATAGAGAGGAGTAAAAAAATACACTTATAGCCAACCTTATAGCTAACCTTGTTGTAGTATGAGTGACTAAGTGATGACTATGTATGACATGCCAACATCAGATAGCCTAACGCACCGTGTTAAATCTCCAACGGCGCGACCGCGCGAGCGACGCGATGGTCGTGGTAGGCGCGACCATGATACGGGCTGCTGGCAGCCCTTGGATCTGAGATCAAATGGTCGCATGCTAAGTTGCTGAAAATTTACAGAATAACCCTCCAGGATAGGATATTCACCCATAGGTCTAGAATCACGCCATGCAACCGTTCGATCTCAGATCCAAGGGCTCTCGGAAGCCCGTATCATGGGAGAATGGAAAGCCACTACCCTGCCGTTCGCACCTTGGCAGTTCGCTCTTACTCGTCCCTGCACGTCCTTCAATACTATGGCGGTTCGCTCCTAGTCGTCCCGTCCATTCACATTACGGCAGTTCCACTAATCCTAACCCTCCTCCCAAATCCATGGCGTACCAAATCTCCATGATCGGCGGTGAGTACAAGGTTAGAACCATCACCGGCGATGAGTTTGACATCATCTACACCCGTTCTTCTGCGACGATGAAAGGATGCCTTTCTCGCTTCAGATGCATGTTCGAAGACTCAGATGATGAGCGGGTCGTTGGGCTAGATGTTGAGTACACCATAGTCCTGGGACGAGAGAAGGATCTAAAGGACAAAGAGAGGAAGAAGCCCGCCGTGATCCAGGTTTGCGTGCATGACTTATGCTTGGTCTACCACATATGCCATGCCGACGTTGAATGTCTGGATTTTAAGGACTTCCTCGAGAGCAACCTAGTCAAATTCGTTACTGTAGACTTTGGTAACGACAAAGAAGTCCTGGGTCGGATAGGCCTCGTTGTAGGCAACACCTTCGACCTCCAGAAGAATCAGCTGGTGTCCTCTCGTCAGCCATTAATGCTGACCCTGGCAGGAGCCATGGTTCATCCTTCGTACGGTAAACTGGAGAAACCTCATTACACGTTTCATCGTTATGCATGGCAGCGGAATGTACTAGATATAGACCACATCCACTACGCTGCAATGGATGGCTACCTTTGTTTCAATATCTACAAGGGTTGGATGAAGAGCAAGAGCCAAGTGTGCGGTTCAAGCAAAGAAGTATCGGCCAAGAGGAAGAGGGACAAGGACGAAGTCGAGGACATGGACGAGGACTCCTCCGAGTAAGGTGGCAGTGTCGTTGCTCATGGTGGTTCTAATGTAGTGTCTCCAGAATAGTTGCAAAGTTTAATTTCAGGTGTGATTAATTTAATTTGAGGGGTGTGTTGTGCTGAGCCCCCAGCAGAACTATGTTATGTTTCTTCTCATTACTTTAACTCTTCAGTACGAACATACTAGTATTTATTACATTTCATCTTGTAGTTGGTATAGTACTACCACTCATTTCTTCACATTATATACGTACAATATATATGGCCAACATCATATAGCCAACAGTTTAGTTGTAAAAAAATTTCAGGGTGCTTAGTTTTGTCAAAGAATTCCAGGATGCTTATTTTTATTTAAGGGGTGGGTTGTGCTGGACACCATTATTGTGACTAGCCTTTTTAATAGTACTATATGCATAATTTGGTGACGAGCGCTCTCTATATGTACCACCTTTTTTTAATTTCAAGTTTTGCTCCATGGCGCAATCCATCGGTACTTCTGTTGTACAAAAGTATACATTTTTTAAAAGGCTAGAGGGTGGGGCAGTCTAGCTCAGTTGGTTTCACGAGAGGCGAGGGCCTTTGTGATTTGACGGCTCATTAATGCTGTCAAATCGAATAGTACTGTGATACGTCTCCAATGTATCTATAATTTTTTATTGTTCCATGCTATTATATTACCCCTTTTGGATGTTTATGGGCTTTATTTTACACATTTATATCATTTTTGGGACTAACCTACTAACCGGAGGCCCAACCCCTATTGCTGTTTTTTTGCCTATTTCAGTATTTCGAAGAAAAAGAATATCAAACGGAGTCCAAATGGAATGAAACCTTCGGGAGCGTGATTTTTGGAACGAACATGATCCGGAGAGCTTGGAGTGCAAGTCAAGAAGCTTCCGAGGGCCCCATGAGATAGGGGGCCGCCCCCCTGTAGGGCGCGCTCTCCTGTCTCGTGGGCCCTCGGGCGGCCACCGACGTACTTCTTCCTCCTATATATACCTACGGACACCGAAAACATCCAGGAGCACCACGAAACACAATTTCCACCACTGTAACCTTCTGTATCCGCGAGATCCCATCTTGGAGCCTTTGCCGGCACTCTGCCGGAGGGGGAATCGACCATGGAGGGCTTCTACATCAACACCATAGCCCCTCCGATGAGTTGTGAGTAGTTTACCACAGACCTACGTGTCCATAGTTATTAGCTAGATGGCTTCTTCTCTCTTTTTGGATCTCAATTCAATGTTCTCCCCCTCTCTTGTGGAGATCTATTCGATGTAATCTCTTTTTGCAGTGTGTTTGTCGAGATCTGATGAATTGTGGGTTTATGATCAGATTTATCTATGGATAATAATTGAATCTTCTGTGAATTATTTTATGTATGATTGAGTTATCTTTGCATGTCTCTTCGAATTATCAGTTTGGTTTGGCCTACTAGATTGGTCTTTCTTGCCATGGGAGAAGTGCTTAGCTTCGGGTTCAATCTTGCGGTGTTCTTACCCAGTGACAGAAAGGGTTGCAAGACATGTATTGTATTGTTTCCATCAAGGATAACAAGATGGGGTTTATATCATATTGCATGAGTTTATCCCTCTACATCATGTCATCTTGCTTAATGTGTTACTCTGTTCTTATGAACTTAATACTCTAGATGCAGGAAGGAGTCGGTCGATGTGTGAAGTAATAGTAGTAGATGCAGACAGGAGTCGGTCTACTTGCTATGGACGTGATGCCTATATACATGATCATGCCTAGATAATCTCAAAACTATGCGCTTTTCTATCAATTGCTCGACAGTAATTTGTTCACCCACCGTAATACTTATGCTATCTCGAGAGAAGCCTCTAGTGAAACCTATGGCCCCCGGGTCTATCTCTTATCATATTTGCGTTCAATCTACTTTTATTTGCATCTTTACTTTTTGCATCTATATTACAAAATACCAAAAATATATTATTATCTCTCTATCAGATCTCACTTTCATAAGTGGTCGTGAAGGGACTGACAACCCCTTTATTGCATTGGTTGCGAGTTCTCAGTTTGTTTGTGTAGGTGCGTGGGACTTTTGAGGAGCCTCCTACTGGATTGATACCTTGGTTCTCAAAACTAAGGGAAATACTTACGCTACACTTGCTGCATCACCCTCTCCTCTTCGGGGAAAACCAATGCTAGCTCAAGACGTAGCAAGAAGGATTTCTAGCGCCGTTGCCGGGGAGGTCTTCGCTCAAGTCAAGACATACCAAGTACCCATCACAAACCCATCTCCCTCGCATTTACATTAGTTGCCTCTCGTTTTCCTCTCCCCCACTTCACCCTTGCTGCGCCCTCTCTTTCCCATTCTCCTCTCTCTTTTTTGCTTGCCTTTTTTTCGTTGCCCGTGTGTTTGCTCGTTTGCTTCGTCGTTATGGCTAGTTCCTTGTCCGCTCCTATGTCTCCCGAGTTTGAAGTTCTTCACTTCAAGCAAAGGCAAGGAGAAAACTTAAAAGTTGCTTGGTATAGGATGATGAAATCTTATCGCAAGTGCACCCTAGAGGTGAACTTTAGAATTCTTCTTCGCAATTTTTATGTTGGGTTAAACATGACGCATAGACAACTCTTGGATTGCATTGCCAAGGAAAATTTTATTGAAATTGATCCAAGTATTGTGCATGAAATTATAGAGGGAATAGTGGGAACACTACCTCAAAAGGGATGATCTCATCCTACCCAAGAAGAAACACAAGTGTTTGGAAAGATTTGCGAAGTAACAAAAAATTTACAAAAATCTCTTGAGCCTCTTAAAAGTGTTAGCGGAAATCTTCACTGCATGAATATGTTCATCACTCTTTGCAATAAGCGGTTGGATTCTTTAGATCTAAAAATTTCAGAGTATGAAGGGAAGCAGAATGAACCTCCCGGATTCGAGCATGACTCCGCTAAAAAACTGAAAATTAAAGATGGCACTCCTTAGATCTATCTTCGCTTTTATGTCTAGCTAGGGGCGTTAAACGATAGCGCTAGTTGGGAGGCAACCCAATTTTTCTTTATGTTTTTTCTTTTTGCTCCTGTTTAGGAATAAACTTGCATCTACTCTCTGTTTAGATGTGTTTTTATCTTTTAGTTAGTGTTTGTGCCATGTAGAACCTATAGGATAAACTACAATGATAGTTGATTTGATTCTGCTGAAAAACAGAAACTTTGCGCTCACGAGAAAAAATTAAATAAATCATAGGAACGTGCTTTTGCATTGATTCTTTTTGCTGATTATCAATAGACAAATTGTACAGTACGTCCTATTTTGGTAGGATTTTTAGAGTTCCAGAAGTTTGCGTTAGTTACAGATCTATTCTGTTTTTGACAGATTCTGTTTTTCGTGTGTTGTTTGCTTATTTCAATGCATCTATGGCTAGTAAATTAGTTTATAAACCATAAGGAAGTTGGAATACAGTAGGTTTAACACCAAAATAAATAAATAATGAGTTCATGGCAGTAACTTATGTGGTGGTTTTGTTTTCTTTCACTAACAGAGCTTATAAGATTTCTTGTTGAGTTTTGTGTTATGAAGTTTTCAAGTTTTGGGTAAAGCTTTTATGGACTATGGAATAAGGAGTGGCAAGAGCCTAATCTTGGGGATGCCCATGGCACCCCAAGATATTCAAGGATAGCCAAAATCCTAAGCTTGGGGATGCCCCGGGAAGGCATCCCCTCTTTCGTCTTTGTTCATTGGTAACTTTACTTGGAGCTATATTTTTATTTGCTACATGATATGTGTTTTTCTTGGAGCATAGTGTGTTATATTAGTCTTTGCTTGTTAGTTTACCACAATCATCCTTGCTGTACACACCTTTTGGGAGAAGCCTATTTTATTAGAATTTGCTAGAATACTCTATGTGCTTCACTTGTATCTTTTTGAGCTTGATAGTTTTTGCTCTAGTGCTTCACTTATATCTTTTAGAGCACGGTGGTGTCTTAATTTTGAAGAAATTGCTAGTATCTCATGCTTCACTTATATTATTTTGAGAGTCTTTTAGAACAGCATGGTATTTTCTATGGTTATAAAGTTGGTCCTAGAATGATGAGCATCCAAGTTGGGTATAATAAAAACTACCATAGGAAGTGAACTGGATGCTATGATTAACTTGATACTTGGTAATTGTTTTGAGATATGGAGGTAGTGATATTAAAGTCATGCTAGTTGGGTGATTATGAATTTAAAGAATGCTTGTGTTGAAGTTAGTAAGTCCCGTAGCATGCACGTATGGTTAAAGTTGTGTAACAAATTTGAAACATGAAGTGTACCTGGCTTGTGCATCCTTATGAGTGGCAGTCGGGGACGAGCGATGGTCTTTTCCTACCAATCTATCCCCCTAGGACCATGCGTGTAGTACTTGATTTTTGATGACTTCTAAATTTTTGCAATAAGTATATGAGTTCTTTTGACTAATGTTGAGTCCATGGATTATACGCACTTTTACCTTTCCGCCTTTGCTAGCCTCTTCGGTACCGTGCATTGCCCTTTCTCACATTGAGAGTTGGTGCAAACTTCGCCGGTGCATCCAAACCCCGTGATACGATACGCTCTATCACACATAAACCTCCCTATATCTTCCTCAAAACAGCCACCATACCTACCTATTATGGCATTTCCATAGCCATCCGAGATATATTGACATGCAACTTTCCACCGTTCCGTTCATCATCATCATGACGTACTTTACTTTTGTCATATTGCCATTGCATGATCATGTAGTTGACATCGTATTTTTGGCAAAGCCACCATGCATTATTTTTCATACAAGTCACTCTTGATTCATTGCACCATCCCGGTACACCGCCGGAGGCATTCATATAGAGTCATATCTTGTTCTAGCTTCGAGTTGTAATTCATATGTTGTAATCAAATAGAAGTGTGATGATCATCATTATTAGAGCATTGCCCAAAGAAAAAAATAAAAAAAGAAGAAAGGCCAAAAGAAAAAAAAGGAAGGCCAAAAAAAGAAAAAGATAAAGATAAAGAAAAAAAGAAATAAAAGAAATAAAAAGGGCAGTGTTACTATCTCTTTTTCCACACTTGTGCTTCAAAGTAGCACCTTGTTCTTCATGTAGTGAGTCTCATATCTTGTGCTTCAAAGTAGCACCTTGTTTTTCATATAGTGAGTCTCATAAGTTGTCTTTTTCATGCTAGTGGGAATTTTTCATTATAGAACTTGGCTTGTATATTCCTACGATGGGCTTCCTCAAATGCCCTAGGTCTTCGTGAGCAAGCAAGTTGGATGCACACCCACTAGTTTTCTTTTGTTGAGCATTCATTTATAGCTCTAGTGCATCCGTTGCATGGCAATCCCTACTCCTCATGTTGACATCAATTGATGGGCATCTCCATAGCCCGTTGATTATCCTCGTCAATGTGAGACTTTCTCTTTTTTTGTCTTCTCCACACAATCCCCATCATCATATTCTATTCCACCCATAGTGCTATATCCATGGCTCACGCTCATGTATTGCGTGAAGGTTGAAAAAGTTTGAGATTATTTAAGTATGAAACAATTGCTTGGCTTGTCATCAGGGGTATAGAAGTTGGGAACATCTTTGTGTGACGAAAATGAAGCATAGCCTAACTATATGATTTTGTAGGGATGAACTTTCTTTTGCCATGTTATTTTGAGAAGATATGATTACTTTGATTAGTATGCTTGAAGTGTTACTATTTCTTTTATCATTATGAACTTTTATTTTGTATTCATTTGGATCTGAACATTCATGCCACAATAAAGAAAATCACATTATGAATTATGCTAGGTAGCATTCCACATCAAAAATTTCTTTTTTATCATTTACCTACTCGAGGACGAGCAGGAATTAAGCTTGGGGATGCTTGATACGCCTCCAACGTATCTATAATTTTTTATTGTTCCATGCTATTATATTACCCCTTTTGGATGTTTATGGGCTTTATTTTACACATTTATATCATTTTTGGGACTAACCTACTAACCGAAGGCCTAGCCCGTATTGCTGTTTTTTGCCTATTTCAGTATTTTGAAGAAAAGGAATATCAAACAGAGTCCAAACGGAATGAAACCTTCTGGAGCGTGATTTTTGGAATGAACATGATCCGGAGAGCTTGGAGTGCAAGTCAATAAGCTTCCGAGGGCCCCACGAGATAGCCCCCCCCCCCTGTAGGGCGCGCCCCCTGTCTCGTGGGCTCCTCGGGCGGCCACCAACGTACTTCTTCCTCCTATATATACCTACGGACCCCGAAAACATCCAGGATCACGATGAAACACAATTTCCACCGCCGTAACCTTCTGTATCCGCGAGATCCCATCTTGGAGCCTTCGTCGGCACTCTGCCGGAGGGGGAATCAACCACGGAGGGCTTCTACATCAACACCATAGCCCCTCCGATGAGTTGTGAGTAGTTTACCACAGACCTACGGGTCCATAGTTATTAGCTAGATGGCTTCTTCTCTCTTTTTGGATCTCAATTCAATGTTCTCCCCCTCTCTTGTGGAGATCTATTCGATGTAATCTCTTTTTGCGGTGTGTTTGTCGAGATCCGATGAATTGTGGGTTTATGATCAGATTTATCTATGGATAATAATTGAATCTTCTCTGAATTCTTTTATGTATGATTGAGTTATCTTTGCATGTCTATTCGAATTATCAGTTTGGTTTGGCCTACTAGATTGGTCTTTCTTGCCATGGGAGAAGTGCTTAGCTTTGGGTTCAATCTTGCGGTGTTCTTACCCAGTGACAGAAAGGGTTGCAAGACACGTATTGTATTGTTGCCATCGAGGATAACAAGATGGGGTTTATATCATATTGCATGAGTTCATCCCTCTACATCATGTCATCTTGCTTAATGTGTTACTCTGTTCTTATGAACTTAATACTCTAGATGCAGGCAGGAGTCGGTCGATGTGTGGAGTAATAGTAGTAGATGCAGGCATGAGTCGGTCTACTTGTTATGGACGTGATGCCTATATACATGATCATGCCTAGATAATCTCATAACTATGCGCTTTTCTATCAATTGCTCGACAGTAATTTGTTCACCCACCGTAATACTTATGCTATCTCGAGAGAAACCTCTAGTGAAACCTATGGCCCCTGGGTCTATCTCTTATCATATTTGCCTTCAATCTACTTTTATTTGCATCTTTACTTTTTGCATCTATATTACAAAATACCAAAAATATATTATTATCTCTCTATCAAATCTCACTTCCGTAAGTGGCCGTGAAGGGATTGACAACCCCTTTATTGCGTTGGTTGCGAGTTCTTAGTTTGTTTGTGTAGGTGCGTGGGACTTTTGAGGAGCCTCCTACTGGATTGATACCTTGGTTCTCAAAACTGAGGGAAATACTTACGCTACACTTGCTGCATCACCCTCTCCTCTTCGGGGAAAACCAACGCTAGCTCAAGACGTAGCATACTGCACCGCCCGCTGCACGCCCGGAGCCTCCATTAAACCCCTCTGTTAAACCCGCATGCAAACCGAGAATCCTAGTCCGGCCACACGTCCGTTCATGAGCGGGCTGGAATTAAATGCAACACCAGCTGAGCTCCTCCCGTCCGCCCTCAGTTTAAACAAGGCCAGACGCCGGCCAAGCTCCTACCGTCCGCCCTCTATTTACATGAGGCCAGGCAGACAGCGGGCTTGCACCCCTCCACCGCTCCCCCATCTCCTCCTTCACCATTTTCTCCACTCTTTCGATGGCTTCCGATGAGCTGTTCTCCAGCATATTACCCGGCTGGGTGGCCCGCCGAGCCCTCCGGATACGGGCGAGGCCGCTTGGTGCTTCACCAACCTCGCTTGGCCCGACGGAGCCAGTTGCCGCCCCAAGCAGGCGTGTGGTTCAGCAACTCGCCGCTCCAGTTCAGCTCGATGAGGAGTGGCGAGTTGCTCCACTCGGCACGGCGGCGAGCACGCCGGTACGGGCGCCATCGCTGTCGCATCGTACCGCGCCACCAGTGTCTACGGTGGCCGCGCCTCCCGTGTCTATGGGCGTGCCTCCCGTGCCTGCGGCAGCGCCATGCAGGCAGAGACAGAAGCCGGGTGCATGGAGAGCGACAATTCGGTGGCCAGCTTCTCCGTGTCTGCCGCCATCATCGAGGAGAAGTAGAACACGGGAGGCCGCCGCCACTTGGGACCCATGAAGGCCACCGCCTACGCGACAACCGTGGATTCGGGTGGTTTCTTTGCTGCTTCGTCTCTTCCAAGGACCTTCGTCGACCCCGCGAGTGTCTGACGGACATGAGAAAGACAAAGGGATCCACGGGCGGCCATTTAGAACTAAAATAAGTCTAGATACATCCATTTCTAGGACAAGTATTTCCGGATGGAGGGAGTATTAATTATGCAAGAGAGCCGGATTGGCACCTCTTAGTTCATGTAAATGTAATGAAATCCATCATGTTTATATGAAGATCCGACTTTTTATACGAAATCCTTCATGCTTATATGAAATCAGTCCGTGTTTGCACGAAATTCATTTGGTTGGTTAGAGTTGTAAAAATGTATGCCGCTGGCGTTTGATGTCGTCCTCCACGGAAGGAAGCGGGAGGAAATTTGTTGGCTGCCGTTGGAGATGCTCTTTATGCTGGAAATAATAGAGTGACATCCAATCCATTTGAGTTTATTGCCTGTATGATTGTCCCTCTATAAAAAATTAATTGCATGTACAGTGTACATGTGACTTGCAGGGTGGCTACAGCTTCATACAGAAAGTTTAAAAGAAACAAGTCCATCCTTAATCTTGTATTCTAAGTACTCTGTGGGTTTCACTGTCAGTACAGTAGCGAAAGAAATATATATTAAATAAATAGAGTAATATATAATATAAAAATATAAAGTTAAAAGACAGAATTCGAACTCATGTCATCGCATTGCGAGCATCCGGCGCTAACCAGCCCAGCACATTTTTGTTGTAGACCATGCTGGAGATATATCTCCATGTCTACTCTTATATATACTCCATTCGTTTCTAAATATTTGTCTTTTTCAGAATTCAAATGGACTACCACATAAGGATGTGTATGTAGACATATTTTAGAGTGTAGATTCACTCATTTTGCTCCGTATGTCTTTTCAGGAAGGGGTCAGATTTGTCCTTGATTTATTTATGAGGTATCCAGATGGCACTGCACCGCCAAGAAAAGAGGGTAACATCAAAATTATGGACTACTTTTTTGAGTATGTTGGTAAGGTCCGGTCATAGTCACTTGTTGAAATCTCTAAAAAGACAAATACTCCCTCCGTCCGGAAATACTTGTCATCAAAATGGATAAAAGGAAATGTATCTAGACGTATTTAAGTTTTAGATACATCTCTTTTTATCCATTTTGATGACAAGTATTTTTGGACGAAGGGAGTAGAAAACAGAGTTGGTGATGATGGTGTGCGTGACATCCTGCAATATAGGCCGTCGGGTTTATATCTAACGGATAGGAAAGAAACTATGACAATTTTGCAAAAATATACCCACACGTCTCTCCATGTTCGCGAATAAGGCCTTCCCTCGTTCAGCCTTTTCTCTCACAAGATAAACTACTCATACAAATGCATCTTGATGTTCCGTGCAACGCATGGGCAACGAGCTAATTTCTTTTAAAATAGTTGCTGCGGTTATTGGGTTGAAGTGATATATTTTATGTCTGCCCGAATGATTTCAGATTCACTAGTAGTAACAAAGAAAAGGTTGCCTTGTTAATTAACAGAAAACAGGGTGAAAACTATCACGTGAGGCCGGTAAAAATAAGGCACACTGGGTTCAGCGTCATCGTCACTACAGCTGTGCGCACGCGAGAAGTCTACATATCGAGGGGGCTACCGAGCGAGGCACCGAGACACAATGTTTGAGAGAGAAACCAATTGACAGATTATGATCAGATCGAGTTGTCACCCTTCTGCTGTCATTGTTGGGGGGGGAGAAAGATGTATCGAGAGTGTGCGCGGTAGGCACAGAGGCACAACTAGCGAGTGTGTGTGTGTGTGTGTGTTTGAAAGAGGAGTAGATAGATTATTATCAAGATCGATGTGCCACCCTACTCCTTCGGTGCCGGGTAGTGTGTGTGTGTATGTGTGAGATAGAAGCCAGTCGATAGATTAGTATCAAGATCGAGGTGTCACCCTACTCCTTCGGTGTTGGGAAGTGTGGGTGTGTGGGTGTGGGTGTGGGTGTGGGTGGGGGGGCAGTGACACTCACATATCTCTACTCTTATAAAAACAGAGTTGGTGATGATGGTGTTCCTGCCATCCTGCAATATAGGCCATCCGATTTATATCCGACGGATAGGAAGGAAACTATGGCGATTTTGCAAAAAGATACCCACACCCCTCTTCGCATTTGCAAATAAGGCATTCCGTTGTTCATCCTTTTGTCCCACAAGATACACTTCTCATACAAATGCATCTTGATGTTCTGTGCAACGCATGGGCATCTTGCTAGTAGGGATAAGGAGTTTGTGTGACACATATCTAGCTATATTAATGGATAGGTAGATAGCATATGTGTGAGAGACATTATTATACTTTGAGACATTAGTGGTTGTGGGTGGGCGGAATTAAAGGGGTGGGCGTGTTAGACATAGAGAGCGTGTGTGTTTCTGTGTGAGAGACTTGTAGGACGGGGTAGAAAGACGAATTTAACCCTGACGGAGGGAGAGAAATACACGAAGTGCGCGTGCGTGATTCCGATGCCCACATGGAAATGAGATATGTATGTGTGTGAGAGAGATTGCACAATTCATTCACGTATCACTATCTAGTGATCGTGGACGTGCATCGCTTGAACATAAGTCAATATCTACTTCGTATCATGGCCAAAGGTACAATATCGATTCAACGCTATAAAGATTGGACACTCACATATCACTTTTTTCTATTTAAATAAACCTTTTCAGTTGTGCATGCCAAAGTTACAGTGATGTTTCTTCAAACAACCAATGTAGCTATCATGTACATGCACCATTGTTACTCTTGCATTCAAATTCATTAGTCTTGGATGATTTAAGTTTCTATTTTGAAGTAATTTATGTAATATTCATATATGAATTCAACGGGTACGCAATTTATGAAATGGAGGCTATGTAATAATATGAGGTAACACTTTTAAGTAGCTGACTACAATATCCATTTCTTTTTCTGTGCCTCTACACTAACACGTCAATGCATTATGTTTAAAGTAAATAACCAATGACACTAAATTATCCATTTACACGAGAAATACATAGGTTGAGCGTTTGATCCCTTTTTTGTGAACGCGCCACTACACCCGTACGATTGGCCACGCCCGTGTGAACGTCCAAGTTATCGGCGCATCATCCCGAGTTATTGTCTTTTTTTTCTGGTGTGGACTTCACACCAGTTATTAACTGCTGACGCGTGCCCCGTGTACACAGTCTAGCACGACCTTCCCACTAGCACGGTCCAAAATTAGTTGAAACCGGATACAAACGATCCCGCGGGCGGCAAAATCTCCCGCCTCCTTCTAAAATTTCTGCCACCTTAGTCTTTAGCATGCAAAATCCCCCTTTTGTCCTTGGTGCATGGAGGCCAACAGTTACAATACCGCCCTCATCTACATGATAGGTCGGGGCTGCTTTGGTAACTTCCGGTTCCCCCCACTACACGGCACCCCCATTTCCTCTCCCCCTCCCGCAAAAACGACTAACTCCACAGCACCAGAGCATCTTACATCACGCCATCCGTACTTCATCGCCCTTTCTCCCCTCCCCTCTCGAAACCCTAGACTACTCATCCACCGGCGTACCATAGCCCATTCACTGCCAGCGGCGTCCACCTCGCCGGATCTGCTTCTGCGGCCGCATCTACCCCTCCCACCTCCCCTAGAAACAAGTACACTGCTCATCCAGCACTGTACCACAGCCCATTCAGTGTCGGCCTTGTCCACGGCGCCGGATCTGCTTCGCTGGTACTCTCGTCAATGCACGGCTCATTCGTACTCCCCACTGGAGACGCTTCGTCCACACACCCCGGAGCCGCCCCACCGACGCCCCCCGTCGACGGCCTCTGATCCTCTTCACCGACACCTTCCTCAACCCTACCGGAGCCGCTTTGCCGACACCATCGTCAACCTACCGGAGTAGCTTCGCCTACACCATTCTCAACCCTACCGGGGCCGCTTTGCCAACTCACAAGTCCACGGCCTCAGATCCGCTTCCTCGCACCCTCATACAACCTACCGGAGCAGCTTCTGACGCCACGTCCACAGCCGCAGATCTGCATCATCGACACCACCCTTAACCCAACCACCGGAGCAGCTTCTGACGCCCTGTCCACGGCCGTAGATCCGCGTCGTCGACACCATCCTTAACCCAACCACCGGAGCAGCTTCTGACGCCTCGTCCACGGCGGCAGATCCGCGTCGTCGACACCATCCTTAACCCAACCACCGGAGCAGCTTCACCTACGCCCTCGTCCACGGCCACAGATCCGCTTCGCCCACACCATAGTCCACCCTACCGGAGCCGCTCCACAAACACCCTACTCGACGGTTCTAGATCTCCTTATCGGACCCCATCAGCCAGCGCAGCGTCATCACCCTTGACGTTTCTAACCTGATTCCCACCGTCTGGAGAGATGCCAAGCACCCGCCACGGCCTAGGTACTTGTCACCTTTAAACCCGTCCAGCATCACCTGCCCGATGTACTTCAAATAAACTAACCAGTCGCTATTACCTATTATGCAGCTGGCAAAAACTACAAGGACGATGTTTGTTCTAGATCTAACAGCTTGGACAACCAGGATCCTGGACTGAGGCATTGCTATGATCTTGTAAGCGCGTCTCTCTCTCTTGTATTGTTCTGTGCCTGCCAGCGTGCTTTGCTAGGATTTTCGACCAGTAATCCCTTTGTGCAGACAATGATTTCTACTACTAGCTGCTAAATTAGGTATGTAGATGTCATACATGATACTACCTCATACCTCCGTTCCTAAATATAAGTTTTTCTAGAGATTCCATTATAGGCTACATACGGAGCAAATGAGTGAATCTACACTCGAAAATGCATCTATATACATCTGTATGTGGTCCATACTGAAATCTCTACAAAGACATATATTTAGGAACAGGGGCAGTACATTACACAAAATCATAGGTGGCATGAAGGAATTCCAGTGCACTACATCAGGCTCCCTTAGAGTGCCTGCTAGTCCAGCATACAGAGTCATGGCTAGTTTATGGTACGCACACAATCGTTAATTGGTGGTTTAAATATGCGCAAGGGATATGCAATGTAGTATCATGTAGAGATGTCTGAAATTAGCCGTGTCAACTTGCAGATAGGGTTACACATAGAAAAAGTACAACATGTATGTGGCAATTTCATGGAACATCGCAAAAAAAGGAGAGGCAGCAGTGAGCCTATACAGTGTGCTATGGTACATCACTCCTCCATTGCAGTTATTTGTATGCCAGTTCAATTAGCCAAGTTTCTTAGGGACAGTTATTACGAGTTATCCTAAGAAAATAAGCAACTGTGAATATAAGCTCCATGTAATAAGCCAACCAGTTCTTTTCATTGCGTTTTCAGCTTATCTTTGGTATTATCAGTGGAAAGTCTAGATTGCATTATATTTTTTTCATTTTGCTACCCATATGGAAATTAATTTGACTTGCAAACATCACAAATTGAACCCAGTGCAATAATTAATATGATGGGAAAACAGACCATCACTATTTTCTCAAAATGCAAATACAAAGATACCATCTACTTGGCACAATCTACTTTGGTCAATGTTTTCCATAGAGATCACATTGCCTAATTTAAACGAAGAACGCATGACCCACATTTAAATGAAGAACAATTATTTATTGAAATTCGATGGTCCAAGTGGCTGGTTATTATCATATAGCAGCAGCACCTCAAAGCATCATATAGCAGCAGCAGCTCATAGCAACTCATCATACAGCAGCAGCAGTCTGCAATTCATCATATACCAGCAGCAGCTCATAGAAATTCATCATATAACAACAGTAGGAGCAACTCATAGCAATTCATCATATAGCAGCAGCAGGAGCAGCTCATAGTAATTCATCATATAGCAGCAGGAGGAGCAGCTTATAGCAACTCATCATATTGCAGCAGTAGCAGCTCATAGCAATTCATCATATAGCAGCAGCAGCAGCTCATAGCAACTCATCATACAGCAGCAGCAGCTCATAGCAATTCATCATATAGCAGCAGCAGGAGCAGCTCATAGCAATGCATCATATAGCAGCAGCATAAGCAGCTCATAGCAATTCATCGTATAGTGGATCAGAATGAAAATTTGGCAAAATACCAGAGGAGATCCTCACCTTGTTGGATGAGCTCATCCTTCAACAGCACCTCAAGGACATGGCCTGGGAGGAGGGGAGGGGGAATAAGGTGCCTTCTGCTGCAGTGTAGCATCAGCCGTAGTTGTGCAGCGCCCGCTGGAGTAGTGCGTTGGACGAACCATAGTGGAGCAGCTGCTGGAGACCATGAGAATGAGGGGCGACGCCAGAGGGAGGAGCAGCCAGGGAGATTTGCCCCTACCCGCCGGCCATGTAGCCTAGCTGGACATAGCATCATCGAGGACCAGGCCATATGGGACCAGTGGCGACGGCTCGCTGGAGGAACCCTAGTGCTACAGGCAAGGGATCGAGGTAGAGGGAAAGGGGAGAGGAGATGCAAGCGGGCAGGCAATGAATGCTTGCGTGTTTGTTTTTACTTGAGGGTCAGGTGTGACACGGGCGTCAGCAGTTGCATTTTGAGTGTAATATAGGCAGACAACAGAGTCATTTCACTATTCCCCTTCCCTTCAATTTTTAGTCAGGTTCTACCCGAAACACCCCCCTCCAAAGCGAAATTAGTTAAGCCCAAGCCCATAACTGAAAAATGACTTCTTTACATCTTTTATGGCTTATTTTGACAATATGCCCTGAAAAGGCGGAATCGAACTGGCCCTTAACCTGCAATTCAATTGTGCGTGCAATGATGAATCACTCCTACCTGCTATCTATACATTTAGGCATCATCATACATGGCATAACCTAATACATGTGCATTCCATTGTAGAATCTGGAATATGCAATGTTTATGTTAGTTCATACGTTGCACATGATGTTTAAATGCCCCTTAAATCTGGTCAGTCAAGTGATGGTCTTTAAGCCTCCTTCTTTGCTTCTTTTCTTGATATGTAAGATTTTCTCACACATCTATTCAATTGCTTGTTTGCATGAGCCAGCCATACTAGGACTGTTTGCTTTGATTACTTGCTGTTCTTGACCTAACACTCTAACAGAGCTTGTCAACGATTTAAACACTAAGGGCTGCTGTAGTGGGGCCTTGTCTAACTCATAGGTGACATAAAGGTTTGGTTGTACACTACAGTAGGCTCTCCAAGAGTACTTGGAGATCCAGTTCGAAGGTATGCCTAGTTTTTACATAGTGCAGACATAGTAAATGCTCATTTCATTGTGTGCAAGTGCAAGAGATGCAACATGTTTCATTATGTGGTGTTGTTTTGTTATAATCTCATCCTTTTGTGTTCACAGACTAGAAAGTATGCATATTTATCTTCCAAGGAGACGAGTAACTAGTTTGTGTCACCTTGTAGAGGGGGTGCAATGAAGATAAGATTGAGGATTTCCAAGTACAAGATGCTAGGAAGGAGCCTTGCAAGAGAAGTATATCACGCCCAATATGTGATACTATCCTAAAGAGACTCGAAGGTCCCACCAAGGATAGAACCGCATATTGATATGCTTTTGCAAGGTGGATATCATTACATCAACATTACATAATAGATGGGGATACATATAAAAGGCATACAATGCCACACGAATACAACATCATCTTACATAAGAGCACCATCCGACTACGGATGAAACACAAACAGAAACTCAAACGACATCCACCCTGCTAGCCCAGGCTGCCGACCTGGAACCTATCCCCTGATCGAAGAAGCGGAAGAAGAACTCCAAAACAAGCAAACATCGCTCTCGCGTCATGATCTTCGCAAAACCTGCACGTGTAACTGTTGTTGTAGTAATCTGTGAGCCACAAGGACTCAGCAATCCCATTACCATGGGTATCAAGACTAGCAAAGCTTAAAGGGAAAGGAAGGGGTAAAGTGGTGAGGTTGCAGCAGTGACTAAGCATATATGGTGGCTAACACACGCAAATAAGAGCGAGAAGAGAAGCAAACGGAACGGTCATGAAGCTAGCAATGATCAAGAGGTGATCCTAAACTCCTACTTACGTCAAACATAACCCAAAACCGTGTTCACTTCCCGGACTTCGCCGAAAAGAGACCATCACGGCTACACACATGGTTGATGCGTTTTAATTTGAATCTGGTGTCAAGTTATCTACAACCGGACATTAACAAATTCCCATCTGCCACATAACCGCGGGCACGGCTTTCGAAAGTTTATACCCTGCAGGGGTGTCCCAACTTAGCCCATGATAAGCTCTCGCGATCAACGAAGGATATTCCTTCTCCTAGGAAGACCCGATCAGTCTCAGAATCCCGGTTTACAAGACATTTCAACAATGGTAAAACAAGACCAGCAAGACAGCCCGCTGTGCCGACAAATCACGATAGGAGCTGCACATATCTCGTTCTCAGGGCACACCGGATGAGCAAGACATCGGGTTTGCATAGACCCTGGTTGCCCAGGGGGCGCCGTGCATCACTCAGTTTGGACCAGCACTTAGAGAAGCACTGGCCCGGGGGGGCTAAAATAAAGATGACCCTTGGGTTGGCCGACGCAAGGGAAAGGTAATAGGTGGTGGTGAGGCAAATGGTAAAACGAAGGTTGGGCCTTGCTGGAGGAGTTTTATTCAAAGCGAACTGTCAAGGGGGTCCCATAAATCACCCAACCGCGTAAGGAACGCAAAATCCGGGAACATAACACCGGTATGACGGAAACTAGGGCGGCAAGAGTGGAACAAAACACCAGGCATAAGGCCGAGACTTCCACCCTTTACCAAGTATATAGATGCATTAATTAAATAATAGATATTGTGATATCCCAACATAATCATGTCCACCATGGAGCAATCTTCAACTTCACCTGCAACTAACAACGCTATAAGAGGGGCTGAGCAAAGCGGTAACATAGCCAAACAACGGTTTGCTAGGAAGGGTGAAAAAGGTTAGAGGCTGACATGGCAAATAGGGAGGCTTGAAGAACAAAAGATAGGTAGCGCAGCATAGCGATAGAACGAAGCAACTAGCATAGCAATGATAGTAATGAGATCCAAGGCGATGGTCATCTTGCCTGAAATCCCGCAAGGAAGAAGAACGAGTTCATGAAGAATATGAAGCCACGAAGACGAACCAAGCGAAGACGAACGAATCCTCACGATCGCAACGAAACATGAACTATCGAGAAGAACCACACAACATAGTAAACACACCAAACATGAAGAAGGCATGATGCTCAACCAAGTATGATGCATGTCAAAGCTAGAAGAGGCTACTCATGGCAAGAGATGATGCAAACAAGAACAACACAACAAGGCAAGGTTAAATGAGGCCGGAAACAACATATAACTAATCCGGTAAGTCCTCATATGCAAATTTCGAAATCGGTCCAGATCTGAATACACCTTAGTTCAAGTTGTTAAACAGCAAGTTAAGATGCACCAAGATGATCTACATGAGATTCTAGTCAAGTTACATATAAAGTTCATTTAGTTCGTAGCTACGGCCTAGAAGATATGAGCAAAACAAGGTAAACATGGCATTGATGCTAAATGCATCCAAACATCAAGCACACACCTCAAAACAAGGATGCAACATGATAATATGAAACTACATGCAATTCTAAGCAAGTTTCATATAGGGCACACTCAAAACGGAGCAACGGTGCAACACATACACTCTATACAAGTTTAAAGGACAAGCTGTCCAAAACAGCAACTAGGCATATAGCAAGCATCAAAACAATATGCTACGGCATCTCAATATAAGAACAAAAGGCATGGACGTGATCTACAGGTAAAGCATAACAAAACAGGAACACTGAGCTATCTCCAGAATTCACTAGAACATGCTCAAAATGACATGGCAAGATTGCAAATAATAACAGTTTACAGACTTGGCAAAAATAACATCAGGTTGCAATGTTAAGAGCTAGCACACAACATGCTATAGGAACTTATTATGGCAAACAACGGCATGGAATGAATCTACTAATTGCATAGAACAAAAGTCCCTTATTGAACTTATTCCAAAGATCAACATAAAACATGGAAGCATCCATGCAAACATGGCAAATGATATGACAGATTCAGACATGGCAGGAACAACAATAAGTAGGCATGTTGGTGAGCTTGTACCACTCACCACAGAGCAATACATGGCATGGAAAGGCAACCAACAGTAAGAATACATGTTTATGAAGCTAAGAATGGCAAGAGCATGGTCATAGGGTGCATGGATCACTAGCAAAGCTCATGACAACACTGAACTTAAAGTTAATAGACTGACAGCAACATTATTTAGTAACTTTGGAGCAAGATTACAACAAGCTACAGCAGGATATAAATGAAACCAGGGGCATGAATGGATAGGGATTGACATTTATAACAAAACATCCTTAGTGAACATCTATATATTATGCATAGAATGACTTGTAGAAGCAGGTTTACATAGCAACATGATATAGCAGATTCATGCTAGCAAAACAGTAACAGCAAGTACCCTACTTCACGAGCTCGATGCACTCACTACAAGACTCACAAAAATACATGGCTGGCACCACAGTAAATATGGCATGATGTATCTCAAAACTCATGTATACATCAAGCTCATAGGATGCACACACAAAATGCAACGAAAATGAGAAAACATCAAGTTCTGTTAACAGACAGCAGTTAACATCATATAGCACTTCTGCAACAATGATTAGGGCATCAAGATGGACTCAAACAAACATGTAACAATGGAATGAAATGAAGAACATCTCATGATAAACATTTTGATATATCATGCGCATGAAACGGAGGAGCACACATGCAGTTATAGCAGGTCAAAGTTAGCACCCGAATGTAGGGCAACAGGGACTTAGCAGATTTTCACCTCACAGGAAACTGGGATGGGGAGGACCCGGGACAGAGGGGGTCCGGGACGGGGCCGCATTTGGATGGCCGGGCGGGTGGATCTCGTCCCACCCGTCGGATCCGGCGACGGCGGCCGGAGGGCGGGGCGGCACCGGAGGAGGTCGGGGAAGGCCGGAGGGAGTCGGGCCGGCGGGATCCGCGGCGAGGCGGCGGCGCACGACGCGGGAGGTGGCCAGATCGGGAGGCGGTGGCG
>NC_041381.1:405801512-405821791 GCF_002162155.2 Triticum dicoccoides | reverse complement strand
GGTGGAGGTGAGCACCGGCGAAGGGCGAGGCGGGGCTGCACTTGCGGGCGAGCGGCGGCGGAGATGGGCCCGCGGGGGCCGACTTCGGGCCGAACGGGCCGCAGCGGCGGGGACGGCGCAGGGGCCACGTGGCAGCGCGCCACTGGCTGGGAGCGGTGGCGGGGTTTCGTCCGGTTCGGGACGGACATGCCTGGCGGTGTAGAGGGGAAGAGGCTAGGGTTAGGGTGGAAATCATCCGCGAATTTCGGGGGGAGGGGCTAATTTATAGATAGAGGGAGCTAGGAGACTCCAAATGGAGTGTGGTTTTCGGCCACGCGATCGTGATCGAATGACCGAGAGGATGGAGGGGGTTTGGATGGGTTGTTGGGACACTTTGGAGGGGTGTTGGGCTGCACACAAAAGAGGCCTTTGCGGCTACCCGGATAACCGTTGGAGTATCAAACGGACTCCAAATGGCACGAAACTTGACAGGCAGTCTACTGGTGGTGTACCGAGGCCGCTTGGCAAATCACGGTCCATTCCGAGAATGTTTAACACCCGCTCACAACAAGAGACAAAAAAGGGGACGCCGGAGGACATAGGAGTGTCGGATTGCAAAACGGACAACAGGGAAAATGCTCGGATGCATGAGATGAACACGTATGAAAAATGAGATGCACATGATGACATGACAAAATGCAGCACGCAAGCAAATATCATGGCAACGACGGCGAATAACTGGAAGACACCTAGCGCAGCGAATCCGGGGCGTTACAACACTCCTCCACTAACAAGAGATCTCGTCCCGAGATCTTAGGACCGAGACGGAAGGGAAAAAGGATGAGGTGAAACAAGAACTCAAGAGAAGAAGCAAAGAATCGAGAGCACTCGAGAAGAAGAGATGAACGACGAGAATGACGAGAATCGAAAGCTCACGGAATCAGATAGACTATGGAACCACTCCGGTTAGAACGAGATAATAAACGAATAAGACTGAAAGGATTTAGGCAGCGCTCCGGCTGAAACATGGAGGAATAGAACACGAGATTCACCCAAAGAGATGGCACTTGACGAGATGAACAATGCAATGCCTCCAGAAGAATTGAAATAATTGAATGAAAAGAATTTAGAAGGAAGGATTGAACGGAGTTGTTGAGAAAATCAACAACGAAAAGAATAAGCTTGTTGTGGTCTTATAGGTAAAATCTCAAGATATAAGGTGATAACCGGCCACAAATGGAAATGATTGGATAGCTGAGAGGAACGAACAAATGCAAAACTCCACTTCAAAAGAATACGGAGAATTAATTACACTTTGAGATGCGAGAAGAAAAGATACTTGAATTCCTCCAACAAAGTCTTGATGAACTCTTGAAGAATGAATTAAATCATGAAGAACCACCATGAAGAACTCCGGTGACAAAAAAATGATGAGATAGAATGAAGGAAGAAAGAATAAGATGAGACTTGCGATGATTTAGATGGAGGTTCCAACGAAATGGCCGAGGAAATTGAACTCCGGAAAATAAAAGATGAAAACACTTGGAACTACAATTCTTCCCCAAGAACAAACTCTGAAGGAAGGGATTACTTGACGATGATGAAATAAGAATAAGAATTACGTTATGCTTATCCTCATCAAATTTAATTGATGACAAGCAATGGATTTTGCATACTACTTATTCTTTTTGAAGAGGATTAAGGGGGGTATAGCACAACACTTGAGAAAGTCTTCATGAATCACCGGTAGGATTGAAAAGAACGAAAGGATTAATATGATGACAAAGGAAAAAGAATCTTGAACGAACCATCGTAAGAATTCGAAAATGACTGATGAAAGAGAATGAATCACCGGGAAGAATTAGAAGAACAAATATGATAGAGGGGATTTAGATGCAAAAGAACAAAGAGACCATGAGCTGATTAAAGAACACTTGAACAAAGCACCGGGATAAATAGAGAACGATAACTGGAATGATGGCCTCCGGTGAAAAGGAATGGAAAAAACAACTTCTGACATACTCCGGATGGGTAAGAAAAGAATATCTGACAAATGGAATAATTCAAGAGGACAACATGAAGCTAGAACCGCGAATCTTCGAGAGAACGGGCAAAATTTAGAGGAAGAACTCTTCTTCGGTCTTCAAATGACGACGAGAAACACCACCAAAATTACTGAGATGCTCCGGTAGAATGGAAAGCAGAGAGGTTGAGCCAACAATGAAAAAAATTTAAAAGCGATCTTGGAGAAGGCATGTGACTGATGAAATTCATACTTACGTCAAACTTAGAAACGGATTTGAGAATAGCTCCGGGAAATTAGAAGAGTCAGGTAAGATCCTGGGAAAAGACCTGTGGGTTAGGGCCCACTGGAGAGATAACACCGTTGAAAAGGATTGTTGAAAAGATAGATGATGCACCGGAACAATTGAAATATTTGAATGAGGTGATAACATCGAATTAATTGGATCACAGACGAATCTCCTGAGATGTCTTGAACTCCAGAATGATTGAATGGCGAGAGGCAAACGAGTAAGGAGAACACTTGATCCAAGGAAAAGAATATGATGAACACCGAATACTTGAATTGGGTCCACCGGAAAAGAAAAAGAGATGAAGAATGTCGAACAAAACGAGAATTCACCGGTTGAAATAATTGAGGGAAGACTGAAGAGGCTCAGCACGAATGAAATTGATGCTCGAAAGACACTCAAACTCTGGGAAGAAAAAGGGTGGGAGGGCGGGAAAACAAAGGCAGTTTGGAAGGCAAAAAACCCGATGAATAACTTCAAGAGGAAACACCGGTTGAAATGATTGAGGAAAGAAAGCAAAGACTTCACACGAGTAGGATGGATACTCGATTACGGACTCCGGCTCCGAGGAGAAAAAGGAGTGGGTGGGTGGGAAAAGAAAACAACTGAGGATTGAACTTGGCAACGATGAAGAGGCTCGAGTCAACTTGACGAGAAATGCACCGGATGCAAAGAGCTGAGGAACAACAATCGGAGAACCAACTGCGTGATGCTAAAGAAAGTTTGAAAGGGAAGAGGAGTAATTCAAAACACCTATGTCAAGATTCCTCACCAGAGCGACGAAGGGGCTGAGGAGTAAAAAGAATTCCTACTCCCTGATATAAGTAGACTCCAAAAAAGTTTTCTTCTAGACTCGACAACGGTCAAACTACACGATCAATCAAGGGGGATCCTATGGTTGGTCGAGGCTCTGATACCAACTTGTCACGCCCAATATGCGATACTATCTTAAAGAGACTCGAAGGTCCCACCAAGGATAGAACCGCATATTGATACACTTTTGCAAGGTGGATATCATTACATCAACATTACATAATAGATGGGGATACATACAAAAGGCGTACAATGCCACACGAATACAACATCATCTTACATAAGAGCACCATCCGACTACGGATGAAACACAAACAGAAACTCAAACGACATCCACCCTGCTAGCCCAGGCCGCCAACCTGGAACCTATCCCCTGATCGAAGAAGCAGAAGAAGAACTCCAAAACAAGCAAACATCGCTCTCGCGTCATGATCTTCGCAAAACCTACACGTGCAACTGTTGTTGTAGTAATCTGTGAGCCACGAGGACTCAGCAATCCCATTACCATGGGTATCAAGACTAGCAAAGCTTAAAGGGAAAGGAAGGGGTAAAGTGGTGAGGTTGCAGCAGCGACTAAGCATATACGGTGGTTAACATACGCAAATAAGAGCGAGAAGAGAAGCAAACGGAATGGTCGTGAAGCTAGCAATGATCAAGAGGTGATCCTGAACTCCTACTTATGTCAAACATAACCCAAAACCGTGTTCACTTCCCGGACTCCACCGAAAAGAGACCATCACGGCTACACACACGGTTGATGTGTTTTAATTCGAATCTGGTGTCAAGTTATCTACAACCAGACATTAACAAATTCCCATCTGCCACATAATCGCGGGCACGGCTTTCGAAAGTTTATACCCTGCAGGGGTGTCCCAACTTAGCCCATGATAAGCTCTTGCGATCAACGAAGGATATTCCTTCTCCCAGGAAGACCCGATCAGTCTCTGAATCCCGGTTTACAAGACATTTCGACAATGGTAAAACAAGACCAGCAAGACCGCCCGCTGTGCTGACAAATCCCGATAGGAGCTGCACATATCTCGTTCTCAGGGCACACCGGATGAGCAAGACGTCGGGTTTGCATAGACCCTGGTTGCCCAGGGGGCGGCGGACATCACTTGGTTTGGACCAGCACTTAGAGAAGCACTGGTCCGGGGGGGCTAAAATAAAGATGACCCTCGGGTTGGCCGACCCAAGGGAAAGGTAATAGGTGGTGGTGAGGCAAATGGTAAAACCAAGGTTGGGCCTTGCTGGAGGAGTTTTATTCAAAGCGAACAGTCAAGGGGGTCCCATAAATCACCCAACCGCATAAGGAACGCAAAATCCGGGAACATAACACCGGTATGATGGAAACTAGGGTGGCAAGAGTGGAACAAAACACCAGGCATAAGGCCGATACTTCCACCCTTTACCAAGTATATAGATGCATTAATTAAATAAGAGATATTGTGATATCCCAACATAATCCTGTCCACCATGGAGCAATCTTCAACTTCACCTGCAACAAACAATGCTATAAGAGGGGCTGAGCAAAGCGGTAACATAGCCAAACAACGGTTTGCTAGGAAGGGTGAAAAATGTTAGAGGCTGACATGGCAAATAGGGATGCTTGAAGAACAAAAGATAGGTAGCGCAGCATAGCGATAGAACGAAGCAACTAGCATAGCAATGATAGTAATGAGATCCAAGGCGATGGTCATCTTGCCTGAAATCCCGCAAGGAAGAATAACGAGTCCATGAAGAAGATGAAGCCACGAAGACGAACCAAGCGTAGACGAACGAATCCTCACGATCGCAACAAAACAGGAACTATCGAGAAGAAGCACACAACATAGTAAACACACCACACATGAACAAGGCATGATGCTCAACCAAGTAAGATGCATGTCAAAGCTAGAAGAGGCTACTCATGGCAAGAGATGATGCAAATAAGAACAACACAACAAGGCAAGGTTAAATGAGGCCGGAAACAACATATAACTAATCCGGTAAGTCCTCATATGCAAATTTCGAAATCGGTCCAGATCTGAATAAACCTTAAGTTCAAGTTGTTAAACAGCAAGTTAAGATGCACCAAGATGATCTACACGAGATTCTAGTCAAGTTACATATAAAGTTCATTTAGTTCAGAGCTACGGCCTAGAAGATATGAGCAAAACAAGGTAAACATGGTTGTCCAAAACAAGGATGCAACATGATAATATGAAACTACATGCAATTATAAGCAAGTTTCATATAGGGCACACTCAAAACGGAGCAATGGTGCAACACATACACTCTATACAAGTTTAAAGGACAAGCTGTCCAAAATAGCAACTAGGAATATAGCAAGCATCAAAACAATATTCTACAACATCTCAACATAAAAACAAAAGGCATGGACGTGATCTACAGGTAAAGCATAACAAAACATGAACATTGAGCTATCTCCAGAATTCACTAGAACATGCTCAAAATGACATGGCAAGATTGCAAATAATAATAGTTTACACACTTAGCAAAAATAACATCAGGTTGCAATGTTAAGAGCTAGCAAACAACATACTACAGGAACTTATTATGGCAAACAAAGGCATGGAATGAATCTACTAATTGCATAGAACAAAAGACCCTTAGTGAACTTATTCCAAAGATCAACAGAAAACATGGAAGCATCCATGCAAACATGGCAAATGATATGATAGATTCAGACATGGCAGGAACAACAATAAGTAGGCATGTTGGTGAGATTGTACCACTCACCACAGAGCAATACATGGCATGGCAAGGCAACCAACAGTAAGAATACATGTTTATGAAGCTAAGAATGGAAAGAGCATGGTCATAGGGTGCATGGATCACTAGCAAAGCTCATGACAACACTGAACTTAAAGTTAACAGACTGACAGCAACATTATTTAGTAACTTTGGAGCAAGATTACAACAAGCTACAACAGGCTATAAATGCAACCAGGGGCATGAATAGATAGGGCATGACATGTATAACAAAACATCCTTCGTGAACATCTTCAGATTATGCATAGAATGACTTGTAGCAGCAGGTTTACATAGCAACATGATATAACAGATTCAGCCTAGCAAAACAGTAACAGCAAGTACCCTACTTCACGAGCTCGATGCACTCACTACAAGACTCACCAAAATACATGGATGGCACCACAGTAAATATGGCATGATGTAGCTCAAAACTCATGTATACATCAAGCTCATAGGATGCACACACAAAATGCAACGAAAATGACAAAACAGCAAGTTCTGTTAACAGACAGTAGTTAACATCATATAGCACTCTTGCAATAATGATTAGGGCATCAAGATGGACTCAAACAAACATGGCACAATGGAATGAAATGAAGAGCATCTCATGATGAACATTTTGACATATCATGCGCATGAAACGGAGCAGCACACATGCAGTTACAGCAGGTCAAAGTTAGCACCAGAATGTAGGGCAACAGGGACTTGGCAGATTTTCACCTCGCGGGAAACTGGGATGGGGAGGACCCGGGACAGAGGGGATCCGGGACGGGGCCGCGTTTGGATGGCCGGGCGGGTGGATCTCGTCCCACCCGCCGGATCCAGTGACGAGGCGGCCGGCGACGGCGGCCGGAGGGCGGGGCGACGCCGGAGGAGGTCGGGGAAGGCCGGAGGGAGTCGGGCCGGCCGGATCCGGGCGGTGGCTCGCCGGATCCGCGGCAGGCGGCGGCACACGACGTGGGAGGTGGCCGGATCGGGAGGCGGCGGTGGAGCCAGCGACGCCGGCGGGCGGCGGAGCGGGGCGCCAGCATTTCGGCACAGGGAAGGCGGGCGGCGGCGGTCGCGGGCGCGGCGGCGGAGGCGAGCGCCGGCGAAGGGCGAGGCGGGGCTGCGCTCGCGGGCAAGCGGCGGCGGAGATGGGCCCGCGGGGGCCGGCTTCGGGCCGAACGGGCCGCGGCGGCGGGGACGACGCAGGGGCCACGTGGCGGCGCGCCACTGGCTGGGAGCGGTGGCGGGGTTTCGTCCGGTCCGGGACGGACATGTCCAGCAGCGTAGAGGGGAAGAGGCTAGGGTTAGGGTGGAAATCATCCGCGAATTTCGGGGGGAGGGGCTAATTTATAGATAGAGGGAGCTAGGAGACTCCAAATGGAGTGTGGTTTTCGGCCACGCGATCGTGATCGAACGACCGAGAGGATGGAGGGTGTTTGGATGGGTTGTTGGGCCACTTTGGAGGGGTGTTGGGCTGCACACAAAAGAGGCCTTTGCGGTTACCCGGATAACCGTTGGAGTATCAAACGGACTCCAAATGGCACGAAATTTGACAGGCGGTCTACTGGTGGTGTACCGAGGCCGCTTGGTAAATCACGGTCCATTCCGAGAATGTTTAACACCCGCTCACAACAAGAGACAAAAAAAGGGACGCCGGAGGACATAGGAGTGTCGGATTGCAAAACGGACAACGGGGAAAATGCTCGGATGCATGAGACGAACACGTATGCAAAATGAGATGCACATGATGACATGACAAAATGCAGCACGCAAGCAAATGACATGGCAACGACGGCGAATAACTGGAAGACACCTGGCGCATCGAATCCGGGGCGTTACAAAGTAGGAGCTGCGCTGAGCCTCTTTAACCTGCTAAGGTAAGTCACTGTATGCAACTCAACAATTCAATTCCTTGTTTGTTTTAGGCATAGTTAATTTGCTTTTTTCAATTGCTTTATTTGTCCTCAGTTAATGAGATTCCCAAATAATCATGCCTAATGTTCGGTACTTGTATAACTATTAGTAGACATAATTAAAGGCCTTACCATTTAATTACTCTGCCGAAGTGTGCCTGAAGCTTTGAAGTCTATTAACCAACTATTCTTGCATGAGGCTCACAATCTAGTTTATACTACGCTAATGATTGCATAGTTTTGCCTGCTGTAGTATGTTTGTATGAAACCCTATGCTGTTCATTATGCTCCCTAAGACTTTAATTGAGATACAGAATGGCCAACTGCTTGCTTATACGCAACGTGCTGTCTAAATTTGTAACTTGTCTGTGTTTTCGATTGGGCCCCAACATCATGCTCCTCTGGTGAACTAAGAGGGATTTCTGTATGCAGGCTGCACAGACTATCTTTCTTATAATTTTTAAAATATCACCTGCTTATGCTTCATGACGTGTAACATTATTGTTAGTCCCGTTTTGCCATGTAGTACAAAATAGTGTCTTGCTCGCTTCACTGTTGTAACTATATTTTTGCCCTAGTCATGTGTACTTACAGAAACATTTCAGGATGAAGTGACATCAACACAAAGATCTGCGAGCAGTGCGGCATGGCCGTTATCGAATGATTATGGATTGGAATTGGAATGTGCTGATGTTCTTGAGCATCAACAGAGGTGGCAAGACAACGTGTACATGATTGTCAACATTTAATCAACAAGTTGAGACTGGACATGCAGGTATTAGATGCAGGAGTCAAAAATAAAACAAGACACTGAGGTAACCATGAAGGAATTGGAGATTTTGCAGACTGAAATTTGTGTTACCTGAATCCGGCCAATCGATTATAGTTCAAATGGAGTTAAGTTGATGCGCGTCCATGATGTATGAGCTGTATTTGCCTAGTGTATGTAATTTGTTGTTTGTGTATGCTTTATTAACACCTGTGCCGAACCATAATGCCTAGTGGGTATAATCAGCTGTAATTTCTTTATTGTATAGTGTAGGATTATTCTACCTTTCTATGCCTTGATCTCTTTGTTGTATAGTGTATGCTTTTTAGAGGTGATAGTATTGAGTAGGATAATTCTTTGAATATGCTATATCGTTCAAACGGGGGCCAACTCGCCCGACCATGGCCCTTCACGGGCCATACGATCCCATGGGTCATGTATGGGTCGTCGGATCCATGGGCCTTCATTGGGTCGTCGGCTCCATGGGCCTTCAGTGGGCCGTCGGTTCCATGGGCCTTCAATGGGCCGTCGGATCCATGGGCCTTCTATGTCTCGTAGGATCCATGGGACATCTACGTCTTGTAGGATCCATGGGCCTTGTAAGGGCTGACTCATTTATGGGTATTTTGCGGGCCTTTAATGGGACGTAGATGGGCCTTTAATGGAAATCGTACGTTTTATGGGCTGACCATAACGGGCCGTTAATAGGCCGTATTTTGTGATGCTATGAAAATGGCCCAACAGATTAACGGTCCACAAATGGGCTGACTGTAATGACGGGCTGAATTTGGCCCACAAGCAGAAAATGACAGTAACGGGCCGTAAGTAACCGAATGTTGCAAATGAGCCCAAGAATAAATGGGCCCTCAGAAGGCCGAAAGATAACTTGGGCTGGAAACAGCCCAATGGAATAATGGGCCGTTAATGGGTATAAAGTGATACACTGTTCATTACGGGCCAGTTTTACCACGGGCCGTTTTTGGGTGTAAAGTGATACACTGTTCATTACGGGCCAGTTTCAACACGGGTCGTTAATGGGGCAATAGTTACAAAGGGCCTCATAAGGGCTGAAAGACGTCATGGGCCATACATGGGCCAGAAGTGAAAATGGGCTGGAATCATATTGGATGGCCCAGATGACGCTACTGGGCCTAATTCGGATAGGGCGTAACGGGTCTTGGGTTAGCGGGCTGTAAATGGGCCATACGTGAACATGCCGTTACCAGGCTTTCCATGGGCCGGCCCGCCACCTTTTGACCAAGTCAAACAGGCCAGCCTTTTCATAGGAATGGGCCACTGTTGGGCCGTGCCATGTGTCGATGTATCATAGGCACCTTCTGTCCAATGAGTGGATGACATCTGTCCCAACGATGAGCCGACACGTGTTTCCTCCAACCAATGATGATTTTACACGTGGAAAATCCCCATTGGTCAGGGCTGTTAACGGGTTATCGGATCCAAAACCCGACCCGGTAGCTTAACGGCGTTCCGTTACGGTGGATGCCACGTGTTGGTCACCCTTGATGAAAGCACTTCTGTGACGCGCGATTTATCGTCATGGAAGTGGACACTTCCGTGATGATAATTTTGGTAATGTCATGGAACACTTCTACGACAGCACAGGTATGATTATCTTGATTCTGTCATAAATTTGTCATGGATGTACATTCATGACAAAAACGCGACCTACTGTGACAAACACGTATCATCACGGAAGTGTACTTTTTTATAGTGCAAGTTGATGACCTAAGGTTTATCAATCCGTGGAAGGCGTAGGATGAAGATGGTCTCTCTCAAAAAACCCTGCAACCAAATAACAAAGAGTCTCTTGTGTCCCCAACACACCCAATACAATGGTAAATTGTATAGGTGCACTAGTTCGACGAAGAGATGGTGATACAAGTGCAATATGGATGGTAGATATAGGTTTTTGTAATCTAAAAATATAAAAACAGCAAGGTAACAAGTGGTAAAAGTGAGCGAAAACGGTATTGCAATGCTTAGAAACAAGACCTAAGGTTCATACTTTCACTAGTGCAAGTTCTCTCAACAAGGATAACATAATTAGATCATATAACAATCCCTCAACATGCAACAAAGAGTCACTCCAAAGTCACTACTGGCGGAGAACAAATGAAGCGATTATTGTAGGGTATGAAACCGCCTCAAAGTTATTCTTTCCGATCAATCCATTAGGCTATTCCTATAAGTGTCACAAACAGCCCTAGAGTTTGTAGTAAAATAACACCTTAAGACACACATCAACCAAAACCCTAATGTCACCTACATACTCCAATGTCACCACAAGTATCCGCGGGTATGATTATACGATATGCATCACACAATCTCATATTCATATATTCAATCAACACAAAGAACTTCAAAGAGTGCCCCAAAGTTTCTACTGGAGAGTCAAGATGAAAACGTGTGCCAACCCCTATGCATAGATTCCCAAGGTCACGGAACCCGCAAGTTGATCACCAAAACATACATCAAGTGAATCAATATAATACCCCATTGTCACCACGGGTTTGCCACGCAAGACATACATCAAGTGTTCTCAAATCCTTAAAGACTCGATCCGATAAGATAACTTCAAAGGGAAAAATCAATCCATTACAATAGATAGAGGGGGAGAAACATCATAAGATCCAACTATAATAGCAAAGCTCGCGGTATATCAAGATCGTGCCAAATCAAGAACACGAGAGAGAGAGAGAGAGAGAGAGAGAGAGAGAGAGAGAGAGATCAAACACATAACTACTGGTACATACCCTCAGTCCTGAAGGTGAACTACTCCCTCCTCATCATGGAGAGCGCCGGGATGATGAATATGGCCACCGGTGATGGACCCCCCCTTCGGCAGGGTGCCGGAACAGGGTCCCGATTGGTTTTTGGTGGCTATAGAGGCTTGCGGCAGTGAAACTCCCGTTCTAGGTTTTTTTTGGGGATTTTGTATTTATAGGAATTTTGGTGTCAGTCTCACATCAGGGGGGTCTTCGAGTCATCCACGAGGTAGGGGGCGCGCCCAGGGGGTAGGGCGCGCCCTCCACCCTCGTGGATGGCTCGGGACTGTTCTGGCCCAACTCTTTTACTTCGGGGGCTTCTTTTGGTGCATAAAAAATCCACAAAAATTGGCATGTCAATTGGACTCTGTTTGGTATTCCTTTTCTGTAAAACTCAAAAACAAGGAAAAAGCAAAAACTGGCATTGGGCTCTAGGTTAATAGGTTAGTCCCAGAAATCATATAAAATATCATATAAATGCATATAAAACATCCAAGATTGATAATATAATAGCATGGAACAATCAAAAATTATAGATACATTGGAGACGTATCAGGTAGCATTCCACATCAAAAAAAAATCTGTTTTTATCATTTAACTACTCGAGGATGAGTAGGAATTAAGCTTGGGGATGCTTGACACGTCTCCAACGTATCTATAATTTTTTTATTGTTCCATGCTATTATATTATCTGTTTTGGATGTTTTATATGCATTATTATGCTATTTTATATTATTTTTGGGACTAACCTATTAACCTAGTGTGCAGTGGCAGTTCCTGTTTTTTCCCTGTTTTAGAGTTTCGCAGAAAAGGAATACCAAACAGAGTCCAAACGGAATAAACTTTAGCGATGATCTTTCTTGGACCAGAAGCAAACCAGGAGACTTGGAGATGAAGTCGGAGGAGCCACGACGGTGGAGGGCGCGCCCTGGGGGGTAGGGCACGCCCCCCCTCTCTTGTGGGCCCCTCGTGGTTCTCCTGACCTAATTCTTTCGCCTATATATACTCTTATATGCCCAAACCACCAGAGGCATCCACGAAAATACTTTTCCACTGCCGCAACCTTCTGTACCTGTGAGATCCCATCTAGGGGCATTTTCTGGCGTCCTGCCGCAAGGGGGTTCGATCACGGAGGGCTTCCACATCAACACCACTGCCCTTCCGATGAAGCGTGAGTAGTTTACCTCAGACCTACGGGTCCATAGCTAGTAGCTAGATGGCTTCTTCTCTCTCTTTGATTCTCAATACCATGTTCTCCTTGATGTTCTTGAAGAACTATTCGATGTAATACTTTTGTGCGGTGTGTTTGTCGAGATCCGATGAATTGTGGATTTATTATCAGCTTATCTATAAATATTATTTGAATCTTCTCTAAATTCTTATATGCATGATTTGATATCTTTGTAATTCTCTTCGAACTATCGATTTGGTTTGGCCAATTAGATTGGTTTTTCTTGCAATGAGAGAAGTGCTTAACATTGGGTTCAATCTTGCGGTGTCCTTTCCCAGTGACAGTAGGGACAGCAAGGCACATATTGTATTGTTGCCATCGAGGATAAAAAGATAGGGTTTTCATCATATTGCTTGAGTTAATTCCTCTACATCATGTCATCTTACTTAATGTGTTACTCCGTTCTTTATTAACTTAATACTCTAGATGCATGCTGGATAGCGGTTGATGTGTGGAGTAATAGTAGTAGATGCAGAATCGTTTCGGTCTACTTGACACGGACGTGATGCCTATATTCATGAGCATTGCCTTAGATATCGTCATAACTTTGCGCTTTTCTATCAATTGCTTGGCAGTAATTTGTTCACTCATCGTATTATTTTCTACCTTGAGAGAAGCCTCTAGTGAAACCTATGCCCCCCCGGGTCTCTTTTCCATCATATAAGTTCTCTTTTCCATCATACAAGTTTCCGATCTACAATATTAGTTTCCGATCTACTATTTTTGTAATCTTTTACTTTCCGATCTATAAACCAAAAATATTAAAAATATTTACTTTATCATTTATCTATCTCTATCAGATCTCACTTTTGCAAGTAACCATGAAGGGATTGAAAACCCCTTTATTGCGTTGGTTGCAAGTTTGTTTGATTCTTTGTGCAGGTATTCTGTGATTTGTGCGTTCTATCCTACTGGATTGATACCTTGGTTCTCAAACTGAGGGAAATACTTATCTCTTCTTTGCTGCATCACCCTTTCCTCTTCAAGGGAAAAACCAACGCAAGCTCAAGAAGTAGCAGGGTTAAGCTTGGGGAGTTGATACGTCTCCATCGTATCTACTTTTCTAAACTCTTTTGCCCTTCTTTTGGACTCTATTTTGCATGATTTGAATGAAACTAACCTGGACTGACGTTGTTTTCAGCAGAATTGCCATGGTGTTATTTTTGTGCAGAAATAAAAGTTCTCGGTTTGACCTGAAAATTTACGGAGAATATTTTTGGAATATATAAAAAATATTGACGCAAGAATTATCCAGAGGGGGGCCACCTAGAGGCCACAAGCCCTGGGGGGCGCCCACCCCCCGGGATGCGCACTACAGGCTTGTGGGCCTCCTGGAGCGCTTCCGACCTCAACTCCAACTCTATTTAACCAGGGAGAAAAAAATCAGAGAGAAGGATTCATCGCGTTTTATGATATGGAGCCGCCATCGCCTCCCGTTCTTCCTCGGGAGGGCTGATCTGGAGTCTGTTTTGGGCTCCGGAGAGGGGAATCCGTCGCCATCATCATCATCATCAACCTTCATCCATTGCCAATTCCATGATGCTCACTGTCGAGAGTGAGTAATTCCTTCGTAGGCTCGCTGGTCGGTGATGGATGAGATTTATCATGTAATCGAGTTAGTTTTATTAAGGTTTGATCCCTAGTATCCACTATGTTCTGAGATTGATGTTGCTATGACTTTGCTATGCTTAATGCTTGTCACTAGGGCCCGAGTGCCATGAATTCATATTTGAACCCTTTATGTTTCCATGAGTATATGTGTGTTCTCGATCCGATCTTGCAAGTTGTATACACCTATTATGAGTTATGATCCGCATACCCCAAGGTGACAATAATTGGAATTCTTTCTGGTGATTATCGTAGTTTGAGGAGTTCATGTATTCACTAAGTGCTAATGCTTTGTTCCGGTTTTTTATGAAAAGGAGGCATTAATATCCCTTAGTTTCCTTATGGACCACGCCGCCACGGGAGGGTAGGACAAAAGATGTCATGCAAGTTCTTTTCCATAAGCACGTATGACTATATACGAAATACATGACTACATTATATTGATGAATTGGAGCTAGTTTTGTGTCATCCTATGTTATGACTGTTGCATGATGAATGCCATTCGACATAATTATCCATCACTGATCCAATGCCTACGAGCTTTTCACATATTGATCTTTGCTAAGTTACTTTCACCGTGCTACTGTCACAATTGCTACAAAACTGCTACTGTTACTGTTACCACTCTACCGTTACTATCATACTACTTCGCTACTAAATACTTTGCTGCAGATATTAAGTCTTTCAGGCGTTGTTGAATTGATAACTCAGCTACTAATACTCGCGAATATTTTTTGGCTCCCCTTGTGTCGAATCAATAAATTTGGGTTGAATACTCTACCCTCGAAAACTGTTGCGATCCCCAATACTTGTGGGTTATCACTGATCGACTACATGCATCACCAACCTACTTTCGCCGCGGTGACTGCGCGTCTAGTGGTAAACCGGAGCCTGTAATCTATCCCCAGCAGCATGATCTTGGTTGCGCGATTGGATTTTTTTATTAATCGCTAGAGTAGCGTATCGTGTGTCCCAACAGCATGCCGGTCTATATTGCTATCAAGTCAACTACACAAGCCCACTACTCCCATTAATCCTCTCAACACTCTCGTAGCCGCTCACGATTCCTCGTCTTTCTCACTCGGGAAACCCTCTTCAACTACGTTCAAATCACTCATCTTCACACATGCTCATTCCACATCACATCCTCTGTAACAATCTTGCCTCTTTCACTGAAAGACATCCTAGCAATGTAAAAAATGTAGCCCTCCAATCCATTGAGTTTCTAAATTGCTCTATCCCCAACAAATTTTTTGAGGCATTCACAAAACACCTCCACCTACTCCTAAAAAACCTTAAGAGTCCTAGATGCGGGTGGGGGATGACCCTACACAAACATCAATAGCACCGACTGTATGAAATCTGTATCCTCCTTCCTAGTTCTTCCCAAGCTTAGATGGAGGCAAGATTTAAAAAACCATGCACAACATCAAATCTCATACCTCACGAATGTACAACCCAACCATGAGGGATATCAAACGTATAATGTATCCCTATTTTGCTCTCAGAGTCTTAACTCACTACTGGAAACAGTGAATTTGCCATCAGCCAGCTCTTTGCCATCTGCCAGCTGATGACAAAGAACGTCTTTGCCATCTGCTTAGCTTTCATTTTGATAGGGTGGTTGAATTTGTGACTATGTCAAATGATTGTTCCACTCAAATTAACGTGTAGTTAAGAGAAGAGTACACGTTATCTAGGAAAGAGTAGTGCGAGTGACGCGTTAGGAAAATCTATGCACATTGATATTGTATCCATGCAAAAGACGTATGCCACCAAGGGACAAATTTGCCGAGCTACCCAATTACCCTCCTCCATAGCGAGGTGGTTCCTTGGGATGCGAGACAAAACTTTATGCAATTCAAGATAGGATAAATAAAGGGCAAATTACCGCGCTTCTATATAAACTACTTCCTCCGTCCCATAATGTAAGATTAGGGAGTACATGTTTGCATGCCTATGAAATAAGATTTTTTTTCAGAGTTGAGAACGAAAAATATTGCTGGTGTGCAGGGAGAAGGGATGGAATCTTTGTGTTTTTTTGGATGAGAAAAAAAATGAATGAATCGCAAACCAAAGTTGTGGACTCATAAATCGAAACTGACCGCAGCCATCCGATCAGCATCCAAAGGCGAGGATACGGGCCACGCTGCATATTTTGCAAAAACACTCTCTTCCCCAGCCTGCCCGCCCCCATCCGATTCCCCAATCCCTCTCTCACTCCGATTCGGGCGGGGCCCAAACCCTAGGTCGCCGGCTCCTCCCGAAGCGAGTCTAGCTGATCCGTTTGTTCTGCACAAGCTCTGCCGTGTTTCGCCGCTGTTTCCTCTTTAGAGGAGGAAGAAGAAGAAAGAGAGGGATCTGGTCGACTGCCGTCGGCGGCGATGGGCGACGGCCGCGGCGGAGGGTCAAACCGCCCCGCGTGGCTGCAGCAGTACGAGCTGGTGGGGAAGATCGGCGAGGGCACCTACGGCCTCGTCTTCCTCGCGCGCCTCAAGCCAACGCATCCCCAGGCTGCTGGCCGCCGCGGCTCCCCCATCGCCATCAAGAAGTTCAAGCAATCCAAGGAGGGCGATGGCGTCTCGCCTACCGCCATCAGAGAGATCATGGTAACTCATCTCCGCCGCCGGTTGCTTCATTCCTTCGTGGCGTTCCAGACCCTGGCCATATAGGACTGTAATCTCTCTCCCTACGCTTGCCCTTTGACTGCAGCTCCTGCGCGAGATCAACCACGAAAATGTCGTCAAGCTCGTCAACGTCCACATCAACCACGCCGACATGTCCCTCTATCTCGCCTTCGATTACGCCGAGCATGACCTCTATGTATGCAACTCCCATCCCCTGCTTATATGTGCCTTTTTCATTCCTGTCGACCTCTTGGTATGAAATTCAAATCCAACTCTCTCGATGGAATAATTAATTAACGAAGCACTGCTCTATCCGCAGGAGGTTATTCGGCATCACAGAGAGAAGCTTAACCTCTCCATTAACCAATACACAGTTAAATCCTTGCTCTGGCAACTGCTCAATGGCCTCAACTATCTCCATAGGTATGTCTATATATATTTTCTATTAACAATTCGAGCAGCATGATTCTCCACAAGCTGATGTCTTCACTGTAAATATATGCAATGTTTATCTGGATCAATCCTATCAAAATCTGATCTATCCTACCTGTCTCCCCTCCTGCAGTAACTGGATTATCCATCGAGACCTCAAGCCTTCTAATATACTGGTATGTTGCTTCATGCCTCACGCTGATACACAAATCTGTCCAGTATTGTCTCTTTTGCTTGCTAAGCATGCTGCAATGGTGTGCCCCAGTAGGTCATGGGAGAAGGAGAAGAACATGGAATTATAAAGATTGCTGATTTTGGTCTGGCTAGGATATATCAAGCTCCACTAAAACCACTAAGTGACAATGGGGTGAGTAGCTCTATCTACATTCCTATTTCAAGTAATATGAGGGAACCAAAGGATGGTACTTTGGTAATGGAATGCAGTCATTCACTCATTCCGCCAAGTTACCACTAGTATTCTCAGGTCCCCACTGTTCTTATAGACTCAAAGCTTATAATTTGCAATTGCATGCAAATATATTATCACACAGTGCACCCATTTTGAATGTTTGAGTTCAGTATCTGAATACAATCTTGGCCGTTGATTGGAGTCCATTGACGGCCTAGGAGGATCCACATTAAATCCCATAATATACCCTCTTAAACCTTCTAAATTTAACTCTAACTGTACATTAATTACGGCATGTGGTAGTATTATTTTGTACAACACTGCTTCATGAATAGTTGAGGTGGTATGGTAGATTTCCGCAGTACTTTTGACACTGCAATTTATTATGCTAATTCCCTGATTTGAAATAAATTTCAGGTTGTTGTAACTATCTGGTATCGTGCACCTGAGCTGTTACTTGGAGCTAAACACTACACAAGTGCTGTTGGTATCCTTGCAGAGAGAGAAAAACAGATCCTTTTACTATCAACTTTTCTTCATTAATTCTGTTATTCTCTTAACCATCTCCAGACATGTGGGCAGTTGGTTGCATTTTTGCCGAATTGCTTACACTGAAACCACTGTTCCAAGGGGTTGAAGCAAAAGCTACTCCAAACCCTTTTCAAGTATGGGCAGTTGCACTCAGTTAGTTAGTATTGCCATCTTGTTTTTAGATTATATCACTAGACTAAAGTTGTTATATTTTACATGACGATCATGTCTCAAGTAACTTTCCTCCGTTTATGCCATTGGTATATCTCACAGTTGATTTACACGTCTTGTAGCTCGATCAACTAGACAAGATTTTTAAGGTCTTAGGTATGTATTCCTTGTTTTTGCTTGTCTTGTTTGTTTTGTCATGCTCATCAGAAATATACTCACAGTAATAACCCAACTCTTGTGAAGGTCATCCTACGGTCGAGAAGTGGCCTACCCTTGCAAATCTTCCATGCTGGCAAAATGACCAGCAACACATTCAGGGGCATAAGTAGTATGTTGGACATTGTTGAGCTGCTCTAAGAAGGATTAAATATCTCTTTTATTATTACTTAACTTAATATACTGTAATATTTCCCTTGCAGTGAGAACACAGGTCTTCATACTATTGTTCACTTGCCGCAGAAGGGTCCTGCATTTGACCTTCTCTCAAGAATGCTCGAGTATGTCTCTTGCTCTCTAGTTTGTTGGAGTTAACATTACGTTGGTTGATGAACATATTTTTTGTTCTTTTTTGTACTATTATGGTGTTGGTTTATCATCCTAGTATTCCTCATGTTTCAGGTATGACCCTCGAAAGCGTATTACAGCTGCACAAGCTTTGGAGCATGAGTAAATAATTAATACCTTCACCTATTCTTTTTCCCCCTTTCCCGTGTTTGGATGCTTCTGTTTCCATATCTGTATAACTAGTTCTTAGCTGATGCATGCTCTAGACTTGTAGTAAGCTACCTGAATCTAGATGAGCAAGCATCAAAAAGATGCTGCCCCGCAATAGCTATCTGGTGCATATTTTAACCACCTGTCAGACCATTATGCATCCTTATTGGTGCTACCAAATATGAGATCTTTGGAATATGCTACGGTTTCCTTTGTGCTACTAGTAGGGAGACTCTAGCCGCAAAAAGATGCTGCCCCGCAATAGCTATCTGGTGCATATTTTAACTACCTGTCAGACCATTATGCATCCTTATTGGTGCTACCAAATATGAGATCTTTGGAATATGCTACGGTTTCCTTTGTGCTACTAGTAGGGAGACTCTAGCCGCTCCTGTTATGCCACTGTCTAAACCGCCTTACTCTACTCTATTAGGGCATCTCCAAGGCTATCCCCTAAAACAGACACACTATCCGTCCGCGAACCGCGCCCGGACGCGTTTGCGGACATGATACGGGAGCCGGCCGTCCAATGCTATACCTTAAATGTCCGCCCCTATTAACTTTTAAAAATAGCATTCCGTCAAATGCCTCATATTAAGATAACACATGCTAGCCCTTCCGCCAAAATTAAGTGCCTTCCGCCAACATGGAGCAAGCCATTTAGTGGCTTCCGCAAAAGATGCTACCCCTTCCGCCAAAACATGCTATTTAGCACTTAATTACTAGTTAAAGCATGCTAGCCATTTAGTGGCTTCCGCCGAAGATGCTACCCTTCCGCCAAACAGGTTAATTAGTGCTTCCGCCAAACATGCTAGCAGCTTCCGCCAAACATCTTCACCTTCCGCCAAACAGGAAAAAAATTAGCGGCGGCCTTCCGCCATCCGGACGGAGAGGAGGGATACATGGTGGCTTTTGATTGGCCAGATGGATTTCCGGGCTCCTGCAAAGCCGCATTCAGACATCCGGACGCGTCCGCGGACGTTTGAGGGATAGCACTGGATGGCAAAAGTGCCCGGACTCCCGCAAAGGACATATACGGATGATTTGAGGGTCCGCGTTGGAGATACCCTTAGAAGCAGTCTGGAATTGTTCTTGGAATCATGCTATGTTTTAACCTCAAAATTTCCTTTATTTACATATAAAATGGTTTTTAAACAAGGGGTTGCCTTCTGATTTCCATTATTACAAACCATTAGGAGTTCGTTACAGCAGAAAAAACCATAACAGCCTTACATCATA
>NC_041381.1:405784329-405801031 GCF_002162155.2 Triticum dicoccoides | reverse complement strand
AACAGAATTCGTGTTATTTCCTATTAGAAGAATGCTGAAATGGATCACAAGCATAAAGCAAAACGGCCAAAACCAGGAACCAAAGGTTCTTCCGGTAGGATTGATCTGTACCTAATCTTGTCATTGCTAATTACACATAACTTTTAACCATTGAATGCTGTAGAATATTTTAAATATACAGTGAACACAACAAAATCATAGTTGTAATGCGGGGATATTGTCGATTACAGTTTATTATATCAACTCTTCTGATATTGGGGAATAAAGTTTGATATATCAACTCTTCTGAATACATCCACCTCTTTGCTAGGTACTTCCGGATGGACCCGCTACCTGGACGAAAGTAAGTTATGTATGAATAGAGTCTCAACTGCCTCTACTTTATAAAGTGATGGTTTTTCTTGTCTCTGTGCCTAAAATGTCTCTCTGGTCAGTGCACTTGTACCATCTCAGCCAGGCGAGAAAATTGTCACATATCCTGTTCGTCCAGTAGACACCTCAACAGATTTTGAAGGAACAACAAGCCTTCAACCAACTCAACCGGTAATAGAAGCTTTGTCTCTGCCTAAATCTTAATTTTCCAATCTGCGACCTGATTAGTGGAAAGCTTTTTTTGATAGAGAAGAGCTTAGTGGAAAGATTTTTTTAGAGATTAGTGGAAAGCTTGTGCAATGAATGTGCTTCTTATGGAGATTTAGATTTCTTGTAGCAAAATCATCTTCCAATGGTGCAGAACATATTTAATTAGTCAGTCAAGTTAGAATGTTAGATGTAGGCATCACAAGTCTTGTTTCTTGTTTAATTTCCTCAGAAGATTTGTTTCAGTCCCACTTTGAGTGAACCAAAGAATTCTTAAGAACTGCCGAGCTATGATCTGTAATAACATGATGCATTCATGTTTCAGCCATCAGGGAATGGACCTCCAGGAGGCCAGCCTGTACCAAGACAAATCCCAAGGCAAATGCAACAGCCTATGGGTGGTATGCAAAGAATGCCTCCTGGTGCAAACATGGGTGCCTTTGGCGCAGCACCCCAAGCAGGCATGGTTGGGATGAATCCCGGTAACATTCCAATGCAGAGAGGCGCAGGTGGCCAGTCTCATCCACACCAGGTTTGTTCTATATTTTTAATTATCTCACGTTCCTAGCTACTGTTGTTTGAATAACGCTTATGACAATCAGTAAGCCGTTTGATTTTCTTGCTGTTGACAGTTGAGAAGGAAGGCTGATCAAGGGATGGGGATGCAGAACCCTGGGTACCCTCAGCAGAAGAGGCGCTTCTGACATCCTCCCTCCTGGGCACTGACTGATATAAATGTACTCATGGCATCATCATGTATGTACATCTTCCAGATAGATATACATCGTCTGGTGGCCATGTAAGCTTGTTGTTGTAGATTTATAGTGCTTATCTGCTAGCTTGGTAAGTTAAAGTAGCTGTAAGGGTCATTGTAGAGGAAATTTGGATGATTGCCTTTTACAGCTACTGCGCTAAGCTGCTCCATGCAGAATAGTTGACATTCTGAATTCTGAATATACAAGACAAGCTGGTAGACATGCTAGTTTAATTCTTCTGGTCATGTTGGAAGACGAGTGGTTTGGGCAAAAAGTCACTTTGGAGGACGAGCTCCAGTGAGCCCTATATTTTGAATACTGCCAAAATAATATTTTGAGGTTTCAAAAAATTCTGAAAAAAAATCAACATGTTTATATGGATGCATTGTTTTGGGAATTACTCGTATGTATGTAAAGCATGAAAAATTTGTTCTATTTGTTTGATTAGTGAGAATTGAGGGTCAAGATGTGATCACTTAAACATCTCTTCCAACTCCCACCCGCCCTTGTTATCTCTTCATTTTTTTTTGAGAATAGTTATCTCTTCACTTACTAAGGGCAACTCCAATGAGGGTCATCGAAATGGGCCTCACAAAAGTCTGCAAACATCTCCACGGACAGATATAGTAGAAGAGTCACTGCAGGCATCAAATGCTTGTCCCATTTCAAACGAATCTTTAAAAAAAACAGATGAAATTCACACCAAACTAGATGACATTTGTTAAATTTTGATATATTATAACCATTGAGGCCCACCCCTTGGTCACGAGCCAGGGTTCACATGGATTCCATGAGATCCCCTCTTGTGGCTACGATGCTTTCTGAAATTTGCTGAATCTGAAAGTAACAAATGTTTTTTTATTTGATTTGTTTTGATAAAAAAACTGATTTATTTAAAAACTCTAAAAAATAGCAAAAAACAACAACTAAATGTGGGCATTGAATTAACAGGTTAGTCTAGAAAAATAATAAAAGATAATACTAAAGCTATGTAATAATAATATAAATGCAGCATGAAACAAGCAAACAAAAGATACATCTGAGACGTAAAACCAGTCATTTTCCACTCAGAGGTGTCAGTGGGATGTAATTTGCGCTAACTTTGCGTTTTTAAGGATGTGTGACGCCTCGAACTTCTTCAATTTACATTGTGGTCCAACATAGCTTCTCGAAGCTGGCTCCCAGGAGCTAGGGTTCCCGACACGGCTCCGCGGAGCACGATGCCGGAGGCCATCCGAATTAATTTCCGCTCAACTCCCATACCCCTCCTAACCATACACTAGTAGAAAATATGGCTTCGGTCCAGGCCACATAAGCCCATTAATCCCGGTTCAGTCACGAACCGGGACCCATGGGGGTATAGGTCCTGGTTCGTGAGGCCAGGGGGCCGGTCGGGCCTCGTGGGGCATTGGTCCCGGTTCGTCTGGCCCCTCTGGTCCCGGTTCCAGATACGAACCGGGACCAATGGGCCTCGCTCCTGGCCCACAACCTTTAGTCCCGGTTCGTGGTTGGAACCGGGACCAAATGTGGTCCTTTAGTCCCGGTTCCAGCCACGAACCGGGACCAATGAGATGCCTATATATACCCCCTTGCCCGCGAGCAGAGTAGTGGAGTGCTCTGTTTTTTTGGCCGGCCGTGGGAGAGCTTTGTGGTGCTCTAGCTCACCTCCTATGCACACGAGGTGTTCAATGAAATGCCCGAGCCACACTTAAGCTTTCTCCTCTCGAAGCTCCTTATCCAAAGTCCATTTTCCTCTAGATTTGTCTCGGTTTGGCGGTCCGTCCGGTCCCGTCCCCATCCTCACCACCGTCGATCGTCCGCGCCGATCTCGTCGTCGGCACCACCGTGGTGAGCTTCTTGACCTTATCTTCTTTCTAAAAGAAAAAAGTTCTTACTTGTATGGTTTAGATAGATACTTGTGTAATTTTCTTACTTTTATTATTGTTTGTTATTATATAGTGCGATGGTTTTGGTATCCGCCTCCCTCAGCCCTCGTCCTGTCTATAATTCGGATGTGGTATATATTATCTTTTATAACTATTTGGTTCATTTAATGTTTATGACAATTGTGCCGATCAACGTGACATAGATTTTTTATCTAGGAGGTATGTGAACCAGAAATTCTAACCGGCCCTATTGTCGAGAGGTTAAATTTAGTTGAAGAAGAAAACAATTACTTGAAGGAAAAATTGAAAAAAAAATTGAGGAGGAGAAGATGATATTGGAGTTGCATGTTGCGGATGTCGTCGATGATCACAAGATCAAGACGGATGCAATGCGCTTGAAGATTAGAAAGATTAGAAAATATGCCATTCATACTGAGGCTTGGTATCATTATGCCGTTGGATCAATTGTTACCTTATTTGTGATTATGATCGCATTTGTTGTTGCATTGAAATGTTTTACATAGTTTCAATGTATGGTTTAATTAGATGCTATGCAGAGCTATATGTTGTTCAATGAGAACTATGTATGTACTTTGGTTTTAATGTGATGATGAACTTCTATTAATTTGGTCACTTATCTATTCATGATGTATGCAGATGAATCGGCAATGGATGTACGGTAACAGACGCACCTCTGAGTACATTAAGGGCGTGAATAATTTTCTCGCAATGGCTGAGGCAAACAAGCAGAATGGTTTTATGTGTTGTCCATGCCCTATATGTGGGAATACGAGGTCTTACTCTGACTCGAAAACCCTTCACACCCACCTGCTTTATAAGGGTTTCATGCCACACTATAATGTTTGGACCAAACACGGAGAAAGAGGGGTTATGATGAAAGACAACAAAGAAGAAGAGGATGATGACAACTATGTTCCCCCTGAATAAGGTGATGCTGCAACGGGGGAAGCTGAAGATCAAGAGGAACCAAAAGGTGTGCCCGATGATGATCTTCGCCGGGTCATTGTTGATGCAAAGAGACAATGTGAAAGTGTAAAGGAGAAGCTGAAGTTCGATCGCATGTTAGAGGATCACAAAAAAGGGTTGTACCCCAATTGCGAAGATGGCAACACAAAGCTCGGTACCACACTGGAATTGCTGCAGTGGAGGGCAGAGAATGGTGTACCTGACAAAGGATTTGAGAAGCTACTGAAAATATTGACGAAGCTTTCATAACGAATTGCTCGACGGTACATACGTAGCAAAGAAGATTGTATGCCCTCTAGGATTGGAGGTGCAGAAGATACATGCATGCCCTAATGACTGCATCCTCTACCGCGGTGCGTACAAGGATTTGAACACATGTCCGGTATGCAGTGCATTGCGGTATAAGATCAGACGAGATGACCCTGGCGATGTTGACGGCGAGCGCCCCAGGAAGAGGATTCCGGCCAAGGTGATGTGGTATGCTCCTATAATACCACGGTTGAAACGTCTGTTTAGAAACAAAGAGCATCCCAAGTTGATGTGATGGCACAGAGAGGACCGTAAGAAAGGCGGGAAGTTGAGAGCACCCATTGATAGGTCGCAGTGGAGAAAAATCGAGAGAAAGTACTGGGAGGACTTTGCAGGTGACGCAAGGAACGCATAGTTTGGTTTAAGCGCGTATGGCATTAATCCTTTTGGGGAGCAGAGCAGGTGATGACCCGCAAGTATATGGGATAGTTGTAGACTCTTTCGATAAGTAAGAGTGTCGAACCCAACGAGGAGCTAAAGGTAGAACAAATACTCTCTCAAGTCCTATCGGCCACTGATATGACTCTACGCACGCTTGACGCTCGCTTTACCTAGAACAAGTATGAAACTAGAAGTACTTTGTAGGTGTTGTTGGATAGGTTTGCAAGATAATAAAGAGCACGTAAATATAAACTAGGGGATGTTTAGATAAAGATGCAATAAAGTAAATATTAGTAGAGAGCTTTTTGTTACAAGAAAGTTATTTGTCCCTAGGCGATCGATAACTAGACCGGTAATCACTATTGCAATTCTATTTGAGGGAGAGGCATAAGCTAACATACTTTCTCTTCTTGGATCATATGCACTTATGATTGGAACTCTAGCAAGCATCCGCAACTACTAAAGATTCATTAAGATAAAACCCAACCATAGCATTAAAGCATCAAGTCCCCTTTATCCCATACGCAAACAACCTACTTACTCGGGTCTGTGCTTTTGTTCACTCACGCCACCCACCATAAGCAAATCATGAACATATTGCAAACCCTACAGCGGGCATCCCTCACGCTTGCGCGACATGGAGAAGACCATAGGACAACACCAATAATAAAACATGCAATTCAAACCAATCACGATCAACAATCAACCCATAGGACAAAACCGATCTACTCAAACATCATAGGATAGCCATACATCATTGAGAAATAATATATAGCGTTGAGCACCATGTTTAAGTAGAGATTACAGCGGGTAAGAGAGGGGTTACACCGCTGCATAGAGGGAGGAAGAGTTGGTGATGAAGGCGGTGAAGTTGTTGGTGAAGATCGCGGTGATGATGATAGCCCCCGGCGGCGTTCCGATGCCACCGGAAGCAATGGGGAGAGAGCCCCCCTTCTTCTTCTTCTTCCTTGACCTTCTCCCTAGATGGGAGAAGGGTTTCCCCTCTGGTCCTTGGCTCCCATGGCGTGGGAGGGGCGAGAGCCCCTCCGAGATTGGATCCGTCTCTCTGTCTTTCTGTGTTTCTGCGTTCTCAGATCCTTCCCCTTCACCGTTTCTTTTATATTCGGAGATCCATAACTCCGATTGGGGCGAATCTTTCGCCCAGATTTTTCTCATAAAATTAGCTTTCTTGCGGCAAAATAAGAGCGTTAACTGCCTTACGGGGCCCCCAGGAGAGTCCAGGGCGCGCCTGCCTCCCTGCGGCGCGCCCCCTATCTCCTGGCCACCTCGGGCACCGTCTCGTGTTGATTTTACTTCCCAAATATCACAAATATTCCAAAATAATTCTCCGTCCGTTTTTATCCTGTTTGGACTCCGTTTGATATGGGTTTTCTGCGAAACATAAAACATGCAACAAACAAGAACTGGCACTGGGCACTGGATCAATATGTTAGTCCCAAAAATAGTATAAAAAGTTGCCAAAAGTATATGAAAGTTGAAGAATATTGGCATGGAACAATAAAAAATATATATACGACGGAGACGTATCAGAATCCCCAAGCTTAATTCCTGCTCGTCCTCGAGTAGGTAAATGATAAAAAAAATAATTTTTGATGTGGAATGCTACCTAGCATAATCTTGATCATATATCTAATCACGTCATGAATATTAAGACACGAGTGATTCAAAGCAATAGTCTATCATTTGACATAAGAACAATAATACTTAGGGCATCCCAACAAACAATCATGTCTTTCAAAACATCAATGCTTCAGAACGTTATCCCTACAAAATCATATAGTCTGGTATGCTCCCTTTTCTTAACACAAGGTACCCCTCATGCCTATCCCGATGTCAGCCAAGCAATTGCTTCATACTTTAGTATTCTCAAACTTTTTCAACTCTCACGCAATACATTAGCATGAGCCATGGATATAGCATTATGGGTGGAATAGAATATGATGGTGGAGGTTATGTGGAGAAGACAAAAAGGAAGAAGGTCTCACATCGACGCGGCTAATCAACGGGCTATGGAGATGCCCATCAATTGATGTCAATGCGAGGAGTAGGGATTGCCATGCAACGGATGCACTAAGAGCTATAAGTGTATGAAAGCTCAAACTGAAAACTAAGTGGGTGTGCATCCAACTTGCTTGCTCATGAAGACCTAGGGCATTTGAGGAAGCCCATCGTTGGAATATACAAGCCAAGTTCTATAATGAAAATTCCCACGAGTATATGAAAGTGACAATATAGGAGACTCTCTATATGAAGAACATGGTTCTACTTTGAAGCACAAGTGTGGTAAAAAGGATAGTAACATTGCCCCTTTTCTTTTTTCTTCTTTTTCTTTTTTTGGGTGGGCTTCTTTGGCGCCCTTTTTTATTTAGGCTTCTTTGGCCTTTCCCTTTTTTTCTTTTTTTTTCTTTTTTTTCATGGGGCAATGCTCTATAATGATGATCATCACACTTTTATTTACTTACAACTCGATATTACAACTCGATACTAGAACAGAGATATGACTCTATATGAATGCCTCCGACGGTGTACCGGGATATGCAATGATCTAGCATGGCAATGACATCAAAAAACGGACAAGCCATGAAAACATCATGCTAGCTATCTTACGATCATGCAAAGCAATATGACAATAAATGCTCAAGTCATGTATATGATGATGATGGAAGTTGCATGGCAATATATCTCGGAATGGCTATGGAAATGCCATGATAGGTAGGTATGGTGGCTGTTTTGAGGAAGATACAAGGAGGCTTATGTGTGATAGAGCATATCATATCACGGGGTTTGGATGCACCGGCGAAGTTTGCACCAACTCTCGTGGTGAGAAAGGGCAATGCACGGTACCGAAGAGGCTAGCAATGATGGAAAGGTAAAAGTGCGTATAATCCATGGACTCAACATTAGTCATAAAGAACTTACATACTTGTTGCAAAAATTTAAAAGCCCTTGAAACAAAGTACTACACGCATACTCCTAGGGGGAGGTTGGTAGGAGTTAACCATCGCGCCCCCCCGACCTTCACGCGAAGATAAGCAATCAAAATATAATGCGCGCCAATTTGGTTACATAGTTAGTAGACCATAAGTGCATGCTTCGGGAATCACAAACCTTAACACCAACATCCTTACTAAACACAACCATCTACTAGTACCTTCCATATATTATCACCTTTACATTGCAAAACTATTGCAAGGCATCAAACATATCATATTCAGTGATCCACAAGTTTATGTAGGACTTCATGACTAACCATGTGATTGACCAATTCCTATCATCTCTCTAAATTGATATAAGTGAAGCAAGAGAGTTTAATTCTTTATACAAAAGATATGCCCACGCTCTAACAAATTTAAGTGAAGCAAAAGAGCATTCTACAAATGGCGGTTTTCTATGTAAAGGGAAACAGGCAATCCAAACTTCAAATGATATAAGTGAAGCACATGAAGCATTCTATAAAGCCATACAAAAAAGATTTAAGTGAAGTGCAATGAGCATTCTATAAATCAACCAAGTACTATCTCATACCAGCATGGTGCATAAAAGAAAAATGTAAACTAAATGCAAAAGACACTCCAAGACTTGCACATATCGCATGAACAAAACGAATACGAAAACATACCGATACTTGTTGAAGAAAGAGGGGATGCCTTCCGGGGCATCCCCAAGCTTAGACGGTTGAGTCTCCTTGAATATTTACTTGGGGTGCCTCGGGCATCCCCAAGCTTGAGCTCTTGCCTCTCTTCCTTTTCCTCATATCGAGACCTCCTCGATTAGACACTTCATCCACACAAAACTTCAACAGAAAACTCGGTAAGATCCGTTAGTATAATAGAGCAAATCACTACTCTAAGTACTGTAGCAAATCAATTCGTATTTTGTTTTTGCATTATATCTACTGTAATATAGCTTTTTCATGGCTTAATCCACTAATAGAAATTGATAGATTCATCAAAACAAGCAAACTATGCATCAAAAACAGAATTTGTCAAAAACAGAACAGTTTGTAGCAATCTGAACATTCACCATACTTCTGGGACCCCAAAAATTCTACCGAAATTATAAAAAATAAACAATTTGTACATAAAGATAGTGCAAAAGGAATCAGAACCATTTGACGTTCCAGATAAAAATGTAAAATCGCGCACTACAACCAAAGTTTCTGTCCTGCACCGTACAAACCAACAAGCATTGTAAACATCCTAAAGGAAAACTTTGGCACATTATTTTTATAATACAATGGAATTGTACAAGGGGATAATTATTTTTTTTGAAAAGTTTCTGTAATCAAGATTCACAAAGTTTCCGTGAGCATGAACAAAGTTCAAGGCTAGCTCCCACTTCAACAATGCTTGTCTTTCTCACTTTCACTTTCCTTTTTGAAAAGTTTTTACGTTCCCCTTTTTATTTTTTTGTTTTTAAACTATATAAAAGCACTCAACAGAAATAAATGACTCTCTAAAACTTCCGGGTCGTCTCCCCGGTAGCGCTTTCTTTAAAGCTATTAAGCTAGGCATATAATGCTCAAGTAATGGATCCACCCGGATCCCAAGGTATATCAAAGCCAATTTTAATTAACAATGATTTGTGATTTAGTAGTGAGCACAAAGTAACATATATCAAGCAATTACGAAGTGTAACTCTCTTCCTATGCATCGGCATGTCATAAAAGAACAATTCATGCACACATAGTAAAGGCCAATGCATAGTATAAACAGTTTCTTGCAATTCTATCATATTGGAAACATAAAGAGGCGGAGATATAGTTCCTCTCTCATAATAATTGCAAGTAGGAGCATCAAGCACATGCATATTACATTCATCAAAATCATCATGAGCAATGGTAAAAAGCAACCCATCAATACAATCCTTACTAAGCGCAAACTTCTCCGATATATGGTAGTCGAGAGAATTCAAAAAGATAATAGGACTATCATGCGTGGGTGCAATAGCAACAATTTCATGTTTAACATAAGGAACTATAGCAAGTTCATCTCCATAAGCATAATTCATATTGGCATCTTGGCCACAAGCATAGCAAACATCATCAAAAAGGGATATTTCAAACAAATTCAAGAGATCATAGCAATCATCATAGCAATCATCCTTCGGTAAGAACGAAGGGGAATTACACAATGTATGAGTTGAAGAGTTACTCTCATTAGAAGGTGGGCACGGGTGATCAATCTGCTCTTCCTCCTTTTGTTCGCTCTCCTCATCATCTTTTTCATCCAATGAGCTCACATTTCCATCAATTTCTTCTTCCATAGCTTCCTGCAAAATATTAGTCTCTTCTTGGATAGCGGAGACTTTCTCAATAAATGCATTAATATTGTAATTGTATTCATAATTTTTATAGCAATATCTAAGTATAGCAAAAAATTTAGGTCTATAAACTGCATCATCAAAATCATCAAACTCTTTAAACATAGATTCAATCTCATAAGCACCCATAAAAGCAACAAATTCTTCTATTTGTTCCACATCATAGTAATCATATCTACCATTAGCATAAGAAGCTAAGGTTTCATTATCATTGAATTTGCATGAAAAGGGAAGGTGTGGAGCCTTCATCCTAGAGCAACAAGTATAATCATGTATCACGCATAGTTGACGAGCATACCAACGCAACATAGAAATTTGATCCCATAATAGTTTCCCTTTTTGTGTCAAGCGGAATCCCTAAAGTATTCACGTTGATCCAACGTGTCTCCCATAACAAAGTTGAATGGGGTTTTCTCAGCATTATTAAAGTAGTAAACAATTTCTTTCACATAACAAGCATCGAGGGTTTTAGGAGGTTCCCCATCTCCATGAGTAGCATCTACACCTATTTTTTTGGTATTTCGTGTTCCATATCCATAACTAAAGATAGCGAACAACTAAGAACAACAAGTAAAAATTACTTAGTGATAAAGCAAACAAGCGCACATGAGAATATTCACCCCACGCTATGACTCCCCGGCAACGGCGCCAGAAAAAGGTCTTGATGACCCGCAAGTCGGGATAGTTGTAGCCTCTTTCGATAAGTAAGAGTGTCGAACCCAACGAGGAGCTACAGGTAGAACAAATACTCTCTCAAGTCCTATCGGCCACTGATACGACTCTACGCACGCTTGACGCTCACTTTACCTAGAACAAGTATGAAACTAGAAGTACTTTGTAGGTGTTGTTGGATAGGTTTCCCAAGATAATAAAGAGCACATAAATATAAACTAGGGGTTGTTTAGATAAAGATGCAATAAAGTAAATATTAGTAGAGAGCTTTTTGTTATGAGAAAGTTATTTGTCCCTAGGCGATCGATAACTAGACCGGTAATCACTATTGCAATTCTATTTGAGGGAGAGGCATAAGCTAACATACTTTCTCTTCTTGGATCATATGCACTTATGATTGGAACTCTAGCAAGCATCCGCAACTACTAAAGATTCATTAAGGTAAAACCCAACCATAGCATTAAAGCATCAAGTCCCCTTTATCCCATACACAAACAACCTACTTACTCGGGTCTATGCTTCTGTTCACTCACGCCACCCACCATAAGCAAATCATGAACATATTGCAAACCCTACAGCGGGCATCCCTCACGCTTGCGCGACATGGAGAAGACCATAGGACAGCACCAATAATAAAACATGCAATTCAAACCAATCACGATCATTAATCAACCCATAGGACAAAACGAATCTACTCAAACATCATAGGATAGCCATACATCATTGAGAAATAATATATAGCGTTGAGCACCATCTTTAAGTAGAGTTTATAGAGGGTAGGAGAGGGGTTACACCGCTGCATAGAGGGGGGAAGAGTTGGTGATGAAGGCGGTGAAGTTATTGGTGAAGATTGCGGTGATGATGATGGCCCCCGGCGGCATTCCGGCGCCACCGGAAGCAAGGGGGAGAGAGCCCCCCTTCTTCTTCTTCTTCTTCCTTGACCTTCTCCCTAGATGGAAGAAGGTTTCCCCTCTGGTCCTTGGCTCCCATGGCGTGTGAGGGGCGAGAGCCCCTCCGAGATTGGATCTGTCTCTCTGTCTCTCTGTGTTTCTGCGTTCTCAGATCCTTCCCTTCACCGTTTCTTTTATATCCGGAGATCCGTAACTCCGATTGGGGTGAATCTTTCGCCCTGATTTTTCTCATAAAATTAGTTTTCTTGCGGCAAAAGAAGAGCGTCAACCGCCTTACGGGGGGGCCAGGAGAGTCCACGACGCGCCAGCCTCCTTGGGGCGCGCCCCTATCTTCTAGCCACCTCGGGCACCGTCTTGCGTTGATTTTACTTCTCAAAAATCACAAATATTCCAAAATAATTCTCCGTACGTTTTTATCCCGTTTGGACTCCGTTTGATATGGGTTTTCTGCGAAACATAAAACATGCAACAAACAGGAGCTGGCACTGGGCACTGGATCAATATGTTAGTCCCAAAAATAGTATAAAAAGTTGCCAAAAGTATATGAAAGTTGAAGAATATTGGCATGAAACAATCAAAAATTATATATATGATGGAGACGTATCAAGCATCAATCACAACACCTGGCCTGTGACTCTATGCATCTATAACCTTCCTCATTGGCTGTGCATGAAGCAGAAGTTCATTATGATGCCAGTTCTCATCCAAGGCCCTAAGCAACCCGACAACGACATTGATGTGTACCTAAGGCCATTAGTTGAAGAACTTTTACAACTGTGGAATGGAAACGGTGTACGTGTGTGGGATGATCACAAACAGCAGGAATTTGACCTACATGTGTTGCTATTTGTAACCATCAAGGATTGGACTGCTCTTAGTAACCTTCCAGGATAGACAAACAAGAGATACCACGCATGCACACACTGTTTAGATGACACCGAAAGTATATATCTGGACAAATGCAGGAAGAATGTGTACCTGGGGCATCGTCGATTTCTTCCGACCAACCATCAATGTCGAAAGAAAGACAAGCATTTCAAAGGCGAGGCAGATCACCGGGAGAATCCCGCCGTCCATACCGGTGATCACATACTTGCTATGGTCAATGATTTACAAGTAATATTTGGAAAGGGTCCCAACGGACTATCTGTTCCAAATGACGCTGAGGGATGCGCACCCATGTGGAAGAAGAAATCTATATTTTGGGACCTACCCTACTGGAAAGACCTAGAGGTCCGCTCTTCAATCGATGTGATGCACGTGACGAAGAATCTTTGCGTGAACCTGCTAGGCTTCTTGGGCGTGTATGGGAAGACAAAAGATACACCAGAGGCACGGGAGGACCAGCAACGTGTGCACGAAAAAGATGGCAATGCCTCCAAAGTAGTATGAAGGTCCTGCCAGCTACGCTCTTACCAAAGAAGAGAAGGAAAATCTTCTTTGAATGCCTGCTCAGTATGAAGGTCCCGTCTAGCTTCTCATCGAATATAAAGGGAATAATAAATATGCTAGAGGAAAAGTTCCAGAACCTAAAGTCTCATGACTGCCACATGATTATGACGCAGCTGCTTCCGGTTGCATTGAGGGGACTTCTACCGGAAAATGTTTGATTAGCCATTGTGAAGTTATGTTCATTCCTGAATGCAATCTCTCAGAAGGTGATCAATCCAGAAATACTACCAAGGTTAAGGAGTGATGTGGCGCAATCTTGGTAGTTTTGAGCTGGTGTTCCCACCATCCTTCTGCAATATCATGACGCACGTCCTAGTTCATCTAGTCAATGAGATTATCATTCTGGGTCCTGTATTTCTACACAATATGTTCCCCTTTGAGAGGTTCATGGGAGTCCTAAAGAAATATGTCCGTAACCGCACTAGGACAGAAGGAAGCATCTCCATGGGCCATCAAACAGAGGATGTCATTCGGTTTTGTGTTGACTTCATTCCTGACCTTAAGAAGAGTGGTCTCCCTCAATCGTGGTATGAGGGGAGACTGAGTGGAAAAGGCACACTAGGAGGGGACTCGATAATATGTAGGGACGTGCATTCTTGGTCTCAAGGACACTACAAAGTTCTACAGAATTCTACCTTGGTGACCCCGTATGTCGATGAACACAAGAACATATTATGGTTACATGGTGGACATATGGGAACTTGACTATGGACATGATTTTAAGGTCCCTTTGTTTCGGTGCAAATGGGTCAATCTGTCAGGAGGCGGGGTACAGGTAGACCCACAGTACGGAATGACAACAGTGGATCTGAACAATCTTGGGTACACAGACAAACCATTCGTCCTAGCCAATGATGTGGCACAAGTTTTCTATGTGAAGGACATGTCTACCAAACTGAGAAAAAGAAAAGATAAGGAAGCGCATACATCATACGATGAGCCAAAGCGCCACATAGTTCTTTCAGGAAAAAGAGACATCGTGGGATTGGAGGGCAAGACAAACATGTATGAAGATTATGAAAAGTTTCATGAAATTCCTCCCTTCAAAGTCAACGCTGACCCAAGCACCCTGTTAAACGATGAAGATTATCCATGGTTACGGCGCAATAAGCAAAGAAAAAGTGAACACTTTCTCTCCACAACTATTATTATGATGCCTTTGATCTAGAATATCACTGCAGTTACATGTGAAGAAATGAAATGCCTTTTGTAACAGATGAGTTTCCGTCCGAAACCCTGGTACTTCGAAAGAGACTGTCCGTTTTGTACACGAAGTGCATCCAGTTTTTGCCGTAACCCTCTCAACTTTTTAGCACATGCTATGTGGGTGAAATGATGATACCATGCCAACTTTCAACCTTTTGAGAGTTCATTTGTAGTGCTTTTCAATTTCAGGGTCATTTAGTTCAAAAAAAAATCAGTAAATGCATGAAAAATAACAAATGAAGTCAGAAAGGGTTGAAATTGATGATGTGGCTTTGAATGGTGCACTTTGAACACACAAAAAGTCTGGAGTTCAAATAAGTTCAAAAAAATGAAATCCCTTTGTAACACATGAGTTTTCGTCCGAAACCCCGATACTTCGAAAGAGATTGTCCATTTTGTACATGAAGTGCATCCATTTTTTGCCGTAACCCTCTCAACTTTTTAGCACATGCTATGTGGGTGAAATGATGATACCATGCCAACTTTCAACCTTTTCAGAGTTCATTTGTAGTGCTTTTCAATTTCAGGGTCATTTAGCTCAAAAAAATCAGTAAATGCATGAAAAATACCAAATGAAGTCAGAAAGGGTTGAAAATTGATGATCTGGCTTTGAATGGTGCATTTTGAACACACAAAAAGTCAGGAGTTCAAATAAGTTCAAAAAATGAAATGCCTTTGTAACAGATGAGTTTTCCTCGGAAACCCTGATACTTCGAAAGAGATTGTCCATTTTGTATACAAAGTGCATCCAGTTTTTGCCTTAACCCTTTCAACTTTTTAGCACATACTATGTGGGTGAAATGATGATACCATGCCAACTTTCAACCTTTTCAGAGTTCATTTGTAGTGCTTTTCAATTCTAGGGTCATTTAGCTCAAAGAATGAACTAATAGCAAAAATAATGAACTAAAAATAATCAATTAAATATTCTGTTATGATCAACTAAAACAAAACTACAATATTCTTCGATAGCAAAACGAATCAACTAAAAAGCTTTTATAAAACTCTAATAGCAAAAGGAATCAACTAAAAAGCTTTTATAAACCTCTAGTATTTTTGAAACTAAAATTATATAAAATTTATGCAACTAAAATTATCAAAGTATTTTCTGTTTAAAACATTAATGGAAAAAAGAATTTTCATAAAGAAATTTTTTGTTAGAAACTTTAATAGCAAACTAAAATAACAAAGTCTGTTTTTGATTAAAACAAACATTTAAAATAACCTAAAAATCACCAAATTGAATATAATGATAAAACACAATAATATTAAATAGTAGGAAAAAGAATCACTCAAAAATCTATTTTTATAGTAAAGTTATTCACAAACTAGTGATTCACACAAATTTAAAAGAATTCAAATTTAAACTATTCAAATTTGAAAATTAATGGCACTAACAGAAAGTCTATAATTTTTGTGACCTAACAGCAAAAAGAATCACTGAAAAACTGTAAGTATTTAGCTGTAAGTAGAAACAAAAAAATAAATAAATCCAAAAAGAAAACAAAAAACAGAAAAAAAATGTCACCTACTGGGCCACCACGGCCTGAATACGACTAGAAACCCATCTAGTTGGGCGAGGATTGAGGCCCGCAGAAGGCCTAGTAGGCCCACATGCATAGCAGTGTGAGATTAAGCTCGTAGGCCTGCGGTTCAGAGGAGTTCGAGAGAGATGGCGGGGCAGAGCTTATAAACCACTCCGGACGCGTGTCAGCTAGCGAGGTGGGACTAAACATCCCACCGCACCGCGGCTGTGCCACGCGCAGGGCATTGGTTCCGGTTGATGGCACGAACCAGGACCAAAGGTGGGCATTGGCCCCGGTTGGTGCCACGAACCGGGACCAAAGCTTCATGTATATAAGAAACACTTGTGAAAATTTTCATTTTCATCTTACAGTTCCCCCTGATGATGCCGACCTCCTCGACGTCACCAGGCTGCCCCGATGCCGTCGCCCGTGCCCCTGCCCCACCCCAAGCCCATGCCGACGCCGTCCGTAGCCCACGCTGTCGCCGTCCGCTCCCCCGAGCACGCCCCTGCGTCCCAGCTCGCCCCCATTGTTGTCGGCTCCCTCGCACGCCGCCCCCGTCATCACCCTCACCAGCCGACACCGTCATCGTCTCCCTCGCCCCCGCCGCCATCGCCCTTGCCAGCCGACGCCATCCGCTGCCCCCGAGCACACCCGGCCACACCCCTGTCCCGGCCCTCGCGCCCCCGCCGGAC